>NC_059380.1:28314166-28647500 GCF_019703515.2 Myxocyprinus asiaticus | reverse complement strand
TGTGAATGAAGCGTAATCTATAATAAGACTAATTTGCATAGTAAGGAGTCGTGTTTCCGCAGTAAGGAATGACAATGACTTCATCTAAATACTCGAGACACAGCGCAATTTCAGTGCTGATTGGCCTGCTTAAACTAGATTGCTGGTGGTTAGTGAATAAGACGGAGGTTTTTGCGCTGAAATACCATGGCCAAAAGTGGCTCAAATGGTAAGTGAATCTGCCCCTCAGTGTTTACAGTTTTTGAGAAAATTTACCTAAGAATGGCTTACTTGTTGTTTCTGCATATTAAGCTTGGATAAGAGGAATTATTTGAACACAGAAAAAGTTGCACACTTCAGCTTTAAATTGCAGTATTCCAATGAAGTCACTTATTGCACGTTAGTTTGGCGCATTTCAGCATAAACAGTGTAAAGACAGGATGTGCGATGAAGTAATGTGGGTTTCAGCATTAGGGAGAGGTTCTGTGACGTGTGGCCTGCTTGTTACAAAGGTTTCCGGAAAAGCCTCTTAAATGGTCATGTGCTTGAATCGGCTCATGCTCCTCTGTGGCCACCACAAGTTTCTGGCTCCTCCAACATTCGGCCCATTGTTTTGATTTTAATCTCTCTCTGTCCAACCCTCACCCCATCTCTCTGCATATCCTCACTCTGATTCACCAATCTCTCTCTTGGACAGTGCTCCTGAACCATTTGAACAAAATCCCAATCCCTAAATACTAAACTCCTGCATTTAACTCATCCAGCACTGTTTGTGCTCCAGGCATGAATGATACTTTAAATCATGTGGCTTTTTAAGGAGAGGTGTTCTGTTACTTTTCTAAGCAGTCAGACCATTTTTGCATGGTGGATGATAAAATGGATGACAAAATGATCCGACAAAATGGGATCCGAGTCATACAGTACCCACTGTAGACTTGGGGGTGAACTATTTTGACATGGGCAAATAAGTAACTATCCACAAGATTTTGAAACCACCTAGCAGCACCTTAGCAAATACGCAGAACACCCAAGCAACTGTAGCAACACTGTATCAAGCATCCAGAACAACCTGAATGTCATGCTGCTCAGTTTTGCTCTCACATTTTTTAAAGAAATTTAAAAGTCAATTAACTGTACATCACAGGTACACAGTCATTAAGGTAATGTATTTTCTGTATCAGTTTAATAGGTCTTGCTTTATTTATTTTGCGCTCTTTTGGTCCAGACTTCTGAACTCTAGAGGCTTGTTTTTGGTCTTAATAGGGTTCCAAAATCTCACGCCACACTAAAGTTTTCACACTGTAAAGCTTTTGATGCATAGACTGTTTAACACCAGAGTTTGGTTCGTTTGGTTGGAGTGAAAGTTGTTTCTGAACTTGGGTGTGCAACATAGAACTGCAAGTCTGGATTTGGTTGATCTGAACGTCTGGCAGTGGCGATTGCTTTAAAACTACACAGGAAACACGGCGTCCCCCTAAAATTTAACAAGAAATGTGGTAATGATGAGTTTAATATATGTATAAATTAACTTTATAAACTGCACACAGTATTACTCTGTGCATATCAATATTTTAGCAAATAAAAGTATAAAATGTCAAACAGCACTACCACACTGTACGTTCTAGTAAAGCTAACTGCCTTTTTTTTTTTTTACATAAAAATTTCCATAGAAATCAGTGGACTCTTAGGCTCATAGAGCTCCATTGAAGCCATGCCTCAATGGAAGATACAGATACGGTACTATTCAAATCAATGGCACAAAAGATCTATGTTGATTGGACAACAGGCTCTAAACACTAGAAATGTGTATGGATATCGTTATTCAGTTAACCGTTTTACACGCATTTATTCTAATGCCAAAATCACTATTCAGTTATTCTACATGTGCAACAGAGGTCATCTTTGTCTGTTGTGGCACATATTTTTTCAATGTCTTATGCAGGACCACTAAATTTTTTAGACATCGTGTCAAGGTAAAAAATAACTTAAATTCTTTAAAAGCATCCAGAGACACCTGCGTTCTGTTTCATTCGTTGCGTTGCGTCTAGCTTTTTTTCACAAAGATTTAACGTTCTAAAGAAGTTGAAACAGAATACTGTCTGTTGTGCTATTTAGATTCATAGCTCACTGTACACTTTATTCCCTGCTATTTTAAGTGTTTGATGCATATCGATTGCATTAAATATTCTTTATGCCAGAGTCCTGACGAATAACCAAATAACCATTCGTGAACCCTCGCGGTAATCCAAATATTACAAATGGTTACCGTGCACATCCCTACTAAACACGTCATTTTGGGTTCTGCCCAGATGCCGTGCTTCTTTGGAAGTCTATGGAGCTTCATGAGCGCTGTTTGCATTGGATCTGATGTTGATTGCCTATTGGACATTGGGCTTTCAATCAATGTATTTTCTGCCACCTGGAAGCCAGGCTTAGCTATAAATTATGATTGGTCGAGCATTCAATTGGGTGGGACTTCGCAACAAACAGACAATAATTGAAACATTGATGTACATGATTGACAGTGTATGGAATGTTAAAGCTTGTTCGGTGGTTTGGAAATACAGTCACAACTATTTGACATCTGAAGTAACACCTTTATTGCAGCCTTTTTTATTTTTATTAAAAGTTTTTATTAATTCCATATAACATAATATATATATATATATATATATATATATATATATATATATATATATATATATATATATATATATATAACAGAATATTTGGAATCACATTATATTATTTACAACCCTTTCTCCCGAACATTAACCACCCCACCCCACCACCCAACAAAAACAGATATCCCAGTGGTCAAATACAATTGACAAAGACACACAAACAAACAATAAAACAGAAAAAAAAATTTAGAAATACATTTAAAAAAAAGTATATGTTCAAAAACAAAAAGGCTACAACATAGACATTTAAAACAACACGTCTCCCTCCACTGCCCCCTCCGAGAGACCTCCAAAAAGGCCAAATAGCTGCCCCACCTCCTGATGAACATATCCATGTTGCCTAGCCTTCTATATGACAACTCTTCCCAAGCTGCCACCCTGCCCATCGCCTCGCACCACTCACGAAACGAGGGGGCTCCATCTGACTTCCATCCTCTAAGGATAACCTGTCTGCCCACCATAACACCGGCCAGGATCCAATTCTTCATGTACTTATTTCCTACATTAATGACCGCCCCATCACCCAAAATACAGAACCTGGGTCAAAAGGAGATCCGAGTACCCAATACGTTGGCCATAAAATTCCAGACCTTCAACCAGAACTCCTGTATCTTACGACACCCCCAAAAAACATGGGTGGTGTCTCCATCTTCTAAATGGCATCGCCAGCAGGTGGGTGTGTCCTTAAGACCAAGCCTATACAATTTAGAAGGGGTCCAATAAAACAGAAAAAAATGTTTAGAAATACATTTAAAAAAGTATATGTTCAAAAACAAAAAGGCTACAACATACACATTTAAAACAACACGTCTCCCTCCACTGCCCCTCCCAAGAGCCCTCCAAAAAGGCCAAATAGCTGCCCCACCTCCTGATGAACATATCCATGTTGCCTAGCCTTCTATATGACAACTCTTTCCAAGCTGCCACCCTGCCCATCTCCTCGCACCACTCACGAAACAAGGGGGCTCCAGCTGACTTCCATCCTCTAAGGATAACCTGTCTGCCCACCATAACACCGGCCAGGATCCAATTCTTTATGTACTTATTTCCTACATCAATGTCCGCCCCGTCACCCAAAATACAGAGCCTGGGGCATAAGGAGATCCAAGTACCCAATACGTTGGCCATAAAATTCTGGACCTTCAACCAGAACTCCTGTATCTTACGACACCCCCAAAAAACATGGGTGGTGTCTCCATCTTCTAAATGGCATTGCCAGCAGGTGGGTGTGTCCTTAAGACCAAGCCTATATAATTTAGAAGGGGTCCAATAAAATCTATGTAGAATCTTAAATTGCATAAGGTGCACCCTTGCATCTCTAGATGCAGACTTGACATTTTTAAGAATCCTAGCTCACACTCCCTCCTCTAAAAACAAATTTAAATCTTCCTCCCATAATCTTTTGAGGGAATTTAAAGCTCTGTCCTCCAGACTCTGAATTAGCAGGGAGTAATACACTGATGCCTCATGACTTTTTCCAAAAGCAGTAATCACCACTCCCAGAGTATCAGCCGCACTAGGGGGGTGCGTGCCACTCCCAAAAACAGTGCAGAGTAGGTGGCGCAGCTGTACATACTTATAAAATTGAGATCTGGGAATCCCAACATTTTTAACTACATTTTAAAAAGGTCTCAATACTCCACACTCATATAGGTACCGAGTGTATTAACCCCCCTCACAATCCAATCTGACCAACAGAAAGGGGACTTATTAATGCATAGTTTAGGGTTCTGCCATATGCTCGAAGCTACGTTTAAATAAATATCCGAATTAAACACTCTGGACACTTTTGTCCATATCGAGTGTAAATGCAATATAACGGGGTGTGACTTAACTTCTCCGATTAATTTGATCGAAAAGCTATGCAGAGGCGAGATAGGGGCAAGAGCTTCCTTTTCAATACAAAACCAGGGAGGGGCTCTCTCAGGTGGAAGCGACCAATGAGCCAAATGTCTGAGACTGAATGCATAATAATAAAACAAATTCTTGGGTAGGCATAACCCACCTTTGTCAATCGGCCTATGTAACTTATTGAAATTTAACATGGCACGCTTACCATTCCAAATGAAGGACTTCGCTATGCTATCAAATTGCTTGAAATAAAAGAGTGATGTCCCCATCAATAGGGAGAGATTGTAACAGGTAGTTGAATTTTGGAATACAATTCATTTTAATTACATTAACCTTCCCAATCATTGATAAGTGTAATGAAGCCCACCTGTCCGCATCATTCGTAAACATTTTTATTAAGGGATCAAAATGAACTCTGACTAAATCAGACAAATTTGCTGGGAATAAAATTCCCAAATACTTAATGCCCTGTTTTGGCCACTGGAAGGCGCCCAGCTGGAAGGTCATTACTGGACAGTACACTGTCAAAGCCAAAGCTTTGGATTTAGACCAATTGACTTTGTATCCTGAGAACTTGGAGAAGGAATTAATAATTCTGAGGGAGGCAAGGCATAGATCTAATGGGGTCGGAGACGAATAATAAAATATCATCTGCGTAAAGCAGAAGCTTATGCACCACACCTCCCGCAATCACCCCTAGAAAATCATCCTCCTTTCTTATCGCGGCTGCTAATGGTTCCAGGGCAAGACAGAACAATAATGGGGAAAGAGGGCAATCCTGCCGAGTGCCCCTGTTCAGAGTAAAATAATCTGAAATTAATCAATTTGTTTATACCGCTGCTACAGGGTGTTTATAAAGTAACTTAATCCAACCAATAAATGTACTCCCAAACCCATACATTTCCAAAATCTTAAAAAGATAATCTCATTCTACCATATCAAATTCCTTTTCAGTGTCAAGTGACATGGCAGCGACTGGAGACTGATCATTCGCTACTGACCTCGTCAAGCTCCTCCAAGGTTATCTCAGAATCAAGAGCGTTTTTGGCTCAGTCTTCAGTTTAGGAAGTTCTAATGGTTCCACAAAGTTTCTAATATCTTCATCAGTAGACGAAGACATGGAACTATAAAGATCAAGATAGAATTCTTTAAAGGCATTATTAATATCAATGGCTGAGGTAAAAATATCACCACCAGCAGATTTCACTGAGGGAATGGTAGAAAAATACTCTCTCTGCTTTATATATCTAGCCAAAATCTTCCCTGCTTTGTCCCCTGACTCAAAGTATGACTGTCTTGCCCTGAATAACCAAAACTCCACTTTCTGCGACAAAATAGTATTATATCTATATTTCAATCAGGTCAATTCTCTGAGGCCATCAGATGACATACGGCACTTCAGCTCTGCCTCTGCACTTTTAATATTTCCTTCTAACTCCACAAGTTCTCGTGCTTTGGATTTTTTGATGAATGAGGCATACTGTATGATTCGACCCCTAAGAACCGCCTTAAGTGCCTCCCAAGCCACGCCCACAGAGGATACCGAGGTATAAACACTGATTTCAGTCTTTAACATTTGTTGGAAATCAGGATTTTGCAAAAGGGATACATTAAAGCACCAACTATATGATTTCTTTTTCTCTATATGTGGCAACACCTCTAAACTCACCAGGGCGTGATCTGAGACTAAGATATTTCCAACTGAGCAATCAACAACAGATGAAATGAGGGATTTGGATATTAAAAAAAAAATCTGTTCTAGAATAAATCTTATGGACTGATGAAAAAAAATGTATAGTCTCTACCAGATGGGTTCAAAAGTCTCCAAATATCTGTAAGACCAAGATTTTTATACATCCTGAGAAGCATCAGTGTTGCTCTAGGGGGCTTACACACTTTTGCTTCACTATGATCAAGGTCTGAGTCCATCAAAAGATTAAAGTCTCCTCCCAAAATTATATCATGAGGGGTGCCAGCAACTTTCCTTCAAGATCTATAAAAAAGCCCTGATCATCAGCGTTAGGTGCATAAATATTAGCCAAAATCAGACTTTGCCCCTGAATTTCTGCTAAAACAATAATGACTCTTCCTAATTTATCATTAAACTGTTTTTAAAGAAATTTGAATTGAAAATGTTTATTTACCAATATAATGACTCCCTTGCTCTTACTTGAGCCAATTTTAAAGAAAACATGTCCACCCCATATCTTCCCAATTTTTTCAGCTTCCTGCAGGGAATGATGTGTTTCTTGAAGAAACACTATATCATATTTCTTATGTTTAAGAAAAGAAATAACCTTCTTTCTTTTTATGGGGTGCCCCAACCCATTCACATTCCACGTGGAGAGAGATAGTACACTCATATTAACATTTTACATTTTGATATAATAGAAAAAATAAATTGTGTGCCAAAGACAAAATTATGAAGACCACATTTCAACATTAATGCAGCAATAAAACCCTGAACTTCCCCCCGAACAAAACAAACAGAAAAAAGAAAAAGGTGCACATTAACCTCACGCACAACAGCGCCAACCGGCGTCAATCCCTTTAAACTCAAAGAGTCCATGTACGCCTACGAGAGCCCCTGCGACAACTTTGCCATCGGATTGCTAAATTTTGCTTCACAAATTTGTAAGGCAAAATGACATAACATCAAGTATTTTGTAAAACAAACCCCAGCCAATAGGCAGAATAAACACAAAGAACGTGTAGACTCATTCACAGAACTGTCTCGAAGGTGTGTTCCTTCACAAAACAAATTCCAGACAATATAAAGCCATTCAGTTTCCTCAGACAGATAAACGAATCTTCAGTGAGCCAGCTGATGAGTGCAGCAGATGACATAATCATTCCAATGTCCCACGAAAATACTCCACAAACCATACTCCAGCCAACAGGAGGCATAAGCACAAGGAACTGACAGATTCATCCATAACTATCCCGAAGTAATGTTATTTAACAAAACAAGCTCCAACCGCTAGGCGGAACCAGCACAAAAGGAAACGAAACACGCATCCTGGTTCCTCAGATGGTCGAGAGTCAATTCACTCGGAGGCCGCATAAAAGTATATCCCATGATTTACACAGTCCACCAACTTCATAAATGACATCCTTTGTGTGGGCATGTAGATATTTTGCGGTCATCCGTTCATTGTAAAAGTGATCTTCCGTCAATGCAAAAGTTTCTTTAAGGAAAAGTGTTAATATACAAAACAAAACAAACTCCAGCCACTCGGTGGAGCCAACGCAAAAGGAAACATAAATGGCGCCCAGCTTCCTCCGAAAGCCAGAGTATGTATAGTGAGTCAATCCACTCATAAGAAAAACACCCAGTGGTTACTCATCCATTGTTTCAATAAAAGACATTGCCTGATTGGGACATGTAAATACTTTGCTGCCATCCTTGGTGTTTATTCTCAGTCTGGCTGGAAACATCAGATCAAAAGTGATCTTCCGCTGATGTAATAGTTTCTTGCATTCCTTAAAACAATCGCGTTTCTCTCTTGTCGAGTTTGCAAAGTCCGGGAACAAGAAAATATTGTAATTCTTCCAAGAAAGCTTTCCTTTGCTCCTCACCTGGCGCAACACAAGATCTTTATCGGATGACCTCAAAAATTTGGCCAGAATCGATCGGGGCCATCCTCCCTCAGCAGATCTGTGAGCTGGGACTCTGTGAGCTCGCTCGATTTCCAGCTTGTGGCCTGTTATGTCGAGCAGACTCTGGAAAAGCTCATCTAGGAATTTCACCATATCCGTGCCCTCCTCATGCTCAGGAATTCCAACAATTCGAATGTTATTCCTGCGGCTTCTATTCTCAAGATCTTCAAGCTTTTCAAGAACACGTTCCAAATCAACTTTGGTCATGGGCGGATTAGCGGCTAATTCCCTCTCTGAAGACTCCAAATAATTGATTCGTTTTTCAACATCTGTCACTCTTGTGACTAGCTCAGAGATTTTTTTCCATTGCCGTAATCTATCGACGTATTACAGCGAGATCCTCCAAGTCCGCAAGTACCTTCGTCAACATCACCGACATGTTGGACAGTTGATGCTGGATTCCTTCTCCCGCCGCGCCATCCAAATGGAGTCCCCGCTCCACAGGCCTGTCTGGGCTTTCACCTTGAACCCGTAAGTGTCTTTTAATGTCTCCGGAGCCCAAGGATTTTGACTTCTTTGCCATGTTTACCTCAAACAGTAAATGTGTAACTGGGTGTATCCAATTTCACCGGATTATATCATGAAAATAATTACAAAAATTAGCAAAGTGCGCAGAGCTGTCTCTCACACGTCTGCCCTTCGCATGGCGTCACCATCTATTGCAGCCTTAATAATTGTATATTTTGCCTAATTTATTGTAAAAAAAAAAAAAAGTTTTGAGCTAAGTTAATTATGAACTAATAGTAGTTTGAGCAGCTTTGTCAGCAACATTGTAGACCCCAAAAACAATATGTGCTTTCCCACTTTTTAAAATCACCAGCAGCCACTGACTTCTGGTCATGTGTTTCACAATTGGTAAAAAAAAAAAAAAAAGCAATCCATCCTAATTTGCTGAAGTGAACCACTATTTATGACGTATAATTTGCCAATTATTGTACAATGTTCACTGCTGCGTGTCTCTGTAGAAACTGCCATTGGCAAGCAGTTTGTATTCATCGCATCTTTTGCAATGCGTCCACGACAAACAGATACAAGTGCTGTCCTGTGCATGTAAAGTTAGACCTCCTAAGTCATTGCTGAGTTACAGTGGTATACAATGTAAACAGCAATGTGCAGGGGCTTGGGGCAAGGGCGGTGTAAGGAGTTTTGGGCCCCCTGACAACTTTGTTCTCTGGGCCCTCTATCTGATTGCAACCCTGTACAACATTTTATATTTATTTATTTATTTTTAATGTGATGTAAAAATGACTCGGCATCTAGTTTTTAAGACATAATTTTTACATGAAGTGGTCTTTTGATCTACCACTCCATGTATTCCTCAAGTAAGATGTCTTCTCATGTGAAATTTTTGTGAATATTTTTTTAAATTAGAAGACAATTTCTTGACAACCTCTAGAATGCATATGTGGGTCCCATATGAACCACATGCATGTGGTATTCAATGCATTTAACACTGGCATTATTTTTTGTTATACATTGACTGATTGTAGAGTAATATGGAAATATAGTGGAGTATGGCAATATAGAGTACATAAGGTTGTCATTTTACAAAATTATAATTTTTTTTTTTCTTTTGTAAATAAAACATTTGATCCTAGTCCATTGTACTTATATGCATGTGTTTGTGTGGGTAGAGTCAAGAGTTAAGACATATTTTACCACCAAACATGGAAATTGCCCATATTTCTGTTATACAGACTTTTTTAGACTCTCACCCAAAAGTGTTTACTTCATTTTCAAAGTATCTGAAAGATTTGAATAAAATATACAGTATATAAACTATATAGATAATTTAGTTTTGGAAAGAATAAGCATCTAGATTTCACCTGGGTCTTTTCTGACCCACAAATGTATTAAAGAGTATATGTTCATTATGTTACATACTCTAAGTTACGTATGTGTTCTAGGGTTAAGTCATCTCTTGGAATATCTGAAGGCAAACAAATCCAACATTTTTCCCATATAAGAGCATTAGAATAGATTTAATTTAAATAACCTTTTTTTTTTTTCTAAATTTACACTGTTGTAACATTTTGTTTTGTTATTCTAAAACTGCACAAAAGTCAGTTTTTACATGTTTCCCTTTAAAAAAATTGGGAAACAAAGGTTTCATCAATTTTACTGATGTTAGTGAACATTCTAAAGTGGCATGCGGCTTCATACCCTTCAAGTGTAGACAGCTTAGACTGCCTTGATTTTGAACTCTAGAGCTAATTTAATTTCTCTAGAGCTGTTTGCTCAACTGCAGATTGTTAACTTTAAACAAACTTCAGCATTAATAAAAAAGGATTAAAGTTTAGTCTCCATTCATAAATAATTACAGGAAGTGAAATAACAGTCCAAGAGTCAAGTATATATGAAATGAGAGCTACAATAACAAGAGCGTTTTGTTTTCCTTCACCGTAGAGGAATCAAAGGAGGGAGGATTGTGTCGCAAATGGAATTTCTGACCCTCCTTCCACAGAGACCTACAATTTTACTAGGAATTACAATGAGCTTGAAGCCAGGTCCCTCCACATGTGTTTCTGGCGTTTTCTCGGTGATATTCCTCTATTCTTTCATTGTTCTGGAACGATCCATTCGTCTTCTTCAACATTCATTTGAACACTTGCCCTTTTCTTCATCGTTTTGTGTTTTTGATCTGTGTTTTTAATCACTGGGGTTCAGTCCAGGCAGCTGGAAAAATTTATTCAGGACTGAGCTCTAAAATAAACAGCACCTTTGGGGATACAGCCCTTGATTCCGGTAAACGTCTGGGCCATGCACAATGGCCAACTTTCCTTTGTAGAGACGAAAGAGGCCAACACTCCTTTAACTCTCTGTCTCCACCCCTCCACCACCATTCCATCTGTCCAACTGTCTGGATTTTTTGAACCATCTTGCACCATTTTATCCATCAGTTAACATTTCTGTGTGTTCCTGTGCCGTTTCAACAACCACACACACACACACACACACACACACACACACTATATACTGTGTGTATATATATATATATATATATATATATATATATATATATATATATATACTGTATATGTCAGTTTTAATCAGTAATTTTTCTTGTTTTGTCTTGTAAAAATATCACAATTGTCAATTTTTTTTTTTTTTTTTTTTTGTTGTTTTAAGGATACAACTCAATTGTTTTAGATTTACGCTTAAATCAAGAAAAACAAATGCTAGTGGGGTAAGACAAATAACTAAATGGTGCACTCAGTATTTTTTCTAACTTTTAAACAGAAAGAAAAATTAATAGTAGAATATTATTTTTGAAAAATCTGTTTATATGTACACTCACGTGAGATGGTCATATCAGTAAAAAAATAAAAAGCTGCTTAATACTACATATGGTGTTGGGTGCACATTCATGAGCCATGTTAATGTCGTATGACCAGCAAAATATGACTTATTTTATCTTTATAATCGAACTTACGAAATATATAAATTATGGTTCACTGTACATTTCTACAATGACATAGGTAACTAAGAACTTCTGTGTTTGCATGATGCTGCATCTACACCTCTAGGTGTCAGTGAACATAAACAAAAATTTTACTGTGTGTACCTTTAATTTAAGAAATATGGTCTAAAAAAAATTCACATTATCTTATGCAATTTTGCTGCTCAATTAAATGTATCTTGTTTTAAGGATGTTTAGATATTTTTACTGGAAAACATGACAAAACTCAATATTTCTAATTATTTAGACGCATCTTTTGAACTCCTTGTAACACTAGCCGTCACGGAATTAAGTTCACTTAACTTGGTGTTCATATAGAATTAACTTAACTATTTAAGTTAAGGTAACTACATAGATGCAAGTATACTTAACTCAGATACACATAACTAAGACCTCCATTACGTCACCTGAGCTACAGTATGAAAGAGAAACCTCTGAGTAATGCAATTTTCCTCTGGGGCTCCTTTATGTCTGAAAATGTGAAACGTCCCATCAAAACAATTAATTTGCTTGTTGAATGACAGAAATCTTGAGACAGAGCACTCTGGGGTTAATGACAGAGAGACTTAGATTTATTGAGATGTTTGACATTTTAAGGTCAGAGTGAGGAGTATTAGAGGTGGGGGGCCATGGCGGAGCAAGAACCTGTGTGGTTAGCCACAGCGATCACAGCTGTTAAAACAACTTTTTTGGAAATTGTGTAACATGCACACACGTGTCCGGATAGTCCCCTGACTCAGCGGTTTCAAAGAGAAAGAGCATCATTGAAAGCCTCATCATAGATGTGAAAAGCAGAAACATAAATGTGGACCACAGTATTCTTGTTAGAACTATTTTAAAATGGAAGAGTCATCAAAGCACAGAACTGTAGGGTTTTGTACGTGCACACTTGCCTTACTCTGAACCAATCTAACAGTGATGTGTTTATAGGTGTTTGTGTTTAAGTACCTACATGCGTGCCATTCTTTGTATTAAAGATAACATAAAAATCAAAATTGACTTAAAATCAAGTCCCATCCTACTTTATTTTGTACATTATACACTTGGAAATATATCACATTATCAATGTTAAATATAATGAAAAGCAAAAATACATTGCATATTGTCTTTAGAAGAATAATTCCCCCAAATGTTATTAACTCATGTTATTCCAAACCCATATGACTTTCATTTCTTCCGTGGAACACAAATGGACATTGCTTTTATTCAATGCATTGAAAGCATATAGTGACCAGAGGCTTTAAAGCTCCAAAAGGGGACACACAAACACACACACACACAAACACACAATAAAATCAGCCCATTTATAAAAGAAGTCCATACGAGTCACTCGCTATATTCCAAGTCTTCAGAAGTCATATGATAGCTTTGTGTGAGTCGTTATTCACTGAAAATCTTCCCTTCCACCATAGCTCTCAAATCCCATTCACGTTTGAAAATTTTTAAAACTGGACATATCAAGACATGTCACACAAGGGTTATATGTCTGACACTAAACACCACTGGTTCTTGAGTGTCTTGTTGTGACTGATCGCAGTGTGCCATGTTTGGTGCACACTATATCTTAGTGTTATAATTCATCTTAGACAAACTTGGTTACTATATTTCACCTAAATATTTATTTTCTTTTCTTTTTTTTTTTTTTTCTTTTTTTACAGATGTAGAGCAAATGGCTATAGACTGGCTTACAGGAAACTTCTACTTTGTTGATGACGTGGACGACCGAATCTTTGTATGTGATAAGGATGGAACCACATGTGTCACACTGTTGGATCAAGAACTCTACAACCCTAAAGGCATAGCTCTGGACCCCACCATGGGGTAAGAACATGGTTAAGTTTACACATACTGTGCTCATCCCTCGGATTGTGCTCGGAGATATTTGCGTGCACGGACTCAGAAATGATTTGTTCCCTTCACAATGCTCATAAAGCCAAATTAACCCTTGTGTGGCTTTGTTGGTAATGACAATAAAATTCTTCATCACTACATACATTTTCTCTTGCAAAATATTGAAAAATGAAGAAAGCACACTAGGTAACACTGAGTAGAATACATATGAAATTACATATGAAACAGATATAGATGTAGCAGCATTGACAGTGGTCATGTCTACAAAGGAACCCTCCAAATGGGACAGTCTTGCAAGAGTCACATTTACTATTCCTTAAGTTATGGTTAGGGATAGGTTTATGTGTAGTGTTAAAGTTAGGTTGATGCATAGGGTTGATGCTCGTGACTTTTTCAAGACTTTTCCCAGATCAAGAGTTCCCCTCTAGACACGATTTGTGACTAGATTTAACTGTTGAAGCTGCTGTCATTTTGGTTGTTTTTACATAGGATCACAAATGGAAGAGATGCAAGATGCAAATTACAAGTTTCCAAATTGTAATTACAAGTTTAAAAAAAAGACATAATTGGAATTTAAGAAGTTCTCTTTCATTCTTACGGGAATTCCAACATGGTGTGGAGTTACGTGATGTGAAAAGCAACACAACTGGCTGACTATTTATTTTCTGATTATAGTTTTTGGTAAAAAATTCTGCTAGTGAGACTAAGTAGAAGATCCTAAAGCTATTATTTGCATCGCAGGAGAGGATACATAACCCTTTCTTAACTTTGCTTTACACAGAAAGGTTTTTTTCACGGACTACGGGCAGATCCCAAAGGTGGAACGCTGTGACATGGATGGACAGAACCGAACGAAACTGGTTGACAGTAAAATCGTTTTCCCGCATGGCATCACCCTTGACCTGGTCAACAGGTTGGTCTACTGGGCTGATGCTTATCTGGATTACATCGAGGTTGTGGACTATGAGGGTAAAAATAGACATACCATCATTCAAGGACTATTGGTAAGAAGTTTGTGGTCATTTTAACACTTCTTAAAAAGTAATTCACACTGTTATTTTAGACCTTGTTGCCCAAGAATGTGCTTACATAATTTCTCCTATATTTTGGCTAATTTGGTGGACTTGAGTAAAAGTGTTGACCAAGAAATTGCTAATTTTATCATTAAGCAATGATGTGGCTTATGACCTGATATCATGCATAAACTGAATCAGCTTTCCTCTTTTTCTTCTCTTGAAACATGAACATGACTTTGTACTTCTCCAAGGCACTAACTTAGCAACAAAGATTTTAGACACCTTTAGAGCATACCCTCTTACCATCCATCCATCCATCCATTTCAGCAGCCACACACATTGTCTTGTTGAGTGGATATCAAGTGGTGTTGCATAATGTGATAAATATTTTGGTAGATGGAACTGACAGTGGTGTTTCATTAGTACTATTGAGTCATCTGATTAAAGCTGTTTCTGTAAACACATTAGCCTCATTCCTTTCCTCTCTGCTTGAGTTATGGTTATCATTTAGCTGCTCGGCCCTAGGCTAAATAGTGTGTTTATATGTGTGTGAGTGTGTTTCTGACTCACTCACAACTTGTACTTTATCCGATGGAGCAAATACAACCTCGCAGTGATAGATCTGCCAGAACAATTTTTCTTTCTGTCTTTTTGTCCAATCAGATTGAACATCTCTATGGACTTACAGTGTTTGAGAACTATCTATATGCTACAAACTCAGACAATGCCAACATGCAACCAAAGACCAGTGTGATCCGTGTCAATCGCTTCAACAGTTCAGACTATCAGGTGGTCACCCGAGTGGATAAGGGCGGAGCGCTACATGTTTACCATCAGAGACGGCAACCCCCTGGTATTAAAACTCCTTTATACATTATCTATTGCTCAGCTGAATACACTGTAAGTGCATGAGTGAGTATAAAGCAAAATTTTGAGGTGTTTACACTGACCGAGATTTGCAGCAACAAAGCGACCAGAAGTCATTTATTTTCAATGAGAGTTTGCAAATTTTTCCAGCATAAACCAAAGTGATCATTGCCGATGTAACTAACCAGCCATGACTGCCACAAGCGATGAGTGTTAGGGTATTTTATGCATCTCTTGGTTTCTATTTCTGCATAAAACAACAAATATGTTCTGATTGGCTGTTATTGTGCCTTGTCGAGAAGGATATAGCTTCAGGCAGAGCTCTGAAAAGGGGCAGGAGCTCCAAACTGCCAGCTAAGGCGTAGGGAGACCCTAACCTAACCCTTTACCTAACCCGAACCCAAACTCCTCTTTTGGAGTTTGCACAACCTCCTTTTGGAGTAACCCTGCCCCCTTCTGGAGTAACCCCACCCTATTTTGGAGATTCCACCCCAATTTGGAAATCTCTGGCCTGCAGCTATACCTACTTGTCCGTGTTATGCAGCAGTTTCACATTCAGAGTAAACACACAGATTGCTTGTTGTTGGAATCGTATCACATTGCATCTAGTTTGGCAATGGTTTTCGAGCTAATAACTGGTGCTACAGTGACATTGTATTATTAAGGAATGGAATATGCATGTAATAGAATGCACAATTGCATATACAGTTGTGCTCAAAAGTTTGCATACCCTGGCAGAAATTGTGACATTTTGGCATTGATTTTGAAAATATGACTGATCATGCAAAAAACTGTCTTTTATTTAAGGATAGTGATCATATGAAGCTATTTATTATCACATAGTTGGGTGGCTCCTTTTAAAATTATAATGATAACAGAAATCACCCAAATGGCCCTGATCAAAAGTTTACATACCCTTGAATGTTTGGCCTTGTTACAGACACACAAGGTGACACACACACAGGTTTAATTGGCAATTAAAGGTTAATTTCCCACACCTGTGGCTTTTTAAATTGCAATTAGTGTCTGTGTATAAATAGTCAGTGAGTTTGTTAGCTCTCACGTGGATGCACTGAGCAGGCTAGATACTGAGCCATGGGGAGCAGAAAAGAACTGTCTGCGTAACAAGGTAATGGAACTTTATAAAGATTGAAAAGGATATAAAAAGATATCCAAAGCGATGAAAATGCCAGTCAGTACTGTTCAGTCACTTATTAAGAAGTGGAAAATTCAGGGATCTCTTGATACCAAGCCAAGGTCAGGTAGACCAAGAAAGATTTCAGCCACAACTGCCAGAAGAATTGTTCGGGATACAAAGAAAAACCCACAGGTAACCTCAGGAGAAATACAGGCTGCTCTGGAAAAAGACGGTGTGGTTGTTTCAAGGAGCACAATACGACGATACTTGAACAAAAATGAGCTGCATGGTCGAGTTGCCAGAAAGAAGACTTTACTGCACCAATGCCACAAAAAAGCCTGGTTACATTATGCCCGACAACATCTTGACACACCTAACAGCTTCTGGCACACTGTAATTTGGAATGACGAGACCAAAATAGAGCTTTATGGTCACAACCATAAGCGCTATGTTTGGAAAGGGGTCCACAAGGCCTATAGTGAAAAGAATACCATCCCCACTATGAAGCATGGTGGTGGCTCACTGATGTTTTGGGGGAGTGTGAGCTCTAAAGGCACAGGGAATCTTGAGAAAATTGATGGCAAGATGAATGCAGCATGTTATCAGAAAATACTGGCAGACAATTTGCATTCTTCTGCACGAAAGCTGCGCACGGGACGCTATTGGACTTTCCAGCACAACAAAGACCCTAAGCACAAGGCCAAGTTGACCCTCCAGTGGTTACAGCAGAAAAAAGTGAAGGTTCTGGAGTGGCCATCACAGTCTCCTGACCTTAATATCATTGAGCCACTCTGGTGAGATCTCAAACGTGTGGTTCATGCTAGACAACCAAAGACTTTGCATGACCTGGAGGCATTTTGCCAAGTCGAATGGGCAGCTATATAGCTATACCACCTGCAAGAATTTGGGGCCTCATAGACAACTATTACAAAAGACTGCATGCTGTCATTGATGCTAAAGGGGGCAATACACAGTATTAAGAACTAAGGGTATGCAGACTTTTAAGCAGGGGTCATTTCATTTTTTTCTTTGTTGCCATGTTTTGTTTTAGGATTGTGCCATTCTGTTATACACTACAGTTGAATATATAAGAAATAAAAGAAATGTGTTTTGCCTGCTCACTCATGTTTTCTTTAAAAATGGCACATATATTACCAATTCTCTAAGGGTATGCAAACTTTTGAGCACAACTGTATGCACATATCAAATGGAGCCTGCTAATGTATTGAGAAAGTAAGTGTACTCTTCCCCTGTTATGTTCTTCAGTACGGAGTCATGCCTGTGAGCCGGATCAGTTTGGGAAAGCCGGAGGCTGTTCAGATATCTGTCTGCTGGGCAACAGTCACAAAAGCCGAACATGTCGCTGTCGCTCTGGATTCAGTCTGGGCAACGATGGCAAATCATGCAAGAGTGAGTGATGTCACAGCCAATCAGACTCCACTCCATCAATAGTCTTACTATTACTTTTGTTACTTTTGCTAAATTTAGGAAAATGTTGTGCACACTCAAAGGCCACCATTAGGATTAAACTTTTGTATTTAGAACTATTTTTTATATTATTTGTTATAATACATTTTAAGATAAGATTGTACATAGAGGGAACTTAGAGGTGAGGTTTTTTGTTTTTTTGTTTTTTTGGGTTTTTTTTCAGAGTTTTGATTATATAAACTCATTGGATGGCTCTTAAGTATGGCTCCTAAATTAAATAAAACCATCGCCTGGCTCTTTGCTAAGTCAGTATGAAAAAAAAATTACCCTATTTACATTCTTAGTATATGTTTCTGGGCTTATTGTGATTGATTCATTGGTGCACATCATTCCAAAGAAAACAGGTTAGTCTTTGTAATCTTTTAATCAAAATGTAATAGTTTCCAATTATGGAAGAAAGATTGATTGCAAATGCAGTTTGATATTAACTTGCCATTGAGCGTCCCACTTTAAGATGTCACTTTCAAAGTTAAAAGTAAAAAGTTTACTCTTTTAGTTTGGGGTATGCCACTTCGAACTTTAGTTAGTTGGCAGGTGAAAAGCAAAGCAAAGTAACACATTAATATACTAAAGAGTTGGACAACATAACAAATATTAGTGATAGTAGTATGACATGGATTATATTTGAGTTTGATAAAGTTCAAGACAAAGTATATAGCATTCTTAATGAATCTGCAGTATTCTAAATGTTATTAATAATAGGCTCAGCCTCATTGAGCATTATTTATTTCAATCTTTCATAAAAATATTTCTCATAGTTCCTTCCCTTAGGCTACAATGATGTGCTGGTCTTAATTGGTTTAAGCAGGTTAAGCTGGTCTCCCAGATTGACCAGCTGACAAGTGCCCCAAACAAGACCAGTCCAGAGTGTTTTCTTATTTATTTATTTATTTATTATTTGTTTGTTTGTTTTCCGCAGTGTGGTCATCTAGATTGATGGTCTGACATACTGTACATTTTGGCTAATTCACTCACAGAGATGGAGGTCTTTTCCATTTAACAACAATATTGATTTCAAACATTTGTTTCTTAAACATTCAAGTAATTATTGTATGTATTTGTTATTTGTGATCTGCCAATGACCTCTGAACACATGAACTTTACAAAGACAAGAGGAGAATGGAATCGATTGTAGGAAACATGTTAAAACAGAAATAGGAGCCACTAAACAGTATACAGGTACAGGTGTCTTTAACCACTATGTACAGTACTTATGTAAAAATAGGCATCATGTTGTACTTATTACATAGGTATGTCTTGTTACATTTTACTTACATTTAAAGTACCTTCATGTAGTTACATCTGTAATTACATTGTTGAACCTAACCCTACATGTGCCCCAACCTTGGTAGCAGCAAATGTGACTCTTGCGAGAGTTGTGCAGGACAGCACGTATGTGCACAGAAAGTACATTGTATCAAATGCATAATTTTTTTAATGTAAGTACATAGTTGTTCAGAATATAAATAATATAAAGTGAGATCCAGAAACATCACCACAGGCTCAGTGTTCACTCGATGAATTCTTTTATATTGTTTTACTGCTGGACTCTTGAAATATTCAATCTACTGTGTGTAACAAATGGCTGATATGTTTCATGTCTGAGTTGAGCAACAAATGCTGATATGTTTCATGTCTGAGTTGAGCTATTAAGTTTATCACAAATGCTTATGTTTCTGGTATGTTTATATCATGTTTCTATCTGTTCTCAGAGCCGGAGCATGAGTTATTCCTGGTTTATGGGAAGGGCCGTCCAGGTGTTATTCGGGGTATGGACATCAACCCTAAAATTCAGGATGAGTATATGATCCCCATTGAAAACCTCATGAACCCTCGAGCTCTGGACTTCCACGCTCAAAGTAACTTCATCTACTTTGCTGATGCCACAAGTTACCTGATTGGTCGACAGAAGATTGACGGCACGGAAAGAGACATCATCCTTAAAGAAGGTTCTGAAATTGAAATTTCTTACACTTCATTCCCCTTTATGTTGGACAGTAAATCATTGCTGTTGTGTACTGATTGTGTAGTTATGACATACTGAGTTGTTCTGTACCATTCTTTAGGTATTCATACTGTTGAGGGCATTGCTGTGGATTGGATGGCCAATAACCTCTACTGGACAGATGATGGTCCTAAGAAGACCATCAGCGTTGCCCGCTTGGAGAAAGCTTCTCAGACCAGGAAGACACTCATTGAGGGCAAGATGACCCATCCTAGAGCTATCGTGGTGGACCCTCGCCACGGGTAAACTGTAGATGTAGAATGTGGTTAATGGTACATTGTTGGTGAAGATACAGTAGTTGGGTTATTTTTGGGTTATATGCTCATGAAACTGATTCTTCTTCTTTGAAATGTAAAGGAATAGGCTATTTGACCCTGTTTACACCTGTTGTTAAGAGCTAGGTCACCCAAAAATGAAAATTATGTAATCATTCACTCACTCTTAAGGCTCGGTCACATTTACCTTTGCATTGTGAAATTCAGTAGGCCATGAAGATGAAGGTGGATGATAAGCGAGGATGAAACCCGCAAAAACTACTTGTCAAGCAGCCTCTTTTTATGCTACACTTTATACTCTGGGAAGAGTAAAGTTATAAAGAAACTCACTGCTAAATATATTTTCCAAGTCCATTGTGAATATTCAGTGAACCTGAATGTACAAAGAACTGCCCACACAGGTCAATACTGCAAATGTGCGTGTCATAGTTCACCAAACCTGAACTCCACACAAAATTTGCATGGGAAAATTTTTTGCCACTGGAAGCCCATCAGGTAAAAGTCATGATTGTGCGGATTCTCATTGAGATGACTGTATTTCACCCGCAGAATTTTGCCGTGCAAAGAGAATTTTTTTTATGTTTGGCAGAATGATCACATGGTGATCCAATGAAAGTAAATAGTGACTGAGACTAACAAACATTCCTTTTGTGTTAAACAGCAAAAGTAAGTCATGTTGGTTTGTAACAAAATGAGGGTGAATTAATGAAAACGTCATGGTTACCCAAAAGACAGGCTAGCCCAGTCGTGGCCTCTTTTCCCCTTTTTTTTTCACTCCCTAAAAAAAAGGGGGGATTATCTGACTGGGCCGACCAGGTCTAGTTGGGGGGTGTCCCTCCCATGGGGAGGACACCGCGGAGACCACACCTCGCCCAGAGAGAGGGGGGGATATTTAAGTGGAAGATGTGGAGAAGTCTCATGGTAGATCCTACCCAACGGGGGAGGAGTACTACAAACATGGAGACTGTGGCAGTGGGGGCTCTGCCCAAGGAAGACGCAGTTTGCCAACAGGGAAACGAATTAGCGGAAGATATACAATCGCATGGGTTTACCTTACAGGGAACCGCCACATGCGGAGCACCTACCCCAGAACAGGCCTCTTAGTTAGCATGTGTACTGGGCCGGCAGCGAGTCTCTCCGAAAACTCGACTGCCACAGGACTCGGAGGAAGTCAACCAGGGAAATTAGTTTGTGAACACTACTGGGAATTAATGGCGCACGTCTTCAGCTCAGAGGAGGTGAAAGGCGCTATGTGCAAGCGATACATCCGGCTGGATATCCCAGGCTTATCCGCTTATATTGCATGCCACTACCCGGGACGAAACCAGTTCCACCCGGAGGTTGTTGAACCTCACAAGGTGTTGGGTGTTGTCCAGCCCGCTGCTCTGCAAATGTCTGTTAGAGAGGCACCCCTGGCCAGGGCCCAGGAGGCTGCTATACCTATGGCATATACGTCCTGGGCGTGATATGCCATAGCTATGGCGTCAATGAAGGTCCTTCCTCAGGGGAATTCGCTGGGGAGGGGGGGGGGGGGCTGTTGCGAGGAGCGTGAGATCTGAGAACCACGTCTGGGTGGGCCAGTAGGGTGCTACCAGAATGACCTGCTCCTTGTCCTCCCTGACCGTGCACAGAGTCTGTGCAAGTAGGCTCACTGGGGGAAAGCATATTTACGCAGGCCAGGGGGCCAGCTGTGTGCCAGCGCGTCTATGCCGAGAGGTGCCTCGGTCAGGGCGTACCAGAGCGGGCAGTGGGAGGATTCTTGGGAGGCGAACAGGTCTACCTGTGCCTGTCCGAATCGACTCCAGATCAGCTGGACCACCTGAGGTTGGAGTCTCCACTCTCCCCTGAGGGTAACCTGCCGTGACAGCGCGTCCGCTGCAGTGTTGAGGTCGCCTGAGATGTGAGTGGCTCGCAACGACTTGAGGTGCTGCTGACTCCGGAGGAGGAGACGGCGGGCGAGTTGTGACATACAACGAGAGCGCAGACCGCCTTGGTGGTTGACATATGCTACCATTGCTGTGTTGTCTGTCCGAACTAACACGTGCTTGCCCTGGATCAACGGCCGGAACCTCCGAAGGGCGAGCAGAATTGCCAGCAACTCGCGGCAGTTGATGTGCCAACACAGCCGTGGGCCCGTCCATAAGCCAGCGGCTGCGTGCCCATTGCAAACAGCACCCCAGCCTGTTTTGGAGGCATTTGACCACGACGTGCCTTGGGACCTGCTCTAGGGGAACGCCTGCCCATAGAAATGTGAGGTCGGTCCAAGGGCTGAAAAGGCGGTGACAGACCGGCGTGATGACCACGCGATGTGTCCCGTGGCGCCATGCCCATCTCGGGACTCGAGTCTGAAGCCAGTGCTGAAGCGGTCTCATATGCATCAACCTGAGTGGGGTGGCCACCGCTGAGGATGCCATATGCCCCAGGAGCCTCTGAAAGAGTTTCAGTGGAACCGTTGTTTTCTGTTTGAACACCTTCAAACAGGTCAGCACCGACTGTGCGTGCTCGTTTGTTAGGCGCGCCGTCAACGAGACTGAGTCCAACTCCAAACCGATAAAAGAGATGCTCTGAACTGGGAGGAGCTTGCTCTTTTCCCAGTTGACCCGAAGCCCTAGTCGGCTGAGGTGCGAGAGCACCAAGTCCCTGTGTGCTTACCACACATCCTGAGAGTGAGCTAGGACTAGCCAACTGTCGGGATAGGGCTGCCTCTGCGACCCTCGTGAAGATGCAAGGGAACAAGGACAGACCGGAAGGGAGGATCTTGTACTGATACGCCCAACCCTCGAATGCAAACCGCAGGAAGGGTGTGTGTTGAGGTAGAATCGAGACATGGAAGTACGCGTCCTTCAGGTCTACCACCGCAAACCAATCTTGATGCCGGACGTTCGTTAGAGTGCGTCTTTGCCTCAGCATCTAGGACGGGAGTCTGTGTAAAGCCCGGTTCAGTACTCACAGGTCCAAGATTGGCCGCAACCCACCACCTTTTTTCGGTACAATGAAGTAGGGGCTGTAAAACTCTTTCTTCATCTCGGCCGGAGGGACAATCTCGTACCGGCGGGTGGGGCCTCGCAGCTCGGCGGAGCCTGAGGTGCCACACCGTGTCGTGGCTGTGCTGAGTTCAGGGACATCGAAGTACTTACCTGGCTCCTTGTGACCACCCCCGGAACAGCCTGAGATGGGGAGGAAGAGGCCTGTCCTTGTGACCCGTGGAGACTGTCACATCGGGGGCGGATTTGTGCCACAGCTGGGCACTCAGGGGCGGGGAGACCGCTGCTGGAGTGCCAAACCTGCCAAATAGAGTGGTGGATGGTGGTCGTGATGACGGCCGTGCACACCGGATATGTGACCCAGGGAACAAGGAAACTGCTCTTGCTGAACTCTTGGGTACTGCAGCCACTTGGGCATGCAGCGCAAATAAATGCAAAGGTAACAAAAGATTTTCCTCCCGGCCCTCGACCGGGTGATGGAGTGGTCTGCTTACCAGCTCCAGAGCAGCAGGTTTCGTCGTCCCTGGGTCGCCCGTCTCAGGGGCGCTTCAAAGCCTTTCACAGGTTCTTGGCGGCCGCGAGACGGGTGGCGTCTGCTTCCTGCGGTGGACTCCACGCCGGGGCCGGGCCGCAGGGGCTGGCTGCGGCAGAGCCGGTGCAGTCACCACAGAGGGGATGCCCTTGGCGATGAGCAGACGGGGTGCGGAATCTTGAGCCATGCCGGGGCAGGATATGCCAGATAACCTCCATCTGCTGCTTCACCACTGAGAACTGCTGGACAAAGTCCTCGGTGTCTCCGGACTGGCCAACTTGGGAAATGGGGGCAGCTCCTGCATCAATCCTGGGGCAGAACTACCCTTGTGCAGTTCCTTTAGTGCCTTGGCGGACTTGCAGGAGAACCATGGCGTGCAGGGCAGAGGCGGCTTGTCCAGCGGCACCGTAGGCCTTAGCCGTCAGAGACGACGTAAACCTACAGGCCTTGGACGGGAGCTTTGGGTGCCCGCGCAAGGTGGCGGCACTCTGCGGGCATAGGTGCACCGCAAGCGCCTTTATCCACCAGGGGGGTTGCCGAATAGCCCTTGGCCGCCCCACCATTGAGGGTAGTGAGTGTGGGGAAGCTGAAAGATCGGGACCGGGCAGTAAAAAGTGGCTCCCATGACCTTGTCAGCTCTTCATGCACTTCTGGGAAGAAAGGAACGGGGCGGGGCATAGCTTTGAGCGGCGCCGCGAGCCCAGGAACCAATCATCAAGCCGCGAGGGTTCAGGGGAGAGCAGAGGGTTCCACTCTAGCCCGACGCTCGCGGCTGCCCTGGAAAGCATGTCATATCTCTGCGTCAGCCTGTGACTGGGCGACCGCACCGGAAGGGAGGAGCCCAGCTGAGGCTTCCCCGTCCAACTGGACGAGCCCGCTCTCCGATGCTGCACTCGAGAGCTCATCACTTTCGCGGGCTCCGAATAAGAGGTCGAACTCGCCGTGAGACGAGCCAGCAGACTCATCCGGAAGCCCGATCGGGGCAGACGAGCATGCTGGGGAATGGGAGGTCCGCGGGGGGATTTCCGGCGGAGGAGGTCCCACTGGGGTCCCCAAATCGCCCCCAGTGCTAGCTGCGCTGGCCTCATACCCGTGGGTAGAAGGACTGAGGCGGGGAGCCTCTGGAGTAGCTTGCTTTCTTACGAAGGTAAGCAGCAACCGCATCATTGCCGTGGACATGTTCTCGCAATGAGTACATAATCTATCCCTTTTAGAGAAATATACTCTTATTTCTGCTGAAGCGCCCAGGGGCATTCTCTGCAGTGCACCAGTGCAGAGGAGGGAGAAGCCGCTGAAATGCGCCGACAGATCCAGCAGAGGTGAATGAACAGTCGTGGGAATTCAGCTCAGTGAGCATGACCATTCGGCTCCGAAGAGAAAATCTGAATGAGTGGTTGCATACCAGCTCCTTTTATACCCGTATGTCCGGGGTAGTGGCATGCAAATACCACTCGCCAATTTTCATTGGCCTTTTATCAAAGACCAGAGGTGTCTCGGGCTCCCAAGAGTGACCCCTAGTGTCACTACATCGACACAACGTCGAGTGAGTGACAGATAGGGAAAAGATTTTTTGTGTGTGTGCGTGTGTGTCAGGATCCTGTCACATCATTCAGCTTTGTTTATTGTTCTTTGATCCTGACACCCATGTCTGGGGTGCTTCTCATTTCTTAAATTGTGCATCCTCATTTCCTCACTCCTCCATCCTCGATCCCGTGACCCGTTAACCAATCAGAGTCTATAATCATTAAAGATGTATTAATCCTCTAAATGCACCGCAAGAAGCCGAGGACTGAGGACTGAGGAAGCTTATCGAAGACACTTGAGCAAGGAAGCACAGGAGCTTCCTAAAAGAAAATTCTCCTCCCCTTTCACATCTGACACAACAGTTTTAATTCATGTTTCTTTTTTGCAGTTTAAATTAACCATAACTGTCACTTACTTCAACATCGCATCTTCAATTATTAGGATTTATTATGAATATATTCATAAATAAAGTTTAATTAACATAACAGAAAACGCTCCAAGGTACTGCAGCTGCACAAAAACACGCTCTGAAGTCATTCTTGAGTGGGCAAGGACTTTCCATTTTACAAATACACCTTGCTTCGATGGGTGCTTCTCATTTCTGAAATTGTACATCCTTGTTTCCTTTCCTTGTTTTCTTTCTTCGTTTCATTGCTCCACCTTCTTAGGAAACAAGGACAGAGGAATCGAAGCAAGACGAATTTGTAAAATGAAATGTCCTGCTCACTCAAGCTGGACTTCAGAGCGCGTTTTGTGCAGCTGCAGTACGTCGGTGCATCTGCTGTTATGTTATTGCAAATTTATTTATTAACATATTCATAGTAAATCCAAATTATTCAAGATGCACTAATGAAGTATGTGACAATTATGGTTTATTTAAACTGCAAAGGTGAAACATAAATTAAAACTGTTGTGTGAGATGTGAAGCCAAAAACTCGACCAAAAACTCTTCTGCATAGGATGATCCTGTGCTTCCGAGGATGCACAATATAGGAAATAAGAAGCACCCGATTCCTTGGTCCTCGTTTCCTTTCCTTCCATCCTTTCCTTGTTTCCTAAGAGGGTGGAGCAAGGAAATGAGGAAAGGAAGCAAGGAAAGGAAATGAGGATGCATAATTACAGAAATGAGAAGCACCTCTTGGTTGATTCAACTGATATGTGGTCACAGGGGGGTGCATATATCAGATATTTCACAAGAGCTTCAAAATCGGTTTATCCAGTTAGAACTGAGAGTCAGAACTAAATATTTTACTCTTTCAGCTGGATGTACTGGACTGACTGGGAAGAGGACCCAAAGGACAGCAAGCGTGGAAAGATTGAGAGGGCCTGGATGGATGGAACCAACCGAAACGTCCTGTTGACATCTAAGACTGTTTTGTGGCCCAACGGCTTAAGTATTGACATTCCTCAGGGCATCTTGTACTGGGTGGACGCTTATTATGACCGAATTGAGATGGTTTACCTCAATACCACTGCACGCAAGGTGACTGCATAACACTGTACATATAGATAATGTACATAATGTATCCACACAGTCTAGTTAAATGTGTTTGCATTTAAGGGTAAGTTCACCCAATCATTAAATTATATCATTACTCACTCAAGTATTGTTCCAAGTGCTGTGACTTTCTTTCTGCCATAAAACAGAAAAGGAGATATTTAGCAGAATGTTCATGCTGCTCACTGCAATTCAATAAAGGCATACAGTGACCAGGTGCTATTGTTGTTCTCGTGTCTATGTCATATTCTTTCTGTTCAGACGGTTTATGATGGACAGGAACTGAGCCATGCTTTTGGCCTGTGCCATTACAAACACTTCCTGTTTTGGAACGAGTACCGCAGCGGCAACATCTATAAACTTGACCAGATCACCAAAACAGTCACCTTGCTGCGCAATGAACGGCCACCCATCTTTGAGATTCGCATGTACGATGCCCAGCAGCAGCTAGGTATTATATATACTGTACATAGAATTTATTTCCTGTTAATTGATTTATTTGTATCAATTTTCAATGCGTAGACATTTAACATTTTCAAATGCAAGTCAAAGTAGCCAAATCCAGAGACTGTTGAATGTTCATCAGATTAAATTGTTGTGTGTGCGTGTTTGTTGCAGGCAGTAATGTTTGTCGTGCGAATAACGGTGGCTGCAGCAGTTTGTGTTTGGCCACTCCCACTGGCAGGTCATGTGCCTGCGCTGAGGACCAATTACTGGACCCCACAGACAACACCAGTTGTAAAGGTAAGGTTGTAGAGTGGTTTTTAGCGTGTTGTTATGCTGTTGCAAGGGTATTTCGAGTGGTTGTTAGTCAGTTGCTTACTGGCCCAATACAAAAGAGCCCACCCCCAAGTCTCCATGTGATTCTGGTCTCTAGATATGACTCGGGTCCCACCTTCAATGTAAGTCAATGGGATTTTTTTTCTATAATTCATCTTTTACAGTGTTTATATTCTGAATGACTGTGATATAATCAGCTAAAAGGAACATTAAGTGCTTTCTGCATCTGACTCAGTTGCAGTCAAAATGTTAGAATAGAAATAATAGAAAGAATAGAAACCTCAATGATTTTGGCATTTAGCAGTCACAGAGTGTGTGTGTGTGTTTCCCAACAGCAAACCCCTCGTATATTCCCCCGCCGCAATGTCAGCCAGGAGAGTTCGCCTGTAAGAATAATCGCTGTATTCAGGAGCGCTGGAAATGTGACGGAGATAATGACTGTCTGGACAACAGTGACGAGACCTCTGAACTCTGCCGTAAGATAACATTCATGTCATATCTTACAGTTAACAGTTAGATTAATGTCATCTTAAAGGGCCTTATGGTACCAACACAAAGAGGCACCAGATCACTTTCCCGGCTTCACTGTACCTCGATGGTGGAACGACCTTCCCAACTCCGTGAAGTAGACTCCCTCTCTGTCTTCAAAGATTGACTAAAGACACAACTTTTTCATGAGCACTTGACCCTACACCTTTAAAAACAAAAAATATTGTTGCATTCTAATCTCTGTCTTTGTGCTCAGCTTTATTGGTTCTTGTGTATATCAGCAACACAGCAAATTTGAGTGTGTGAAAGTACACATGTATAAATAAGAACTAGGGTGTGCTCTACACTTTGAGAACCACTGGAATACAGCCATACTTTTATGGTGTTATTTTGTAATTTTTGTAGCTTGACAGCACCTGGTCTACATCCACTTCATTGTAGGTCAAAGAGCAGGGATTGGTTGCAAGAAACCCTTTAAATTAAGAAAAAGTCCCGGTTACTTTCGTAACCTCCGTTCCCTGATGGAGGGAACGAGACGTTGTGTCGATGTAGTGACACTAGGGGTCACTCTTGGGAGCCCCAAACACCTCTGCTTTTTTGAAAAAAGGCCAATGAGAATTGGCGAGTGGAATTTGCATGCCACTCCCCTGGACATACAGGTATAAAAGGAGCTGGTATGCAATCACTCATTCAGGTTTTGTGCTGAGGAGCCGAGACCAGGTCCCGGCCATTTCAGCGGGTGGTTCAGCGTTGTGGCAGGAGGGACACAATGTGTCATTCCCACCATCAGGGAACGGAGGTTACGAAAGTAACCAGGACTTTCCCAATCTGTCACTCACTCGACGTTGTGTCGATGTAGTGACACTAGGGGTCCCTATACAAAATGCCACAGCTATCTGAACTGTGTTACATGAACTGGTGGTGTGTGATGGGCAGACCGCTGTGTGCCTCGTAGCCAGCACACCAGGCCGTCACGAACCTCCCCCAACGATCATATAAGCGTTTTAAGGAACAAGTCGACTGCCCAACAATAGGGACAGGCTAGCCCTGCCCAAAAAAGGGGGGGGGGGGTATTTTGAGTGGAATACGTCACATGGTCTTACCGAGTTTTGTCAGAAGTATGTCATGTGGAGAGGTCCCATGGTAGGTCCTACCCGAAGGGGGAGGAGTTTCTACAGAGAATGGCGACCGGGGGCAGAGGGGCCTCTGCCCAAGGAAGACGCAGTTTGCCAAAAGGGAAATGATTTTGCGGAAGGTATCACATGGGGTTGCCTTCGGGGAACCAGCACATGTGGAGCACCTACCTCAGTACAGGGGCTCATTAGCACATGTACTGGGCCAGCCAGCAAGTTTCTCCGCAAACTCAACTGCCAGAGGGCTAAGGAGGAAAGTCATCCAGGGATCACAGTCTGTGAACACGACTGGGAGTCAAGAGCGCACGTCTTCACCTCAAGGGAGGGGAAAGGCACTATGCGCAAGTGGTAAACCCGGCCAGCTGTCCGGAACTTACCTGCTCATGCCTGCCAATGCCTGGTAGAGTGGGCTCGTAACCCCGCAGGGGGTGGCACATCCTGAGCCTGATATGCCATTGCAATGGCGTCAATGACCCAGTGGGTGATCCTCTGTTTGGAGACAGCACTTCCTTTCCGCTGTCCACCAAAGCAGACAAAGAGCTGCTCGGAGCTTCTAAGGCTCTGCGTGCGATCCAAATAGATGCATAAAACTCAAACCAGACACAGCAACGCCAAGGCTGGATCTGCCTCCTCCTGGGGCAGCGCTTGCAGGTTCACCACCTGATCCCTAAAAGGGGTCATGGGAACCTTGGGCGCATAGCCCGGTTGGGGTCTCAGGATCACGTGAGAGTAACCCGGACTGAACTCCAGGCATGATTCGCTGACAGAGAACGCCTGCAGGTCCCCTACTCTCTTGATGGAAGTGAGCGCAGTTAGGAGGGCAGACTTCAAAGAGAGTGCCTTAAGCTCAGCTGACTCCAAGGGCTCAAAGGGAGCTCCCTGTAGACCCCGAAGGACTAAAGAGAGGTCCCACGAGGGGACGAGGAGCAGTCTGGAGGGATTCAACCTCCTAGCACCTCTCAGGAACCTGATGATCAAGTCGTGCTTCCCCAAGTACTTAGCATCTACTGCATCGTGATGAGCCGAAGTAGCGGCTACATACACCTTCAAGGTGGAGGGGGACAGCTGCCCCTCCAGCCTCTCCTGCAAGAAGGAAAGCACCGATCCGACTGCGCATCTCTGGGGGTCTTCGCATCGGGAAGAACACCACTTAGCGAACAGATGCCACTTCAAGGCATACAGGCACCTCATAGAGGGAGCCCTAGCCTGAGTGATCGTGTCTACCACCGTAATGGTAGACACGATCTCGATGGTCTTCCAGAGGTCTGGATGCGGGTGCCAGATGGTGCCCCGTCCCTGAGAATGAAGGTCCTTCCTCAGGGGAATTCTTCGGGGGGGGGGGGGGCTGTCGCGAGGAGCGTGAGATCCGAGAACCATGCCGGGGTGGGCCAGTAGGTTGCTACTAGGTTGGCCAACCTGGGAAATGGGGGTGTCAAGAAACCGTGCCTTGTCCGCCTCTGCCATCTCAACCAAGTTGAGCCAAAGGTGGCACTCCTGCACCACCAGGGTGGACATCACCTGCCCGATAGACCGTGCCGTGACCTTCATCACCCAAAGAGCGAGGTCGGTTGCCGAGCGCAGTTCCTGCATCAATCCCGGCTTGGTGTACTTGCAGGAGAGCCATGGCGTGCAGGGTGGAGGCAGCTTGTCCAGTGGCACCACAGGCCACAGTCATCAGGAACGATGTAAACCTACAGGCCCTGGATGGGAGCTTTGGGCGCCCGCGCCTTATCCACCTGGGGTATTACAGAATACTCCCTGGCTCCACCATCGAGGGTAGTGAGAGCAGGGGAGCTGAAATCCGGGACCGGGCAGTAAAAGGTGCCTCCCACGATCTTGTCAGCTCCTCGTGCACTTCCGGGAAGAAAGGAACAGGGGCGGGGCGTGGCCGTGGGTGGCACCCTGAGCCCAGGAACCAATCAACAAGCCGCGAGGGTTCAGGGGAGAGTGGAGGGTTCCACTCTAGCCCGACGCTCGTGGCCGCCCGGGAAAGCATGTCCGTCATTCCCACATTGGCGTGAGACTAGGCGACCATTCCCGAAGGGGAAGCCCAGCCGAAGCCTCTGCGTTAGACTGGACGAGCCCTTTCTCCAATGCTGTGCTCGATAACTCATCGTCTTCCCGAGCTCCGAACGAGAAGTCAAACTCGCACTGAGACGAGCTGGCGGTCTCGTGCGAGAGCCCAATCGGGGCAAGCGAGCGTGCTGAGAAATGGGAGGTCCGTGGGGGATACCTGGCGGAGGCGGTCCCATTGATGTCCCCAAATCGCCCCCAGTGCTAACCGACGCGGCATCAAACCCATAGGTAGAAGGACCGGTGCGGGGAGCCGCACAAAAGCAAGCCGCGACCGCAACGTTGCCATGGTCATGTTCTCGCAATGAGGACATGACTCATCCACGAACGATGTCTCCGCGTGGGCAGGGCCCAGACATGTAAGACAGCAATCGTGGCCATCAGAAGCGGAGAGATAATGACCGCAACCAGCAATAACACACAAACGGAAAGGCATCTTTAAAAAGACGTTCCGTGTGTGTGCAGCTCTTTTTGTGAATGAAAATATACTGTTTTAGAATATACTCTCTTATTTTCGCTCTGCCGAAGTGCCCAGGGGCGTTCTCTGCACTCAGCTGCTGAAATGCACCGTAAATCCAGCAGTTTTGAGGTGCGTCTTTGGAGAGAATTGAATTCAGTGCGTGAATACAATCGCTCAGCTCCGAAGAGAAAATCTGAATGAGTGGTTGCATACCAGCTCCTTTTATACCCGTATGTCCAGGGGAGTGGCATGCAAATTCCACTCGCCAATTCTCATTGGCCTTTTTAAAAAAAAGCAGAGGTGTTTGGGGCTCCCAAGAGTGACCCTAGTGTCACTACATCGACACAACTTCAAGTGAGTGACAGATAGGGAACCCTTAGTAACAATACACTTACAATTAGTAAAAAAGTACCTTTACTTCTGTATCAAGTCAATACTAAAATATAAAAAGATGTAATGATACCAGGGTTTCTGCAGTATGTGCAGTACCGAGTTCTGACTCAATTTGGGACCCGCATGCTGTTTGACTGACACACAGCTGCTTTCAAATACTCACACACTTATTTGAGCATGTGCTCTATTACTCCTTTGACACTGAAATGCTGCTTATTATCATGTCAAAGCCAGAGTCTGACTGGAGTAACTGAGAAGCGATTAGAAGAAAAGCGCTCGGACCTCACGGTAAATGCAATCATGCAGCATTGTGCACGAACTGTGCACGAACTGTGCAAATGTGCCTCAAGGTCAAAATGCCCATCAGTTGTGGTATTAGGTGGAAAACAATCAGGTTTGTGTAAAAATATCGGCTCTGAGTGTTAGACCTTTCAGTTTCTGTTTATGATGTTGTTTATCAAACTCAAATGTTTTTTTATTAGTATTCTTAGTTTACACTTAGTTCTATATTATTATTATTATTATTATTATTATTGTTTTTATTATTATTATATTGTTTACATGAGTAAATACTAAAAAAAATTAAGCTTGTTTACAAAATTGAGAAACATTTGAAGGAAACATGATAATTTATTACCATATGTACATTAATATTTAACAATTTATATGGACTAAGGGAGTGTATTCAATAGCATTTTACCTATTTTTTTTTGGTACCGAAATTAATATAGAAAATCGTGAAATTTTACTAGTATTGGTACCGACTACTGAAATTTTGGTATTTTGACAACCCTACTTACAATTATAACTAAGGGTTTCTTTACCTAAGGCGTTTCTTTCAATCAGTTAAATACTCTGATAAACATCTCCTTATGAGTTTCACAGAAGAAAGAAATTCACAAGGTTTTGGAACAACATTTGGAACAAGTGATGACAGATTTTTTTTTTTTTAACCTTTAAGCTTCTCATCAACACAAATACCCATATCTGTTTTTCTTTTGTCTGCGTGTAGATCAGCACACGTGTCCTGCAGATCGCTTCAAGTGTCATAATAACCGCTGTATTCCCATGCGCTGGCTCTGTGACGGAGACAACGACTGTGGTAATGATGAGGACGAGTCCAACACAACATGCTCAGGTACACACCCACCCAAAAGTAAGGAAAATTAATCATGCAATCTCTTCAGTATATAAATAGAGAGGAAATGAAAACCTCAGCTTAAGTCCCAAGCTTTTCAGAAGACCCCAGTAATGACCCGCTGGAAGACCTTCTGAGAAGACCTATACTAAAGTGTCTGGGTTTAAATCTACACTAATAACACTTAGAACGAGCTCATGTAGTGTGAAAAGGGCAGCTGGAATAGTTTCTCTAGCTGGCTTGAGCTGATGTTCTGTTGTGACCTTTTGCTCATCTGTAAGCTGAAATCTGCTTGAGACAGATGTGTCTACTGTATATTATTATATAAACAGTATATGCTATATATTGAAATGCACATTAAATCTCTTTAACCCTCATCCCACAAAGTGGGACAGGCACAGGAACTAGACTCTTAATTTCTTGTGCATGCCTCAGGGCACTTCAGGTATGGAGGGATCAATCCCTGTTAGCCAGGGACAAGCCAATGGGTGTGAACACAACTCACATGGTCATCACTACAGACTCATCTCTCTCTGGTTAGGGAGCTTTACTGGAGGGATGTGCAGTGAGTGGCAGATGGTCAATTCTTTGGAGTCAGTACCATATAAACTTTCTGGAGTTACTTGCTGTGTACCTCGCCCTAAAGCACTTTCTACCTTTCATTCGCAGACATCATGTTCTAGTGAGAACGGACAATACTACGGTAGTGTCTTACATAAACCGCCAATGGGAAATGCGCTCGAAGCACCTCCATCAGATGGCCCATGTAATTCTAATGTAGGCAGACGATCACCTGAACTCATTGAGGGCAACACATGTTCTTGGGCCTTCCTTTCCAACCAGGAATGGACAGTGCATTCTTGGGTGATAGAGATGATTTGGGCATGGTTTGGTAAGGCTGCCTTAGATCTGTTCACATTGTGTGAAAATGCATGGTGAGAGATGTTGTTCTCAATTCTCAAACCAGATGCGCCCACGGGACAGATAAGCTGGCTCACCAGTGGCCAAATGTTCTACTTTACGCATTCCTTCCTTTACACCTCATTCCTCACATCGTAGTGAGGGTGCGTGAACAGGGATTAACGATCATATTGGTGCCCCCTGTGGCTGGTGGAAATATACAGAATGCTGGAAGGGGAACTTTGGAAATATGGCTGTAACACACAGGATTTGATCTCACATTTCGTGATATTTTTTTATTTATGTACAATGCTGTTTTTTGAGGAGGCATTGCCTCCCTTGCTTCCAAGGAGAAAACGCCACTAGTAATACGCCACTCCGAACACTGCAAACATCTTCTTCTACTTTTAGTGCTGGCACACCCCACGCAATTGATACTTTATCTGAATTGTCTTGGAATCATTATCTGAAGCTTCAAATGATCAGTAACAATGGGTTCAAAGTTGAAATTATTTTAACTTTGAGTGGCGTGTTGACAGAAATTCAACAGGAGAACTCCAACAAGCTAGCCGGCTGCAGCAGTCCCTCATCAGTGCCATGTTTCGTGTGTTTGGCTTTAAGACTTGACGTGAATCTGTGATAATTAAATTCCGCCTTACAAAGGCTGCAAAGTACTTTATTTTTGTCACAAGCCACATCTGGGTTTTTGGTTCATTTTCCTTCACTTGATCATTGACAAATAATCACTGTTGTGTGTGTTTGTGGTATGTACGTCAGTGAAATCAACCCTGAAAACATTGCAGAATGTTAGAATCTAATGTGAAAATTTGTAAAAGTGTTAATCGTGTTAAAGAAAAATTAAAGTGCAAAACATAAATTAATCACATGTACTAACACAAAATTTGACAGCTCTAAATATATATATATTTATATGTTTTATTCACAAACATTAACTGCTGCAATTTACATTGTGCTATTAACGGCAGGTAAAAAAAATTCTTTAAAAGCGAAGTTTGTAAAAATTTTCAATTGATCATATCAGAGGTATTTCATGAAATGATGATCAAATGATGAAGAAGAGTATTATAACCTGGCATATATTCAGATGTGCAGTGTTGTCAAGCGCACTTTCGGCATGTTGAAGAGATGATTCATGTGTTTGGATCACAGTGATGCTACACAGTCCCGGCAGAGTCAGAATCGGCCCGCAAGATTGGAATTGCCCATGTAAATTGCGTTCAGCAACAATTTTGTGCACCTGTTTGCACCGTTGCGCCTATCTGCAAAATTCCTGTAGTGAATCGGGCACTAAACCAGCATACACATTGTGTGCAAATAAAAAACACCTCTTTTACCAGGCACAATTTACTCTTAGTGAATTCTCCCCAGAATATAAAAAACTGTTACACACAATAACTTAAAGCAGATACTCACGATTAAATCAATTCCTAATACAACGTGATATGATGCGTAGATTTGAGGAAATCAGAACGCGTCTCAACATACTAACTGGCTGTTGAAAAAGGAAGTCGCCGACTCCCAGGTCCTAATTCCTGTCATATGTAACGTCTTTCTGTGCAACATATATACTGGTGCAACTTATCTGTGTTTTTTTCTCTGAACAATGTGATTTTGACTAGGTTTTCAGATGCGACTTTATGTCCAGAAAATATGGTATCTGCAACAATTCTGTGCTCTTAGGAAAACTGTTATAATATATTTGACTTCATGGCTAAATGTTTGATTTCCTTCTTCAATTTAGACTTTATCTATGATGCTGCATTTGTAAGTAATTTTAGACTGCAATGCAAGCCATTGCATAGAAAAATGTTTAAATTAGGAAAGTAACTTTAAGCTGAGTGCAGATTTATTACACAAGTATAAAAAAATCTATACATTTGATTCTTGTAACTCCTTAAAGCTGAAGTGTGTAATTATTGCACCACTAACATCAACTAATAGAAACGCAAAATTAATAATGACTGTTTTCAAACAGGTTTTTAAAAAAGTCCCCCTGGCTGCCATTGATCGTTCAAACAGATCCACTATATGGCCAAAAGGTTGTCAACACATGAACACTAAGGTTCATGTGCTTTTTGAACATTTAATTTCAAAACCATAGGGATTAATCCCACTCTTTGCTGCTATAACATCTTTCACTCTTTTGGAAAGGCTTTCCACTTGATGTTGGAATAGACCTATGGCTGCATGGATTTGTTCCCATTCAGACACAAGAGCATCAGTAGCTGTGTTTCCATCTAACTATTTTTATGAGCTAGGAGGAGGTGGATTTTCTAGAGTTTCACATTAATTAAAACATGCATTAAAGTGATGGAAATGGCTTATTTGCATGAATGATGATGTGCATGACCATTTGTAAAGCGCAATGGCAATGCGCTCGTTGGATGGTATAGGTGTGCAAGAGCTTGATGTGACTGGCTCAATGAAAGGCCCGACCATGGCACACAATTCTTCAAACATAGCCCTGGTTAGTCGAAAGTGCTTCACCCACAGATCATCGTTAAAGTGGGTCCTCACAATCCACCAGAAATGTTTTTGAACGTGGGCACTTCCAGGTATATGAAGGCTGTCGGCGAATGGGAATAGCCATTTGAGCCCTTATTATGTGAGCTATTGCACTTTTTCTGCGACGTCTCCTGGCAGCATTTAATATCATAATGTACTATGCTAACTGATTTATTACAGCAAATACAACTCTTCCCAAAGCAAAGAGGTCTTTCAGCTGCACCATGACAAAAAGGCAGGCTCCCTCAAGATAATGTGCATTTACAGTTCATGGAAACTCACGATGTTCCTATTTTTTCTTTAGTCAAATAGAAATGCACATTAAAAATGCTAAACATTTTGATGGAAATCCAGCTAGTGAGGTCACACACTGATGTGATAGACCCTAGCTCACAATCTGCATCCAACTCATCCCAAATGTGTTCAGTTCTAGGCTTTGTGCAGGCCAGTCAAGTTCTCCACACCAGACTCAGGACATGATTTCTTTATATACCGTGCTAAGTGCATAGTAGGAAGAAAACAATTCTTTCCCTATCTGTCACTCACTCGACATTGTGTCGATGTAGTGACACTAGGGGTCACTCTTGGGAACCCTAACACCTCTGATCTTTGAAAAAAGGCCAATAGGAATTGGTGAGTGGAATTTTGCACTCCCCCGGACATACGGGTATAAAAGGAGCTGGTATGCAACCACTCATTCAGATTTTCTCTTCGGAGCCGAGCGGTTCTATTCATTTAAGCTGAATTCATCCGCGAGTTCATTCACCTCATCTGCTGGATTTTATGGCGCATTTCAGCGGCTTCTCCCACTCTGCACCCGTGGAGTGCAGAGAACGCCCCTGGGCGCTTCGGTAGAATAAAAAAAAGAGTATATTCTAAAAAGAGTATATTTTCATTCTAAAAGAGCGGCACACACGGAACATCTTTTTAAAGATGCCTTTCCGTTTGTGTGTTATTCCTGGTTGCGGTCGTTATCTCTACGCTTCTGACAGCCACGATCGCTGTCTTACATGTCTGGGTGCTGCCCACGCGGAGACATCGTTCATGGATGGGTCTTGTCCTCATTGCGAGAACATGACCATGGCAACGTTGCGGTCGCGGCTTGCATTCGTACGAAAGCAAGCCACCCAGCGGCTCCCCGCCTCGGTCCTTCTACCTACGGGTATGAGGCCGTGTCGGTTAGCATTGGGGGCGATTTGGGGACCTCATTGCGAGCACCTCCACCGGGTAAACCCCCACGGACCTCCCATTCCCCAGCATGCTCACTTGCCCCGGTCAGGCTCTCGGATGAGTCCGCCGGCTCATCTCACGGTGAGTTCGACCTCTTATTCGGAGCCCGGGAAGAAGATGAGTTATCGAGTGCAGCATCGGAGAGCGGGCTCATCCACTCTGACGCAGACACCCTGGCTGGGCTCCCTCCTTCGGGTGTGGTCGCCCAGTCTCAGGCCAAAGCGGAGATGACGGACATGCTTTCCCGGGAAGCCGCAAGCGTTGAGCTAGAGTGGAACACTCCACTCTCCCCTGAACCCTCGCGGCTCGATAATTGGTTCCTGGGCCGCACCCCGCCGCGGTCCCTTTAAGTGCATGAGGAGCTGACAAGATCGTGGGGGGCACCTTTTACTGCCCGATCCCGATCTTTCAGCTCCCCCGCTCTCACTACCCTCGATGGTGGGGCGGCCAAGGGGTATTCGGTGATCCCCAGGTGGATATGGCGCCCGTCCAGGGCCTGTAGGTTTACGTCGTCCCTGACAGATAAGGGCTACGGTGCCGCTGGACAAACCGCCTCCGCCCTGCACGCCATGGCTCTCATGCAAGTTAACCAAGCCAAGATGCTAAAAGAACTGCACGAGGGTAGTTCTGACCCGGGATTGATGCAGGAACTGCACTCAGCAACCGACCTCGCTCTCCGGGCGACGAAGGTCAGGCGTGGTCTCTTGGGCAGGCGATGTCCACCCTGGTGGTCCGGGAGCGCCACCTTTGGCTCAACCTGGTCAAGATGAGAGAGGTCGACAAGGCATGGTTCCTTGATGCCCCCATCTCCCAGGTTGGCCTATTCGGCGACACCGTCGAGGACTTTGCCCAGTATTTCTCGGCGGTGAAGCAGCAGACGGAGGCCATTCAACGGCTCAAGTCCCCGCACCCCGTCTGCTCATCGCCAAGGGCGTCCTCCTTCAGCAACAGCACCGGCTCCGCCGCAGCCCGTGGCCCTGCCCCACCGCAGGAAGCAGATGCCACCCGTCTCACGTTCGGCCACCAAGAACCCGAGGAAGGCTTCGAAGCTCCCCTGAGATGGCCGACCCAGGGACTAGGAGATCTGCTTCTACGGAGCTGGTAGACAGACCACTCCATCCCCCGGTGGAGGGATCAAGATTAGTTCGCGGCAGTAGACCTGAAGGACGTGTACTTCCACGTCTCGGTTTTACCTAGACACAGACCCTTCCTGCGGTTTGCTTTCGAAGGCCGGGCATACCAGTACAAGATCCTCCCCTTCGGCCTGTCCTTGTCCCCTCGCATCTTCACGAAGGTCACAGAAGCAGCCCTTGCCCCACTAAGGGAAGTGGGCATCCGCATACTCAACTACCTCAATGACTGGCTGATCCTAGCTCACTCTCGAGAGTTACTGTGTGCACACAGGGATCTGGTGCTCCGGCACCTCAGCCGTCTAGGGCTTCGGGTCAACTGGGAAAAGAGCAAGCTCTACCCGGTTCAGAGCATCTCTTTTCTCGGCTTGGAGTTAGACTCAGTCTCGATGATGGCGTGCCTCACAAACGAGCGCGCACAGTCTGTGCTGAACTGTCTGAAGGCGTTCAGACAGAAGACAGCGGTTACACTGAAACTTTTTCAGAGGCTCCTGGGGCATATGGCATCCTCTGCGGTTGCCAGACCGCTCTGGTTGATGCATATGAGACCACTTCAGCACTGGCTTTAGACTCGAGTCCCGAGATGGGCATGGCGCCACGGGACACATTGCGTGGTCGTCACGCCGATCTGTCGCCGCCTCTTCAGCCCTTGGAATGATCTAGCATTTCTACGGGCAGGTGTTCCCATAAAGCAGGACTTCAGGCGCATCGTGGTTACGACAGACGCCTCCAAGACGGGCTGGGGTGCCGTATGCAACGGGCATACAGCCGCCAGCTGCTGGACTGGCTCGCTGCTGCGTTTGCACATCAACTGCCTCGAGTTGTTGGCAGTATTGCTTGCCCTGCGGAGGTTCCGGCCGTTGATCCAGGGCAAGCACGTGTTAGTCCGGATGGACAACATGGCGATGGTAGCATACATCAACCGTCAAGGCAGTCTGCGCTCCCATTGCATGTCACAACTTGCCCGCCATCTCCTCCTCTGGAGTCAGCAGTGCCTCAAGTCGCTACGAGCCACTCACATCCCGGGCGACCTCAACACTGCAGCAGATGCGCTGTCACAACAGATTATGCTCAGGGGAGAGTGGAGACTCCACCCCCAGGTGGTCCAGCTGATCTGGAGTGGATTCGGTTGAGCATAGGTAGACCTGTTTGCTTCCCGGGAATCCTCCCAATGCCCGCTCTGGTACACCCTGATCGAGACACCCCTCGGTATAGACACTCTGGCATACGGCTGGCCCCCTGGACTACGCAAATATGCATTTCTCCCAGTGAGCCTACTTGCACAGACCCTGTGCAAGGTCAGGGAGGATGAAGAGCAGGTCATCCTAGTAGCACCCTACTGGCCCACCCAGACGTGGTTCTCAGACCTCACACTCCTCGCAACAGCCCCCGGCGAATTCCCCTGAGGAAGGACCTTCTTTCTCAGGGACGGGGCACCATCTGGCACCCACAACCAGACCTCTGGAATCTTCACATCTGGTCCTTGGATGGGACGTGCAAGACCTAAGTGGCCTACCACCCGCGGTGGTAGACATGATCACTCAGGCTAGGGCTCCCTCTACGAGGCGCCTGTATGCTTTGAAGTGGCGTCTGTTCACTAAGTGGTGTTCTTCCCAACGCGAAGACCCCCAGAGATGCGCAGTCGGATCGGTGCTTTCCTTCCTGCAGGAGATGCTGGAGGGGCGGCTGTCCCCTTCCACCTTGAAGGTGTATGTAGCCACTATAGCGTCACACCACGACACAGTGGATGGTAAGTCCTTAGGGAAGCACGACCTGATCATCAGGTTCCTGAGAGGCGCTAGAAGGTTGAATCCCTCCAGACCGCGCCTCATCCCCTCATGGGACCTCTCTGTAGTTCTTCAGGGTCTACGGGGAGCCCCCTTCGAGTCCCTAGAGTCAGTTGAGCTTAAGGCACTCTCTTTGAAGACTGCCCTCCTGACTGCGCTCACTTCCATCAAGAGGGTAGGGGACCTGCAGGCATTCTCTGTCAGTGAAACATGCCTGAAGTTCTGTCCGGGCTACTCTCACATGATCCTGAGACCCCGACCGGGCTATGTGCCCAAGGTTCCCACGACCCCGTTTAGGGATCAGGTGGTGAACCTGCAAGCGCTGCCTCAGGAGGAGGCAGACCCAGCTTTGGCGTTGCTGTGGCTTTATGTATCTATTTGGATCGCACGCAGAGCTTTAGAAGCTCCGAGCAGCTCTTTGTTTGCTTTGGTGGACAGCGGAAATGAAGCACTGTCTCCAAACAGAGGATCGCCCACTTGGTTATTGACACCATCGTGATGGTATATCATGCTCAGGACGTGCTGCCCCCCATGGCGCTATGAGCCCATTCTACTAGGAGTGTAGCGGCCTCCTGGGCCCTGACCAGTGGCACCTCTTTGGCAGACATCTGCAGAGCAGTTGGCTGGGCAACACCCAACACCTTTGCGAGGTTCTATAATCTCCGGGTTGTGCCGGTTTCGTCCCGTGTGTTGTCAGGTCTGAACAGGTAAGTTCCGGGACAGCTGGCTGGGTGTACCGCTTGTGTGTAGCACCTTTCCCCTTCCATGAGGTGAAGACGTGTGCCTTTGACTCCCAGTCGTGTTTACAAGTTGTGATCCCTGAATGAGACAAATGAAAGATTAGAATTACATTTGTTATCATCCAATATTGTTGGCACTTCTCCATCTTTCAATACAAGTTTCATTGCAAAGCCTGAATCTTGTTTCTCAAAAGAATCCATAAAGTTATGTGCTACAAATGGATAATCCCACATTATACAGTATTCAGGATTCAGGAACTTTGTTTGAATAAGTCACTCGTTCCTATTGTTGGGATCCTTCAGAAGGTTCTGCAGAGGTGCAGTTTTTCCACAACCTGGAACACAACAACATCTAGGGACCTTACTTGACATCTTAATCTTTCCATTGTCTAAAAGCTAGCTAAAGCTAGCTACAGTAACAATAGTACCACTTTCAGTGTTGGAGTACCTCACCCGCTCTCTCTATGACCATGATGATTACAAATGCTTTGGAGGTGGGCTATTAAAATGAACACCACATTGTGATGTTACTATGTGGCCGATTTCAAAATTAGTTATTTTTGCAGTGTGGAAATTAGGGTTGGGAACCGAGATTCTTGTTCAGAACCGGTTCCATTCATTAAAAAATACTGGAATTGTATGATCTTCGTGACTTTCGTTTTTTAATCTACAGCGCAAAATATATGGCGCTTCCAGTATAGTCAGGTCCCGAAATAATTATTCTAATGAGCTGGCTCTTTTGAATCTACAGTGCAAAATATATGCGCTTCTGGTATAGTTTGATTCCCGAAAGAATTATTCAAAGGGGCCGGTTCTTTTGAATCTACAGCACAAAATATATGGCGCTTCCAGTATAGTCCGATTCCCGAAAGAATCATTCTAATGAGCCGGTTCTTTTGAATCTACAGTGTGAAACACAGCGCGGAAGTCTCACAAGCCTGAAGTACAACAATAGGCTACATAACAGTCTAAACTGTCTCTGGAACTGTTACTGTTTATTTATTGATGACCTGTGTCTCTATTAAATCAAGCAGTGCAGTTACTGACTGGTTGTTTATATGACAATGTATAATTAAAGATACACAAGTTTTGTTGTAATAAGTGGACTTTTATAAAAGAATAAATTAATTAATGAAATATGACAACACATTTCTTGTTGGTTTAGATTTGTTTATTTAAAATGTAGGTAGGATCTATTATTGGATTGTATTTATGTGTCTAAAAAGTCTGCAAACACACCTTTCACAAGAATTTTATGAAATGTATTTCTGATTAGTTATATTTGCTCTGTAGAAACCTGAAATGATCTCAGTATTTGGTAACAGACAACATATGGCAAAATTGTCCATCTTTGATTGCTTAATATGACGTTCACAGATGGTCAATGTGTTATGGGAGTGTTATTACTCATAGTTGTTTCTGCATATTTAGCTGGAATACGAGAAAGTGTTTAAATATTGAAAAATTTTACACTTTTGGTGCTATGGTTTGGTTTGACAAATGCAATTTTATTTTCTGCGTTCCTATTGAGACAGGAAGTCAGGTGGTGAATATCGAAGGGCTTTTTCCTTTTTTTGCAACACACACAGGCATAAAGCATGATTTGCAACTTACAGTATAAATTCCGTGAAAGAGGTAGGTGTTATTAGGGGGAGGGACATTCTCATTCCAGATAATTTTTCATAAACATTTTTGTCCATTTTTCCCAGAAGAGAAAAACAATTGTTTTATCTTAAATGTGTATACGTATCTGCTAAAAGCTTATTTTGTACATTTAGGAGTACACCAGCATATACAGCAGATGACCTCAAAGCTAACAGACATGGACTAAAAGCCACAAAACTCCAATTTTGATTTCATAGGGTCTTTAAAATCACATATGCCTGATTAAAGCATGTAAACTTAGACTTGATTCTGTATGCCTGATTAAAGCATATAATCTTAGACTTGATTCTGATCAGTCTTGGTTCTGTTGCAGCTCGGACATGTCCTCCAAATCAGTACTCGTGTGCCAGTGGCCGCTGTATTCCCATCTCCTGGACATGTGACTTGGATGATGACTGTGGGGACCGTTCTGATGAGCCTGCATCCTGCGGTAAATGATGCCACTTTATAACTCTGCCAGCTTGTAAATATTAATGAAGCTAGATCCAGTACATCAATGTTCATAGTACTTTTAGAAAAGCTAGTTCAATGCTAGTTCATATATATATATATATATATATATATATATATATGTCTATCTATATCAATCACTCATATCTATATGCTTATTTGCATTTAAGAACATACAACCAGCAAACACTACCATTAATATAGTTGAAGGGGATTTGTATAATTTTTCAGGTGTTCAGATACATTCTTCTATACCAGCTTCATGCACAGAGACAATTATTAGTAAGCCTTTCTGTAACAATGTTCACAGTTAGGGAAAAGGGGGAAGCTTGAGATGGCGAATCCAACTCAAACGGTCTGTTTATTTTTACACTCAAAATTCACGGTTTTCAGCAGACACACTGTCTCGTAATTATCTCCATCTCACTGGCATCTGGCTCACTCTTAAAGCCCGTCTCCACTCTCACTGCAATGACAAACAGCTGTTTGAGACAATCATTGCCAGGTGATGATCCTTAGCGTTCTCATCTCCTGATCTCGCTCTCCATTTACAAACCAGTGCTCAACCACGCCCCCACCACCACATACCCCCCATTTCTGGAGAGAAAGTCTGCAACAGCCATCTGCGCCCCCGGTCTGTGGACCACCTTGAACTTAAAAGGCTGAAGAGCCAGATACCAACGGGTGATCTGTGCGTTGGTGTCCTTAATGCGATGGAGCCAATGGAGCGGGGCATGGTCTGAACAGAGGGTGAAAGCCCGTCCCAGGAGGTAGTACCAAAGGGTGAGGACCACCCACTTGATGGCCAGACACTCCTTCTCTGGAGCTTCCGGCTGATGTTCTCCCCCTCCTCTACTTGGGACAACATGGCTCCCAACCCCCTGTCCAATGCGTCGGTCTGTACAACAAAAGGGAGAGAAAAATCAGGAGCATGTAACAACAGCCCACCACAAAGTGCAGCTTTCACCCACATAAAAGTCTGTTGGCACGGCTCCGACCACTGGAACAGGTCTGGGGCTCCCTTTTTAGTGAGATCAGTCAGCGGGCTTGTTGACATCCGAATAATTAGGCACAAACCTCCTATAATAGCCAGCCAGCCCCAGGAACTGTCTCACCTCCTTTTTGGTCTTGGGTCTCGGGCAGGCCGCAATCAATTTGGGGGTGCACCTGCCCGTAACCCAAGTGGAACCCCAGATACCGTACCTCCACCCGTCCAATTGCACACTTCTTGGGGTTTGCCATGAGTCCCGCCCATTACAGTGACCTCAGAAACACCCCCAGATGCTGCATATGCCACTGCTAGTCATTACTGTATATAATGATGTCGTCCAGATAGGCAGCAGCTAACACAGAGTGCGGCTTGAGGACTCTGAAAGTGCTGAAACGTAGCCGGGGCCCCAAACAAACCGAACGGAAGGGTCACAAATTGGTGTAAGCCAAACGGTGTGGAGAAGGCCATTTTCTCACAGGACACTTGTGTTAAGGGGATCAGCCAATCACACTTTGTTAAATCCAGTGTCGAATAAAAGCGAGTGCCCAACTGATCGAGCAGTTTGTCAATATGCGGCATTGGATACGCGTCAAATTTAGACACCGCATTGAACTTTCTATAATCCACATAGAACTGGACCGAGCCGTCACTTTTCGGAACCAGCACCACCGGGCTGGCCCAGTCACTGTGGGATTCTTCTGTTACCCCCATATCTAGCATGGCCTTTAATTCTTCTCGAACCACTTTTTTTGTGCTCAGGTAATCGGTAGGGATGACTGCGTACCTTTACCCCTGGGGTTGTTTTGATATGGTTGTTTCAAGCCACTTATCTCAATTCCAAGTATCTTCATGCATGAACATACGAATCATGTTTTTCAGGGTTTTATTAAACCGTTCGACCAAGCCATCCATTTGCAGGTGGTACACGCTTGTCCGAATTGATTTAATGCTCAATAATTCGTACAGCTCGCGTAGTGTACGTGACATAAAAGTAGTGCCTTGATCAGTGAGGATTTCTTTTTTGAAAAGTGCCTCTGCAACACTATGTGCTGAGATGATGCGCAAAGGCACTGCTTCTGGATATCGCGTTACGTAGTCCACCAGAACCAACACAAAGCGATGCCCGTGTGCCATTCACTCTAATGGCCCGATGAGGTCAATACCAATTCTATCGAAGGGGACCTCGATCAAAGGAAGCTGGCACAAAGGCGCTCTTGGGGTGGCTGGCGAATTCACCAGCTGACATTCACGGCATGCCACACACCATCTGCGAACATCTCCACGAATGCCAGGGCCAATAGAAATGGGCCATTAGACGCTTCAGTGTCTTTTCCTGCCCTAAGTGACCCACCATCAGATTATAATGAGCTGTCTGGAATAACATTTCCCGATGGTTCTTCGGTATCAATAACTGGGTCATATCTTCCTTTGTTTGAGCATCCTGCGTCACTGCGTCACTCGGTCATTTATAATAAAAAAGTACGGATAGGAGAGTGCAATGTCTGGCTGAAGATGGTGACCATAAATCACTCTCACTTGGTTGAAGGCATGCTTAAGAGTCTCGTCTCGCATCTGCTCCAGAGGGAAATCCCCAGCGGGAAATCCTCTAAGGGCTGGGGAAGCCGAGACTTCCCCCTCACTTACGTCTTCCTGATGTGGAACTGATGTAGATGGCCCTGACTCCACCTCCCCAGCCAGCGCATCACAAATCCCACACCGAAACGCTCTTTTATAGGACCCATCCGCACAAATTTCCCTTAGTAACGTGGAAAACACTGGCCAATTTGTGCCCAAAATTAGTGGATGGGTGAGGCGCGTGTAACAATGTTCACAGTTAGGCAAAAGGAGGAAGCAGGAGATGGCGAATCCAACTCAAATGGTCTGTTTATTTTTACATTCAAAATTCATGCTTTTTAGCAGACATACTTCAAACCACGCTTTTCAGTGGACACAAATTAACACAGTCTCTTTCGGCTTGTGTCTCGTAACTCCCTCCATCTCACTGGCTTCTGGATCACTCTTAAAGCCCATCTCCACTCTCACTGCAATGACAAACAGCTGTTAGAGACAATCATTGCCAGGTGATGATCCTTACCATCCTCATCTCCTGATCTCGCTCTCCATTCACAAACCAGCGCTCAACCACACCCCCACCACCACACTTTCGTAAGCTGATTTACACCAAAAGTTTAAACACTGACTCTGTGGTGCTATTAAAAATGAGCTTTGTGTGTTTGAGCATCTCGACCAGTCTGAAACAGCAACATTGGCTCAAACAATGGTGTGAGTTTGGGGCATGAGTCATGACTTTCTTTTTGTTAATCAATGGAAGATGGGGGCAGTGTTTGGAAAACCTGTTCTTTTTTTTACAAAATTTGACTGGTGAAGCTAGTGGTGCAGAAATTGTACACTTCTCCTTTAATATTGTTAAAACTACTTAAAATTACTCTATTAAAATGTATGAACCAAAAACTGAAATTCAAGTATATTATTATTAATTGTTTATGATGATTTTGTGTCATCAGCATACCCAACCTGTTTCCCACTCACTCAGTTCACCTGTAATAATGGACGCTGTATCAACATTAACTGGCGCTGTGATAACGGTGAGAAACTGACACGTTTTGTCTTTTTTGTTTCTGTTTGCTTTGTCTGCTGCACTTTAGTTCACCAGATTTCCCTCATTTGTGTTTGTTGATGATGTCATGTGTAACTTCATGTCCTCTTCTCTGTGCATTTGCCCCTCCCCCTGTGTCACATGTGCTGTGTGTTGCAGAAAAGGATTGTGGGGACGGATCTGATGAATTCAATTGTCCGAACCCGACCGGTTAGTGCATAGATCAACATGCACCAGAAACTGGCTTCTGTTATAACATTATACAAAGGACAGGATTTAGGCCTGTCTTTATGGGCTGGTCTAAAAGATCTGCAGGAAATTAACCTCTCATATACTTTTAAAATTATTGAGTGAACCCATGGCAGTACTTCATTGCAATTTTTTATGCCCATGAAATTACGAAACCTTGCCTCACAGGCTTAACTAATGATGGTAATACTCACAAAAAGCCCCTGGCCAGGTCACTTTAACAAACACTACTTGTAACATCCATAAGAGGAGATTTAGCATTAAATATTAAAGATTAACCAATTCCCAATGGTGCATGTGTGATCTATGCAGTTTCTGTGATGTTTATTATTTATTTTTTATTTTTTACTAAATTGTTTAATGTGTGAAATCTGTCTTCTGTAAATCCAAAGGTATTTTTGTCTTATTTTCTAGTAAAATTGTCTAAACATCCATAAAACAAGATACATTTACTTGAGAATCAGTATTGCATAAGATAATAGGACTTACATTTACATTTACATTTATTCATTTGGCAGACGCTTTTATCCAAAGCGACTTACAAAAGAGGAAAACATAAGGGAATCATCTTAAGGAGACAGTGGTATGAAAAGTGCCGTATTACAAAGTTTCACTAGCATCAGAATAGTATTAAAAACAGGTTAAGTGCAACAGGAATTTTTTTTTTTTTTTTTAATGACTGGTTAAGTGCTCATGGAATCTATTGATTTTTACTTTAGCATCATTTTTTTTGTCTTGGTTAAGCATACATTTAACACTATATACAGTGCCGTAAAAAAAGTATTCGCCCCATCCTGATTTCTTCCATTTTTGTGTATATCTCATACTAAATTGTTTCAAAAATTCAAACGAAATCTAACATAACAGAAAGGCAATCTGAGTAAACACAAAATACAGTTTTTGAAAGATAATGTTATTTATTAAAACAAAAAAGTTAGCCAATACCAACTGGGCCTGTTTGAAAAAGTATTTGCCCCCTTAGTTACTAAATCCTCAAATCTATGAAACTGCATTCATAATGGGGTTCAGCTGGACTAGACACACCTAGGCCGGATTACTGCCAGCCCTGTTCAATCAATTCAACACCTAAATAGAAATTTCTCAGTAGCATGAAGATGGCTAAAAGGTCTCACCCAGTAGCACACTATGCCAAGGTCAAAAGAAATTCCAGAAATTATGAAGAAAAAGGTGATTGAAATACATCAGTCTGGGAAGGGTTTCAAAGCTATTCAAAGGCTCTGGGACTCCAATGAATCACAGTGAAAGCCATTATCTCCAAATGGAGGAAACATGGCACAGTAGTGAACCTTCACAGAAGTGGCCGACCTTCCAAAATTCCTCCAAGAGCACAGCGACGACTCATCCAGGAAGCTACAAAAAAGCCAAGGACAACATCCAAGGAATTACAGGCCTCTCTTGCATCAATAAAAGTCACTGTTCATGACTCCACTATCAGAAAGACACTGGCCAAAAATGCCATCCATGGAAGTGTGGCAAGGCGAAAACCACTGCTAACCCAGAAGAACATTAAGGCTCATCTGAATTTTGCCAAAACACACTTTGATGATCCTCAGACCTTTTGGAAGAATGTTCTGTGTACTGAAGAGTCGAAAGTGGAACTGTTTGGAAGACAGGGGTCCCGTTACATCTGGCGTAAATCAAACACAGAATTCCACAAAAACAACATCATACCTATGGTCAAGCATGGTGGTTGTAGAGTGATGGTGTGGAGATGGTTTGCTGCTTCAGGGCCAGGGCGACTTGCAATAATTGAGGGAAACATGAATTCTGCTCTCTACCAGAAAATCCTAAAGGAGAACGTCTGGTCATCGGTCTGTGAGTTGAAGCTCAAGTGCAACTGGATTATGCAGCAAGACAGTAATCCTAAGAATAGAAGTCCACCTCTGAATGGCTCAAAAGATGCTAAATTTAAAGTTTTGGAATGGCCTAGTCAAAGTCCTGACTTGAACCCGATTAAGATGCTGTCGCAGGACCATAAACGGGCAGTTCATGCTCGAAAACCCTCCAGTGGGCTGAACTAAAGCAGTTCTGCAAAGAAGAGTGGGCCAAAATTCCACCACAGTGTTGCAATTGTTGCTGCTAAAGGTGGCACAACCAGCTATTAAGTTTAAGGGGACAGTTAATTTTTCACATGGGTGATATAGGTGTCACAAAAATATAAAATATCAAAATTCAAAATATATTCAAATATGTATTTATACACTGGCGGCCATAAGTTTGGAATAATGTACAAATTTTGCTCTTATGGAAAGAAAGTGGTACTTTTATTCACCAAAGTGGCATTCAGCTGATCACACTGTATAGTCAGGACATTAATAACGTGAAAAAATATTATTACAATTTGAAGAAAATGTTCAGAACTTCTTAAACTACTACTCATAATAAAAAGTTCTCATCAAAAAATCCTCCACGTGCAGCAATGACAGCTTTGCAGATCCTGTAGCACTTGCCATAGATGTGGCTGTCTTGTCGAGCACTTCTTACGCACCTTACAGTTTAGCTGATCACACAAATGCTCAGTGGGGTTAAGATCCATAACACTCTTTCCCTATCTGTCACTCACTCGACGTTGTGTCGATGTAGTGACACTAGGGGTCACTCTTGGGAGCCCCAAACACCTCTGCTTTTTTACAAAAAAGGCCAATGAGAGCTGGCATTCTCTGCACTCCACGGGTGCAGAGGGGGAGAAGCCGCTGATATGCACCGTAGAATCCAGCAGATGAGGTGAATGAACTTCGCGGATGAATTCAGCTTCAATGAAGAGAACCGCTTGGCTCCAAAGAGAAAATCTGAATGAGTGGTTGCATACCAGCTTCTTTTATACCCGTATGTCCGGGGGAGTGGCATGCAAATTCCACTCGCCAATTCTCATTGGCCTTTTTTCAAAAAAGCAGAGGTGTTTGGGGCTCCCAAGAGTGACCCCTAGTGTCACTACATCGACACAACGTCTCGTTCCCTCCATCAGGGAATGGAGGTTATGAAAGTAACCAGGACGTTTCCAATTATCTGTTGTCCTGTGTCTGTGTTTCTTTGCCCAGTTTAACCTTTTCATTTTGTTTTTCTGTTTCAAAAGTGGCTTTTTCTTTGCATTTCTTCCTATAAGGCCTGCACCCCTGAGTCTTCTCTTTACTGTTGTACATGAAACTGGTGTTGAGCAAGTGGAATTCAATGAAGCTGTCAGCTGAGGACATGTGAGGCGTCTGTTTCTCAAACTAGAGACACTGATGTACTTATCCTCTTGTTTAGTTGTACATCTGGCCTTCCACATCTCTTTCTGTCCTTGTTAGAACCAGTTGTCCTTTGTCTTTGAATACTCTAGTGTACACCTTTGTATGAAATCTTCAGTTTTTTTGCAATTTCAAGCGTTGTATAGCCTTCATTCCTCAAAACAGTGATTGACTGATGAGTTTCTAGAGAAAGCTTTTTTTTGCCATTTTTGACCTTAAGACATGCATACTGTGACAACTAAAAAAACAAACACAAAGACAATGTTAAGCTTCATTTAACGAACCAAATAGCTTTCAACTGTGTTTGATATAATGGCAAATGAGTTTCTAGTACCAAATTAGCAATTTAGCATGATTACTCAAGGATAAGGTGTTGAAGTGATGGCTGCTGGAAATGGGTCCTTTCTAGATTTGATCAAAAATTACTTTTTTCAAATAGTGATGGTGATGGTGCTGTTTTTTACATCAGTAATGCCCTGACTATACTTTGTGATCAGCTGAATGCCACTTTGGTGAATTAAAGTACCAATTTCCTTCCGAAACAGCAAAATCTGTACATTAATCCAAACATTTGGCCACCAGTATATATATATATATATATATATATATATATATATATATATATATATATATATATATATATACACACACACACACTACCGGTCAAAAGTTTTGAAACACTTGACTGATATGTTTTTCATGATCTTAAAAATCTTTTGATCTGAAGGCGTATGCTTAAATGTTTGAAATTAGTTTTGTAGACAAAAATATAATTGTGCCACCATATTAATTTATTTCATTATAAAACTAAAACTTAATAAAAAAAAAAAAACATTTGGACCAAATAATAAAGAAAAGCAGCCAATAAGTGCCCAACATAGATGGGAACTCCTTCAATACAGTTTAAAAAGCTTCCCAGGGTGATACCTCAAGAAGGTGGTTGAGAAAATGTCAAGAGTACATGTCTGCAAATTCTAGGCAAAGGGTGACTACTTTGAAGATGCTAAAATATAACACAGTTTTGATTTATTAAAATATAACACAGTTTTGATTTATTTAACATAATTCCCATAGTTCCATTTATGTTATTCCATAGTTTTGATGACTTTGCTATTATTCTAAAATGTGAAGAAAAAAAAAATATAATAAAGAATGAGTAAGTGTTTCAAAACTTTAGTGTGTATATATATATATATATATATATATATGAAAACTATGTTTTGTGTTTACTCAGGTTGCCTTTGTTTTATGTTATATCTTGTTTGAAGATCTAAACAATTTAGTATGAAAAATACACCAAAAAAAAAGAAGAAATCAGGAAGGGGGCAAATACATTTTCAAAGCACTGTATTAAGGTTTATGTTTAAAACAAGAAATAAAAATAAGGGAGAAAAATCAATTCAAATCTTATTATCTTACACATTTTAGCTTTTCCATTATTATTATTATATTTTTATTTTTTTAAGTATGTTTAGATATTTTAACTGGAAAACAAGACAAAAACACAGATTAAGAAAATGATTTGACTTTTGCATTTACTTAAATATTGATGAGTGATACAGATCTCAACCCAAATGCAAGCCTGTTTGTGCATTTAAGTGTCTAATTTAATACATAATGTGTATACAAATGGATTGTATTTAATCATAGGCTGCAGCTCAAACTGACATTAAACATAAGTTACAATTACAAAATGCAACATAGTTGCACCATTTGGTCCAGCGAATCAAAACACTGCTGTTTCAGATAGTTAAAAGGTGTTTAATCATGGGGCATTATAAGCCATTATTGTATTAATCCTGCTGAGTCTGTGATTCTGGATGATAGCATGCATCTGACCATGTGTCCTCTTGCAGATAATGACTGTGGTGATAACAGTGATGAAGCAGGCTGCAGTCACTCCTGCTCCAGTGCTCAGTTTAAATGCAACAGTGGGCGCTGTATACCCGACTACTGGACCTGTGATGGAGACAACGATTGCGGAGACTACAGCGATGAAACCCACGCCAACTGCACTAACCAGGGTGAGTCCAGGACACTTATGCTCACTTTCCACGCCATAGTGAGCTGTCTTCCCAGACAACAGTTTTTTAGGCTTTGTGGGCAGGGACGTCCTAAAACGCTTAACGAGGAAAATGCTTGACATGGCTTAATTTACTAAAACAACTATAAGGGAGAACCAAGTTTCTCTCACACTTCTCCATAGAGAACCATTATAAAGAAAATGCTTAACATGGCTTAATGTTCTAAGAAAGTGGCCTTGGAAGACCCAGTTCAGTTTGTGCCTTATTGATTATCAATACAGTCTGCTGGCAAGCTGATGAGCCCAGAATCTAAACACAATAGGCAAAGTTTTATATTTTAGGATGTTTTATGATGTGAAGGTAGTTCCAAAAAGTAGGCAGCATAAATGATGCACCATATTAATTAAAAGACCATAAATTGTGTCTTTTATGACACCTATTGTTGGCCAAAATCAAAGACAGCATTGCACATATGTTTTGCAAATGACCTCAGAAATGTTTTTCATCTAAGATAGCAGATAAATTTGACATTACAAATGCAGTACTGCATATTTGATTCATTACTGAAACGTATTGCTAGAAAATGGTTCTTATTAAAAATCTAATTAAAAAAAAAATGCTGTGCTGAGTTTGTATGCTTATTAGAGTTTAACATCATTGCAATTGCAACATGCTAATGTTTGAATCAATTGTGTGTCGAGGTGTAAATATATACTCTGACAACAATTCAATTCAATAATGGTTCTTTTTCAGTAATGGTTCTCTGACTATTGATTATGATGCATCGTGAAATCTGAATTTTTGGCATGATTCGTTAAGATTACATTATTTTGAAACTATTCATAATTACTTAAAAAATATGAAGAAAGAAGATTCAAAGTTTTTACTGAATGTTAAATGTTTAGACAGCATGACATGCATCAGACTTGAACACTAGAGTTAGAGATGCATTTTAAGGCCAAGTAGGTTTGGCTTGGTGAATATACAGTATAAACAGAAAGATAATACTAATGTTACATGCATTATTTGATATGAATAAAGGATAACAATGTCTGATGCAACATAATAACTTGATGCAAACACACACAGAAACAGACTGTATGTAAACCATGGAATAAGCATAATAAATGTGCACATCATGCAACGTAAACATTTATTGCACAATTAATTACAAATGAAATATGACATATGCAGTCAGTTAACGCCCTTGTTTAAATCAAGCAGGGTCATAGAATGAAAAACGTTCTATTAGAAGTGTATAAAGGCGGTTTTACACGGTATGTGGTTACTGCAATTTCCCTATTTATTTTCAATGGAAGAGCAATGGTAGAACGGAGGTGGCAGCGCTTGTCAACATTCACAAAAATTGTTCCGTGTGGTCATGCAGGACTGCTTGCAGCAAAAACCGTGCAAACGAAAAAAAATATTTCCACTGCCACCATGTGTCATTGACCAATCAGAGGTGACTTATTCAACATGTTTAGTTTCCTTAAGGATAGTTTGAAATCACTCACTATAGTGCAGTATGTGGGATTCACTATTGAGAGAATGAGGTAATGCATGAGTGATTTCACTCACAGCAAATGTCTGCCCACAAATCACTTTTATTTAGGTTGTGTTCTATTTCTGGTTAAACTATTTTATGGAGAAATAACAAATTTTATGAAGATATAAAAGCAGTGTTTCCCCTAGGATTTTTCCTGCAGCAGTGCTGTTGTGCACGAGTCTATGAGCCCGCAACGGCAGCAGAATCACAGACTCGTATTTACATGCATCAGTGTAGGAAAAGCTTAAAACGACCTTAGAATCATTATAGATGGGTTATTCAGTTTCGCCTTGTCATGCGTGTGTTTATTATATACTCTACTTTTTACACCCCTAATTGTGAGCATTGTCTTTATAGTTATCATTATAGTTATCATTCTTGGTGTGAACAAGTCTTAATACTTTACAGAAAAATTATTTTAATATCCCCAGACCACTAAATGTGAATGTTTTATGACTTCATTTTTCCTTAGTGGTCATTTTCTTTATTTTTATGTCAGTGGTTTGCGGTTGCTGTTTTACTTCTTGCTGTAATCGTAATCCTCAGTTGGACTTTGCTATAGTGCTGTTCTTTGTAAATCTTAGTCTCTGCAATTGCAAATAAAACATTAATTAATGAGGAACCCTTGAGGTCATCTCCACTGCCAGTTTTTCCCAGACATAGACTTCTCTCTCATGGGGATAAAATTCTTTGCAAGAGACTCTGTTTGCGCTAGAGTCAGAAATGAGGCACATTACAGGATGATGATGAACCTAGAGGCATTAATCCAAACAAATCCCACCTCGCAGAAAAACTAATTTGGAGAGCTCACAACAGCTACCAATATTTACTGGACAGATTCATGTTTGTACTACTATTGGAAGGCATCTATGCATATACCTATACATTTTGTAAGCTTCCCTGGGAAGCACATGGTGATAGTTGAAGAGTCATTGTTATGTGTCAAGTGCTCATGCAAGAGTTAGAAGAAGATAAATAGGGACTCTCAGGACGTTTGGACAATCATTCCACCATTTACATACAGTGAAAATTTGGGAATGTGATTTTGTAGCTTTTTGTTGGTACCATGAGTCTCCTAACATGCATTCTTTTGAGTTTATAAAAGCCCAGAAGTGCAGCCACATTCTGGATCATTTGCAGAGATGTAATTGCATGCACAGGCTAGAAGAGCATTGCAGTAGTCCAGTCTAGAGATGACAAGAGCCTGGACAAGGAATTGTATAATATGCCTGAATGGGAAGGGTCTGATATTCCAGATAGAATCCAAATCTGCATGCCCAGTCTTTGTGATGTGGTCTGTGAAGTTCGTCAACAATTACCTCCCATATCATCCATCTAGAAATAATAAATAACTGTGATTGGTCCATCCTGACCAGAGCTGAAAAAAGAACAGGTGCCAAGTGACAGTGCCATCAGTATGCTGCTTTAGCAGCGGCTGGACCTCTCGACAGTAATTTAGAGCTGATTAATGATATTAAAAACTTTTTGCTGACATTAAAATTTTTTTTTTTATTTGTAACTGTGGATGGAAACCAGCCACAATAAATGATTGTGACTGGTCCTTCCAGACCAGCCCTTAGAAAAGTAACAGGTGTCACATATCAGCTAAGTGTATGTGCTGTTTTAGCATCGGTCTAGACCTCTGGACAGTAATTTACAGTCGATTAACAATAATAATAAAAAATAAAAAAACTGCAATTGCTGACAATTGCAATGATTTGTACCTGTGGATGGAAATCCGCCACAACGTATCTATACAATCATGTCTATACAGTGATAATAAATTGACTGTGATTGGTCAATCCTCACCAATGCTGAGAAAAGTAACATGTGCCATGTGACTGATCTGGGCCTCTGGACAGTAATTTACAGCCAATTAATGATATTAAAACTTTTAACTATGTGCATCACTGTATCGTTGTCTGATGCGAACTGACCTAAGGCAATTAAAATTGCAGTTACGTGTTGTTCAGTTCGATAGCTAAAATTTTATTTATGAATCTGAAAATTTTACTGAGGTCCAGACCTCAGTGACCTCATTGCTGGTTATGGCACGATCACTGTGCAAATGTAGCAGCTGTTATGTTTTGCATTTTCCCTATGATGACGTAGAGCTGTTTGGGTGGAGTAAAGTTGTTGTAGAGTTGTTCTGGTGCAACTTCACAAAACTTCACTTTTATTCACCGGAGTGAAGTTTAAATATATAGCTTGAACAGCCAGATGCATTTGTTCACTTGACCGAGTTTCTTATGGAATGCGTGATCGGATTTATATCCATCTCGAATCCATCTTGGAGGGCAATTACACTTGGCCTTTTCAAGATCAGATAGCTATCTGATCAGTAAAAACGCATGTAGTGACCAAGTGAAAATACCTCCTGAGACACTCGTTGAGAGACAGTACCATTCAAGCGCTATATTTAATTATAAAACTTATTTCTAGTGATAGAAATAATTACAGCTGTCCCTTACATGTTATATAGGAGTTTTGATTGCAACCCATCATATTTTTCAGGACCTGTTCTGTTGAGTTAAATTACTTTTCCTGCACCTGATCAGCCTGAATGTAGCCAACATACTAAGGTTTATTTCTTTGTGAATTTGTTTTTATAGAGAAAGGTATGTAAGAAACTCATATTATTAGAACTTTCTTTTAGCATTTATATTGTGTATGAGATACCTTCATTCCGATGAAAAATTATAATCAGCTCTGTGCAAAAAAAAACAAAACAACTAATTCTAAAAAAAAAAATAAAACATTCTGCCATACCTTGTCATTTAAGTGTTCTTACCGTATACCAAATCGATATTATATCGAATTACCGTACATCAAACCAAATCATGAGAACCATATTGACCCACCCCTACAAAGAATTGTTAACAAATTAATTTACTTATTTATTTTTCAAAATAACAATGTAGTTTTAAGAATATTATCATTCACTCTCAGTTAAATTCATGTTTGTCTCTCCACAGCAACCCGTCCTCCCGGTGGCTGTCACACAGATGAGTTCCAGTGTCGTATGGATGGGTTATGTATTCCGCTCCGCTGGAGGTGTGATGGAGATACGGACTGCATGGATCTGAGCGATGAAAAGAACTGTGAGGGTGTAACGCACATGTGCGACCCAGCAGTGAAGTTTGGCTGCAGGGACTCTGGTAATGAAGCAGAAAATAGATATGATATGTTCTCAATTTAACGGTCTGCTGCTCTCAGACCAATCAGAAAACTGATTTTGTATTACCTTGGAATCCAGTGATCCATAATCAGACAGAACAGTTTACATGGATTATCTCTCTTAAGCCATTATACTCACATATACTACAGAACATATGTATAAGTTTGTGTATTTACCATAAGCATCATAATCTCTTTGTTGTGTTCACAGAGTAAAGCACAAAAAAGTGGACCTAACACTTGCACTTCAAACACCAATTTTCAGGAGTAACTAACTACACAGAACACATAGCTAACACATTCTGAAGCGTGTTTTCTCCTGTGTTCGTCCTGTAGCACGGTGTATTAGTAAGGCGTGGGTGTGTGACGGAGACAGTGACTGTGAAGATAACTCCGATGAAGATAACTGTGAGGCTCTGGTGTGTAAACTTTCTCATCATGTGTGTGCAAATGACACCAGTATCTGTCTGCCTGCCGACAAACTCTGTGATGGCAAAGACGACTGTCCTGACGGCTCCGATGAGAAGCTCTGTGGTAAGAGTTATTAAATTGAACTCAATGCTGCTCTGAGAGGATGTTAATTGAGTGCACACTGGCTTCATGCTGTTTGAAAACTGTCGCCAGCAGAATACTGATGGAAACAGACACACTCACTGATTTCATTATTCCACAACACTGATACTGATTGTTGCTGTCTTAAAAATATGTATTGGTTGCTACACAAAAAAGTTCTTTTCACCTTTCGGGCTTTATGAAAAACAATGGGAAATAAAACATTTTTAATTAGTATTTAATTAATTATTGGGTGAATCTCATGCACTGAAATACAGTAATGAAAACCATCCTGCCTGGACACAATGGTTTTTATGAATGAAATTTGCACAAATTAAAGGCAATACAACACATTTTACCATGATGTATAAATCTTTCTTTGTTTTTACTGTCTAACTGCATTTTCTCTCTTCCCTCTTCATTCAGACCTGTGTTCTCTGGACAATGGTGGCTGCAGTCATAACTGTACAGTGGCCCCGGGTGAGGGCATCCTGTGTTCATGTCCACTGGGCATGGAACTGGGCATTGATAATAAGACGTGTCAGATCCAGGGCTTCTGCGCCAAACATCTGAAGTGCAGCCAGCGCTGTGAGCAGGACAAGTTCAACGTCAAGTGCTCCTGCTATGAAGGGTGGGCCCTTGAACCTGACATGGAGAGCTGCAGGAGCACAGGTTAGAAATGAATGAGAATTTCTCAGAGTGGTCTCTAGCACACAAATGATAGCAGCTCCCAAAATCTCCTACAAAAAAGTATTTTGGTGATTGGATTTATATCCATCTCAAATCCATCTTGGAGGGCATTTACTCTTGGTCTTTTCATGACCGGATAGCTGACACTGAATGATTACCTAATTTATGTTATGTTATGCTATTTACACAATACAAGTTACTTGAAAGAATAGCTTGGTACAGTACTGCATGTACATGTACTAAAAAAAATAAAAACCTGGTATTACCATATGTCCAAAAGATCATAGTAATAGCATAGTACATTTTGATGTACTTTTTTTTTTTTTTTTGGCCCAGGCCTTAGAAGTGCTGAAAGGAAAAAAGAGAAAATTCAACATTTAGAAAACAAAGGTTGTGAAATAGTCTCTGAGTGAAAAGAATCTGAGGATTTATGCCAAATCTTTTCCACAAACAGAAGGAAAGAATGGGCAAAAACTAGACTGAAATATGAAAAGAATGGATGGATGGAAGAGAAGAATACTGAGTGTTTGGCAGATGACAACTTTGTCTACTTGAGGAAAACTTTCGCCTGCTCTAAGGAAGTGGTCTTCTATACAATCACTTCAAGTGAATTTTTTTTTCTTCATACTGAAACTTGAGGTTTTAGTTGGAGTTTTAGAGGTCTGCAGTAGGTGTGCTTGAAGAAAGACGGACGGAAAGCATGCAGAAGATAGCAGGGGAGCTGTTTGGTAGTATAGTTGGTGGTTTATTTTCGTAATGAAATAATATAAATGCCAAAAGAGAAGGAGAGGAGTGAGATTTACTGTGGCAGGAAGTGGCACAGCAGCCTACTCAGCCAATCAAATAATAAATTATGTATTGCTGGACGTATTTCACATTCCTTTCAGAAATAAATATGATTTAGATCAGTGGTTCTCATGCGGTTTTGCTTCAGGACCCAGATTTTACTTTGGAAAGTGATGAGCCAACACAGTGCCAAAATTGTTTATCGAAATTCAAGAGATATTTACAGTGGTAATATTAATAAATGTTTGATTTTTAGTAAATGTTTTTACTTCTGTAAACTGCCTAGGCCCAACAAAATGCAAAATTATGAACATATGACATAGGTAGATTAAGAAAATAAAAAATTTTGGTTATTAAATGTTGAATTTCAAAGATCTCATGCTCTTGGCAGCTATTAATTCTCTGCACAAAACAAACTGTTGTCGGAAAAAATTTGTTGTATTTGTTGCAAATGAGTCTATACTAAACAAAGTCTGGGTTGTATTTTCTTTGAGTTTGTGTAGTTTTATTAATTGTTTTTCAGGATTAGGGCATGTAACGCATTTGCCAAATTTGTCTAGTTTCGACCTTGTATTTACAACAATTGACAACCCACCAGTTGAGAATCACTGATATGGATACTGCAAGAGGCATTGTTGCAGGCATGTATGTGAATGCAAATCTTAATTTGCCCAGCTTAATCCCTCACTTTAACAGCTCCAAGAGTCAAAAGAGTTTTTCCACTGTTTTCCAGATCCTTTCAAACCCTTCATCATCTTCTCCAACCGTCATGAGATCAGACGCATTGATCTTCATAAAGGAGAGTTTAGTGTGTTGGTGCCAGGACTGAGGAACACCATTGCACTTGACTTCCACCTCAACGAGAGCTCGCTCTACTGGACCGATGTCGTAGAGGACAAGATTTATCGTGGGAAGCTGTCAGAGAATGGTGGTAATTATGTAATGTTATGTAGGAGTTTAATAATGTTTAATAATTAAAAAAATGTTTCTTAAAGGGGAAGTGTGTAATTTTTTGGAAGTTAAAATACACTATATTGCCAAAAGTATTCGCTCACCCATCCAAATAATTGAATTCAGGTGTTCCAATCACTTCCATGGCCACAGGTGTATAAAATGAAGCACCTAGGCATGCAGACTGCTTCTACAAACATTTGTGAAATAATGGGCCGCTCTCAGGAGCTCAGTGAATTCCAGCGTGGTATTGTGATAGGATGCCACCTGTGCAACAAGTCCAGTTGTGAAATTTCCTCGCTACTAAATATTCCACAGTCAACTGTCAGTGGTATTATAACAAAGTGGAAGCGATTGGGAATGACAGCAACTCAGCCACGAAGTGGTAGGCCACGTAAAATGACAGAGCGGGGTCAGCGGATGCTGAGGCGCATAGTGCGCAGAGGTCGCCAACTTTCTGCAGAGTCAATCGCTACAGACCTCCAAAGTTCATATGGCCTTCAGATTAGCTCAAGAACAGTGCATAGAGAGCTTCATGGAATGGGTTTCCATGGCTGAGCAGCTGCATCCAGGCCATACATCACCAAGTGCAATGTAAAGCATCGGATGCAGTGGTGTAAAGCACGCCGCCACTGGACTCTAGAGCAGTGGAGACGCGTTCTCTGGAGTGACGAATCACGCTTCTCCATCTGATGGACGAGTCTGGGTTTGGCGGTTGCCAGGAGAACGGTACTTGTCTGACTGCATTGTGCCAACTGTGAAGTTTGGTGGAGGGGGGATTATGGTGTGGGGTTGTTTTTCAGGAGCTGGGCTTGGCCCCATAGTTCCAGTGAAAGGAACTTTGAATGCTTCAGCATACCAGGAGATTTTGGACAATTCCATGCTCCCAACTTTTTGGGAACAGTTTGGGGATGGCCCCTTCCTGTTCCAACATGACTGCGCACCAGTGCACAAAGCAAGGTCCATAAAGACATGGATGAGTGAGTTTGGTGTGGAAGAACTTGACTGGCCTGCACAGAGTCCTGACCTCAACCCGATAGAGCACCTTTGGGATGAATTAGAGCGAAGACTGCGAGCCAGGCCTTCCCGTCCAACATCAGTGTCTGACCTCACAAATGCGCTTCTGGAAGAATGGTCAAAAATTCCAATAAACACACTCCTAAACCTTGTGGAAAGACTTCCCAGAAGAGTTGAAGCTGTTATAGCTGCAAAGGGTGGGCCGACATCATATTAAACCCTATGGATTAAGAATGGGATGTCACTTAAGTTCATATGCGTCTAAAGGCAGATGAGCGAATACTTTTGGCAATATAGTGTACTTTCTCATATCTCATCTTGATATGCAGAGACATTTATTAGGAAGACATTCATTGGTTGATTCTTCAAAAAGTGAACACAACGTGGATCTGCAGAACAAAACTCAAAACAAAACTCTGTTTAAGCGGCCCGACCATCAAAACTGACTCAACCAGTGGTGTGAACAATAAGGGCAGTGCCGACCCTACCTAAAAAGAAACAAAAGTAGCTGCATAGCCCCTGCGACCACCAGGGGGCCACCTACTACCAAGGGTTCAGTGTAATCAAAAAATTAAGTGTTATAGCGCTGGCCACACAGCCCGGCTATATGCTCGGCAATAGTCCGATATATTATATAATTGTTGAAGAAAAGGCATTGAGACATAAGTATGTAAATTTGATTGTATTTCTAAGAACTGGCATTGCAAAATTAGTACGACAGTTGACTTTCAGTGTGGGCAAACTGAGTTTGTCTCCATCTTTTGCCAATTTCTCTCTTCTTCCCATATCTATCCCATGTATGCGAGGACCGACAGTGGCTGTACGCTGCCAGAGTGTAGTTTATTTTAAATAAAATTGAACACAAGGTTTGCAAATAAAATGTCTAAATGGAGTTTGATGTAACTGAAAGTAAACATGACGTCCTTGCGGTGATCAGGGGGCTTACTGTAGGTTGGGCAGTGCAGAGAAGGGTTTGGTTTAGGTAGGGAGGGATGGTCGACTGCACACCTTTCCTGGTCTGGGGCATGTAGGTGGTGGCTTTCTTTAGTGGCTCGGCATCTCACAGGCCGGCAAAGAGTGAGGGTCATGATGCACGCACGGGGAAGAGACCTGTCCCTCGATAGCCGCGCTAGGCAGCGATGTATTTCAATTCCATCACAGTATTTATACTATACACTGAATATGTTGTTACTGTATATTATATACTGTTTTAGAATACACTATAATACACTGCCGTGCAAATCATATCTGCCACAGTTTACACCAGGGTGCAAAAAGCATGTGCCACTATTTACAATAAGTGTAAATGGCATCTACCTTACCTTAATTTGGTAATATAATTATTTCTTATTCATCTGCAGTCTTGATTCAGATATTTATTAATTTGTGCATAGTTAAAAAAAAGTTCTGTTCTTTCATTTTTGTACTTTTGAAGCAGTAATACCTGTGCTAATAAACTACAATTGATAATTTAGCAATTTTAAGCTTTATACTTTTAAATAAATTGACTTGTTTATTTGCAGTTTAAGCATGCTTAGTTTTTGATGTTGGGTGTGTTTGGTTAGGTGTACCTGTAGGTAGAGGGCCCCATTTTAAAAAATCTGCTTAGAGTCCCCAAATACTAGGGCCGGCCCTGAATAAGTTGCAATATTATCTGTTTTCGACCAATGGCAGATGGAGGGAGACCTGTTTGAAACCTGTTCATGAAACCTGTTTGAAAACAATGAATATTTTTGCAATTTCGTGTGATGACACAGAAATAAAACACTTCACTTTACGCAACAGATTGTTGAACATTGTTGTTGCAATTTCTGCTGATTTAAATACGTCGCCAAGGTAAATACAGTATCTAGTTGGCTATTGGCTAACGTGTGAATAGATATGATTTTTGGAGATTGCAAGAATGATATGTGATAGTCTTGAAAGCATCAAGTAGAATGGGCTGGAAAAAAATCGGTAAGCCATTGCTTTCCAACAAATGTGTGTTTATGAATTTAGAGCTGTCAAAGTGTAACATTATAGCTATGTAATTTCCAGCTATTATTGCTTAAAAACCCAATAAATTATTGTAAATTGTTGTAAAAAAAATAAAATAAAAAACGTACACACTTACAAAATATAAATCTATTTCTTTCCGACACATATTAAAATGTTGCCTAAGAATAAAATTTACAAACATTTGTTGTGGGGCCATTGAAAGAATTAACCAATATTGCTAATATAACTAATGTGAATTAATGACCCAAACGGCCAGCAGGAAGAAAAAAAAATAAATCCATATTGTCAAGTCTTGAATGTAAAAATGTTGCTTAAAGAAACATCAAAATGTACATAAAATATTATCTTTTTACAATTTAGTACTATTTAGTATCAAATTAAGGTAAATGTGGGCTGTCTTATGGACCATTTGTTTTTTTCTCCAACTTATTGTCCAAGTTATTTTCTCCAAATTGTTCCAGCTGGACAGTTTCCAGCATTGGCTCCAGATTGGCGAAAGAAAAAGTAATCAGTCAGTATTAAAAGACAGCACTTTGGAAGAAAACAATCTGTCAAAATGAAAAACACTCTCTTCAAAAGAAGCATCAATCAAAGCGAATCACTTGAGCCTCTATGGGTCTGTGTGTGTTTCTATTTCTGTGCTAGCCTAGCTGGAGCCATCATTTTTACAATAGGCATAAAGTCTGACCCACGTTTCAGCTTATTCTGGCCAAGAACTGCCCACTTAGACAGGAAGAGACAGTCTGACTGACATCTACAGCAACCAACCACAGTTTGTTTTGGTTTTATGTGGCGCTTAGGAGTGGGTAATCTGAAATCGATGAGACCACAATAATAGATGGTGAGCATAAAAGGAGTAGCTCATTCAAATAATGGCTTTATAGCTTTTGTAGAGACAACACCAAATAATTTTTGTCCGTCCATATGTAATAAATAAAAATTATAGAGCTGTTCAGCTTTTCTGCATTGCATATGTCAGTTATCGTTCTGAAGAGAAAGTCATGATCAGCTAAATGACGTTGAGAAAAACTGCAGCACTTTTAGTACAAAAGTACAATACAGTAAAGGTTTAGTTAAAATAAACTTAACATTTCTTCCATTTCCCTTGTGATAAACGCAATTTACTACCAAAACAACAACGCTGTATTCCAAGGAGAATTACACTATTTTCATGTTAAGCATTTTCTCTCCCATAAAAATCCATTATAAAGCACGGTTGCTTAAAACAGTTACTTAGACTTGTACTAAGACAGTGACACTGGAAGGCCAAATTATTTTATATTAGTATTACTTTTTTTAGTAATATATATTATTTTTAACGCATTATGCTGTCTAGAAAAGACTTAAGCTTAATTATGGGGAAGGAAATGTTTGACAGAAAATTAAAATAATATTAAAGAGGTCATGAAATGCTATTTTTGTAATAATTGTATTATCTTCCCTGAGGTCCACTGATAATGGCAGTTAAGTTTTTTGCTCCAAAACTGTCATAGTTTAATAATAAATTATTATTTTCCACCCTGTCTCTGGCCCTCTAATTAAAGTGCTCTGTTTTGGCCTACTGTTCTGACTGGCTATCATTATGCAGCCCCTCAAATACAGCCATATTTGAAACTCAGTTGGAAGAGAATCAACAAGCTCTCCACAACATTCTAAAACTACATTTCAGGGTTTACACGCTATTATCCACGCTGATATTTGCACATTCACAGTCCATAGCACGATGAACAAGACGCTCACACATTGGATCACTGAGACGCAGATTACCAGAAATGCATCCAAATGGCTAAAGAAGTCCAGCTAGTGCTTGTTTACATACACCAACAATTAAAAATAGCACAGATGGGTGCATGAACAGCAAAACACAGAGCAGCTGAATGAAAATGAATGACATCTCCATTTCTGAGTTGTAACTGACACCGCGTCTTTTAAAAGAGGTGCAGTAAACATGGCAACGGTCAAAGACGTCTGTGTAATGCATGTTTTTTTTTCCACAAAAAAACGTAAAATAGTCCAGATGGGTCCCCTTTTGGTGTTCAAGAATGTTGGTGACACTAGGCCTGTCTCTCTCCCTCTCTCTTTAAGATACAAACTGAACGCCTGTGGGCGGGGCCAAGGGTGCAATGACACATGTTGTGGGGCATGTAAATACAATGTCATGGTTACTTTCGTAACCTCCATTCCCTAATGGAGGGAATGAGACGTTGAGAGATGGCATGCATCACTCATTCAGAATTTTTCTTCGGAGCCAAATGCTTGTGTGTTCGTCCTCTCACTCTTTGCTACGCTGCTGGATTCTTACGCCGCATATCAGCGGTCACCCTCACATGGTTGAGTGCTGTGTTTCCCCTGGGCACTTCAGCAGCCTGAGTCTGCAGGTGCTAAAAGAGTATATTAGAAAGAGTATATTTCCTTATAAAAGAGCTCACGCAAACCCTTGCCATCTATTTAAAGATGTCCTTCCGCATTTGCTCTACTGGATGTGGCTGTTATCTCTCCCCTCCAGATACCCATGAAATGTGCCTCGAGTGTCTGGGGCGCCAGCATGCCGAGGCGGCTTTTGTGGAAGGGTTATGTTCGCATCACTTCCTTCTTCATGAAGCAAGGAGTCACCGCAGCTGCTCCCCAACCCGGTCCGTCCTGGTCTGACGCTCAGCCGGCCGGGTCTGCAAGCACCGCGGGCGATCTGGATGTGGACATGGGAGTGTTTCTGCCAGCTCAGACCCTGCGGACCTCCCATTCCCCAGCACGCTCGTTCTGTCCGGACGAGCTGTCGAGCGATGGAGGCGGTCTGCCTCAGGGCGGGTTTAATGTGTCATTCATGGCTCGTGACGAGGATGAGCTTTCGGTCGCGGCATCGGAGGGTGGGCTTCTGCTATCGAAAGCAGAGGAATCTTCTGAGCTCCCGCCAACGGGTAGTAGAGCACAGGATGAGGTGAACGCTGAGATGGCTGCCGTGCTTGCCCGGGCGGCTGCGAACATCGGGCTAAAGTGGAACCCTCCACCCTGCCCTGAGCATTCGCGGCTGGATGATTGATTTCTGGGCTTTCTTCCCAGAAGTGCACGAGTAGTTAACGAAGTCGTGGAAGGCACCTTTTACTGTCTACCCTCGACAGCAGAGCGGCTAAGGGATATGTCGAGCTTCCCCAGGTAGAGCACGCCGTAGCGGTGCATTTATGCCCGCAGGGCGCAGCCACCTGGCGTGACCGACCCAGGCTCCCTTCCAAGGCCTGTAATTTCTCTTCCTCTTTAATGACGAAGGCTTACAAGGCCGCGGGTCAGGCCACTTCCGCCCTGCACGCCATGGCCATCCTGCAGGTCCACCAGGCCAAGGCACTAAAAGACCTGCACGAGGGTAGCAGCTCACGACAGCGCGACATGATCAACAGGTTCCTCAGCTCAGCACTCTGTCTCTGAAGACTGCCCTCCTGGTGGCGCTCACTTCAATTAAAAAGGGTGGGGGACCTGCAGGTGCTCTCTGTTACCAGCGAATGCCTGGAGTTCGGGCCGGCACACTCTCACGTGATCTTGAGACCCCGGCCCGGTTACGTGCCCAAAGTTCCCACCACTCCTTTTCGGGACCAGGTGGTGAACCTACAAGCGCTCCCTTCAGAGGTGGAAGACCCGGCCTTGTCGTTGCTGTGTCCAGTTCGCACCCTGCGCATCTATCTGGACCGCACGCAGAGCTTTAGATGCTCGGAGCAGCTCTTTGTCTGTTTTGGAGGACAGCAGAAGGGGAAAGCTGTCTCCAAGCAGAGGTTGGCCCAATGGATTGTGAATGCCATTTCTCTCGCATACCAGTCTCAGGACTTGCCATGCCCCTTGGGAGTAAGAGCGCACTCCACTAGAGGCATTGCATCCTCCAGGGCACTGGCAAGGGGGGCCTCTCTAGCAGACATATGCAGAACTGCGTGTTGGGCTACGCCCAATACCTTTGCGAGGTTTTATAATCTACGCATAGACCTGGTTTCGACCCGAGTGTTACGCGGTAACAGCAGGTAGACCAGGCGGCCGGTTGGGTGTACCGCTTGCATAGCGCCTTTCCCCTTTTTTCAAAGGTGATAATGTGCGCCTTTTTGTCCACAACAGTTCCCTGTACCGGTGAACTCCGGACGCCTCTTTAATTCTTTAGCACTGTCCGGTGACGAACTTGGCGGAGGAGTAACGCCACCAGGCCCAGTACTCGGTTTGTTCAGTTTCCCCCTTAGGTGGAACCTATGTTTCCCCTCATCAGAGCTTTCTCTGTCTCGGCCACTGTGCTGCGTACCTTCTCTGTAGATAGGGTCCTCCTGTGGTATCATTCCATATGTGTACTTCTCCGTTAGTAAGTCCATGTGAGGTATGTTCCACATGTTAACCTCCCTCCGGCAGGATGTGGTCTCCGTAGTGCTCTCCTTCCTGGAGAGGGAAGAGCACTTCCCAGCACTATTCTAGAAAGTGCTCGGCGGGAGATTGCTTAACAGCAAATTAAGAAAGGCACCGCCGGTATCCTACTTGGGTAAGTGCCCTCTCCCCCCTTAACAGGACTAGGGAGATGCCTTACCGAACTCGCTGGAAGGTCACGACATGGTTGAGCGCTCGCTGCGTGGCACGCAGCAGCTTGACCGTGTCCACTCTTCCCTGCCTCGTGACATGATTCAGTGCCTGTGGCATTTCCTATAGGAACCCCTAGTGCCACTGCATCGATACAATGTTGAGTGAGTGACAGACAGGGAATGTCTTAGTTACTGATGTAACCTCTGTTCCCTGATGGAGGGAACGAGACGTTGTGTCCCTCCTGCCGCCGCACTGAACCAGACGCTGACATGGCTGGGACTCTCTATCGGCTCTCAGCATAAATCTGAATGAGTGATGCACACCATCTCCTTTTATAGCCGTATGTCCGGGGCAGAGAGTGGCATGCAAATTCCACTCGCCAATTTTCATTGGCCTTTTCTATTTTAAGCTAAGGTGATTGAGGCTCTCAAGATCGAACCTCTAGTGTCACTACATTGACACAATGTCTCATTCCCTCCATCAGGGAACAGAGGTTACATCAGTAACCAAGATGTTCCTCCTGGCCGCTGTATTCAAACATTTTTCATTTTAAGCATCTTAGGCACCGTTCACTCCGAATGCGTTTTTGCATCCTTCCGGGCAGTTTTTAATTGTTTTCCTATGTAAACAATCTATCGGTGAACCTCTTTAACTGCTGCACAGTGTCTCACGCAGGAGCCCAGCTGAAAAAAAAAGTCATGTATTTAGAGCTGGAATGTCCCATATATTAAGGCATACAATAGATTTTGGTGATTAACAACATTATATGCAAGTTATTTTTTAGTGAAAGTCTTCCATGGACGTCCATTGCATGTTGATGAGTGCATGAAAGAAAGTCAATCACAGTGGCAGGCGAGTTCACATAAGAACTTGTGTTGTTTTTAGCGCTAAACAAGCTAACTAATTAAAAAAAAAATACAACTATTTTGAGAATTGTGTGCTGAAACAATGCAGACAAGCACGACTTCTTACTCATTTAACCATTAGTTTTGTTTAAAATATGTTTTCACACATTTATTTGTCTTACCAATGCAGCTCTGACCAGCTTTGATGTGGTGATCCAGTATGGTTTGGCCACTCCAGAGGGTCTGGCTGTAGACTGGATCGCTGGGAACATCTACTGGGTGGAGAGTAATCTGGATCAGATTGAGGTTGCTAAACTGGATGGGACGATGCGCACCACTCTACTGGCCGGAGATGTAGAGCATCCACGAGCCATCGCACTCGATCCGAGAGAGGGGTAAACAAACGTTTCCATTACTATTCTGTTCAAACCTTTTATGAGCCCATACAGCATATCATGTACTTGTGTGTTGTAAGAAGTTACAGTAGTAATAGTGAATAGGTGTTACATCTGAATTCTGGATCCACCTGTTTATCACATTTATATTAGTGCTCTAATTACTGAAAATGGAAGTGCAAGCGGTAGTTCTATGAGGAAGACACATTTGTTTCCACCTTCTGCCACAAGCCCAAAGTCGCTTATAGTAAGCGAACTTGACACAACTGATCAGTTGAATTCCCGCAAAGGAGAAAATGAGGAAAAGCTTGTTTGAAGGTGCATCTTCTGCATAGATATTGGATAAACGGGTAAATAACATTTGGATAAACTGTGCATTTATACTGTATAGAGTAAATATATACTGTATAGTTGTCAAAAAAGGTCTTTAGCATGCCACAGAAAGCTACATCCACAATGTGCAATTAGTAGAGCTGTTGATTGAATGCTTTAATTCAGTGCGAATAATTATATTAAAAATAACGCATAAAAAGATAAAGCAATTAATCATGTCCCCAGAGCACAATAAGCAATATTCCTACCTTCAGAGCAATTCAAGCTTGAAGTACCACCTGTTTTCAGCAGGGGGCATTAAGCAAATCTCCAGCTGTTTAGGCAATGTGGCTGTACTGACAACAAACCACACGTGTCTTGCTTGACACTAGTGACAGCACAAGATGAGGATGTGTTCTTGCACTCATACACAGCTGGACAGAGCGCAATTTCGGATGCAGGGATCTCGAGACGTGTTTTCCTAAATTATGACACAGCGACTTAAAAATTCTGTTTTTATGATGCAACTCAACTAAAGAGAGATGCTCCAAAAGTGTCCTTCTGATGCCTGTGTACAGTGACACATCCTGAAAAAAGCCCTTTTTATAATTTTTTTCAGACAGATTGACGAATTCAATTGCAAAATGGATTACTGCGGACTATATGCCAATGATAGGCTTATGTTCAACAATATGGAAATAAATAATATATTGCCATACAAAGCCATTTTTGTATTGTCTTGTAAATGTTATGACGTTTGCCATCATAATGTAATGCATTTTAATTATCTGAATTGTTATATTTATAATATATATTCATTTATAATTATATAAATATAACTGTTTATAATTATTTAATCATTATATTTTGAATAATTGTTATTTGAGGGCCTTTCAAATCAAATCAAATCAAATCACTTTATTGTCACACAGCCATATACACAAGTGCAATGGTGTGTGAAATTCTTGGGTGCAGTTCCGATCAACATAGCAGTCATGACAGTGATGAGACATATACCAATTTACAATAACATCAAATTAACACAATACAATTTAAACATCTGTTATACACATAATTACACTCAACAATATACAAATAATAAAATACACTATACAGTATACAATACGCTGTTTTTTTTGTTTTTTTTTTTGTTTTCTTAATATTCTATAAAATATCACATAAATGTGATTTAATTAATCGACATCTCATGTAATTAATTTGATTTATAATAAACTATCGATTGACAGCCCTAGCAATTAGACATAGAAATACTTTGTACAGCAGTTTTTATTCAGAATTAAAGTATATGCTCAAGAGAGAAGAACTGGAATTGGTGTAGCCTAATTACAGTATGTAAATTTACTGTAATAAACCCTTTGGTATTCGGTTGCATAAAATCTTTTCCAGAAATGAAATAATAATGTAATTGTCCAGTTATCAGCATTTAAAAAGTGTTTTTACTCCAGAACAATCGAAAGGGACTTTGTTCCTGCTTTCGGTTACTTTCGGAAGTAAAAAAAAAAAAAAAAAATTCCTTGAACCGTTTCTAATCCCTGGTGTGACATGACAAAATCAGAGGAAATCAGGAAAAAAAAAAAAAAAAAAAAAAAATATATATAATAATAATATATATATATATATATATATATATATATATATATATATATATATACAGGTGCATCTCAATAAATTAGAATGTCGTGGAAAAGACTGAAGTAGTTTAAGTCTTTGGTTCTTTTAATTGTGATGATTTTGGCTCACATTTAACAAAAACCCACCAATTCACTCTCTCAAAAAATTAGAATACATCATAAGACCAATAAAAAAAACATTTTTAGTGAATTGTTGGCCTTCTGGAAAGTATGTTCATTTACTGTATATGTACTCAATACTTGGTAGGGGCTCCTTTTGCTTTAATTACTGCCTCAATTCGGCATGGCATGGAGGTGATCAGTTTGTGGCACTGCTGAGGTGGTATGGAAGCCCAGGTTTCTTTGACAGTGGCCTTCAGCTCATCTGCATTTTTTGGTATCTTGTTTCTCATTTTCCTCTTGACAATACCCCATAGATTCTCTATGGGGTTCAGGTCTGGTGAGTTTGCTGGCCAGTCAAGCACACCAACACCATGGTCATTTAACCAACATTTGGTGCTTTTGGCAGTGTGGGCAGGTGCCAAATCCTGCTGGAAAATGAAATCAGCATCTTTAAAAAGCTGGTCAGCAGAAGGAAGCATGAAGTGCTCCAAAATTTCTTGGTAAACGGGTGCAGTGACTTTGGTTTTCAAAAAACACAATGGACCAACACCAGCAGATGACATTGCACCCCAAATCATCACAGACTGTGGAAACTTAACACTGGACTTCAAGCAACTTGGGCTATGAGCTTCTCCACCCTTCCTCCAGACTCTAGGACCTTGGTTTCCAAATGAAATACAAAACTTGCTCTCATCTGAAAAGAGGACTTTGGAACACTGGGCAACATCCAGTTCTTCTTCTCCTTAGCCCAGGTAAGACGCCTCTGATGTTGTCTGTGGTTCAGGAGTGGCTTAACAAGAGGAATACGACAACTGTAGCCAAATTCCTTGACATGTCTGTGTGTGGTGGCTCTTGATGCCTTGACCCCAGCCATTCCTTGTGAAGTTCACCCAAATTCTTGAATCGATTTTGCTGGACAATCATAAGGCTGCGGTTCTCTCGGTTGGTTGTGCATCTTTTTCTTCCACACTTTTTCCTTCCACTCAACTTTCTGTTAACATGCTTGGATACAGCACTCTGTGAACAGCCAGCTTCTTTGGCAATGAATGTTTGTGGCTTACCCTCCTTGTGAAGGGTGTCAATGATTGTCTTCTGGACAACTGTCAGATCAGCAGTCTTCCCCATGATTTTGTAGCCTAGTGAACCAAACTGAGAGACCATTTTGAAGGCTCAGGAAACCTTTGCAGGTGTTTTGAGTTGATTAGCTGATTGGCATGTCAAAATATTCAAATTTTTTGAGATAGTGAATTGGTGGGTTTTTGTTAAATGTGAGCCAAAATCATCACAATTAAAAGAACCAAAGACTTAAACTACTTCAGTCTGTGTGCATTGAATTTATTTAATACACGAGTTTCACAATTTGAGTTGAATTACTGAAATAAATGAACTTTTCCACGACATTCTAATTTATTGAGATGCACCTGTATATATAAAATATACAACTTTATGGAGTAGAATGTGGACCAATGAGATTACTCAGTGACGCTACAGAAACAGAAACCAAGCGACCAACAAAATGTCCTTTCACTAATCGATTGTTGGTGGTCCTGGCTGGTTTGGACAAAAATTTGGCCTGATGAAAAGAGATAGCTTTTATAGCTTGTTGCTTTGTCATGTCACTGCTGGTTAGGACAAGTGAATCTCAGGTCACTATTTAGTTTGAATGTTTTCAACTGGCCGTAATCATTTATTTTGGATATTATATACCTACAGATGTTCAAGCTACAGCTTGCTGTTTCTCAGCCAGATTGATTGATTGATTGATTGAGATATTCAATAGGCAGTAAAAATGTGCAAACATGCAGGGAAATTCATTATTTTTTTGCATAGCCACTTACAGACTCGACTGATCTATGAGCCTTTTTGGTTTTTTAAGAGTCTCACCATTAGCCTGATAGCGTTCATTATGCTCTTAATGATAGCTTTCCATCTTTTTGCCTTTGAGACCAAATAAACTTCTAACAACAGTGCAGAAAAAGGTCTTTGTTAACTTGTAAACTGCAGTAAAGTCTTATTAAAGTTAACTTGTAAAGTAAAGTCTCCATTTACTTCTGAATTGCATCTGAAGCTCTCATGTGTTCTCTGTAGAATCTTGTTTTGGACTGACTGGGATGCCAGCATGCCAAGGATTGAGGCCGCATCCATGAGTGGACATGGCAGACGCACCATTCATAAAGAGACTGGCAGTGGAGGATGGCCAAACGGACTGACTGTAGATTATCTGGAGCGGCGCATACTGTGGATAGATGCCAGGTAATTCTTTAAGATGACAAGCCAAAGACAAGCTGACCTGGGTTCGGCTAAATGGTGCATTCAGTAATGAGTTTTGGCAACTCACACAATGGGATTGAGCAAACATTGACATTTTCCTGGATCAACATCCAATGTTAGTCCAGGAACAACATTTCTGTCAACCAATCAGTGCCTTATCTTATCCATACAAGAGCTGGTAATCATAAGGAATTTTACAGTAGTGTCTATCTTTAGCAACACTTTTGTACATGACTTGAACAACAGATAGCATTTACACTGATTTAAAGGGATTGTTCATCCTAAAATGTAAATTATCTTGTCATTCACCCTCATGCCATCCTAGATGTGTATGACTTTCTTTTTTTTTTCTTTTTCTTTTTGCTGAATACAAACAAAGATTTTTATAAGAATATTTATACAAATATTTCCTTACTATGCAAGTGAATGGGTACCAACATTTTGAAGCTCCCAAAATGCACATAAAGTCCCGATAAAAGTAATTCATAAGACTCCGGTGATTAAATCTATATCTTCAAAAACGATGTGATAGGTGTTGGTGAGAAACAGATCAATATTTAAATGTTTTTTTTTACTATAAATTCTCCTCCCTGCCCAGTAGGTGCAGATATGCATGAAGAATGTGAGTTGCCAAAAACAAAAGAAGAAGAATGTGAACATGAAAGTGAGGATTGATAGTCAAAAAAGTAAATATTGATCTGTTTCTCACCCACACTTATCATATTGCTTCTGAAGATATGGATCTAACCACTGGAGTCGTAAGGATTAATTTGATCCTGAATTAGATGTGCATTTTGGAGCTTCAACATTCTGGCACCCATTCACTTGCATTGTGAGGACCTACAAAGCTTAAATATTCTTCTAAAAATCTTCATTTGGGTTCAGCAGAAGAGAGAAAGTCATGCACATCTGGGATGGCATGAGGGTGAGTAAATGATGAAAGAATTTAAATTTTTGTGTGAACAAAAATGTAATTATTCCCTTTAAGTCTAACAAAGCTTTAAGTACACATAGCACAGCTATTCTCCTCAGTTTATTTCGAGATGGACATGACATAAGTAACAACTTGCGGTTCTGGGAGTAAGTCAAGAACTTATTCAACTGATTCAGTGAGCTAGTGCATCATTATACTAAGTCAGTCACTTACAGTCAATTTTGGAAAGATTTTCTTTAGTCTTTTAAACCATTTAATGAAATGAATGGACTCATAAGGATCATTACTTCCTGAATCGGACAACACTGCCTAGACTGTATTTTTGTTGTTGAGTACAACACAATAGAAAAATGTGTTGTCTGTTTATTATATCTGTATTATTTTGTGTTTCACACACTTATTCTCTCTTGTTACATTCCATTCAGACAGCAAACTCACAACTTAAACATTGTTTCTTTTGCTGTGGCACTGTAGATTCTTCATGCCGCAGGAAACACTGTATTTTTTATTTTATTTTTATTTATTGTATTTTTTTTCCCCTTTTTCACCCAATGTGGAATGCCCAATTCCCTATGCGATTTTAGGTCCTTGTGGTTGCATAGTGATGCACCTCAATCTGGGTGGCGGAGGATGAATCTCAGTTGCCCCCATGTCTGAGACTGCCAAAACACACATCTTATCATGTGGCTTGTTGAGCGCGTTGCCACGCTCAAGGAGGCTTCACGCCATCCACCACGGCATCCACGCTCAACTCACCACACGCTCAACTCACCACTAGCAAACTAGTGAACTCCAGGGGTGGTAGCCAGCGTATTTTACCACTGAGCTACCCAGGCCCCCCGGAAACACTGTATTTTAGTATGATGTTCTGTCAACATTTGATCTGAATGGTTCATAAACATTTTGTTCCTGGACCAGCAAAGGTGTTGATTTGCATAAATCATGTTAAGCTTGTTTGCTCTAATCATAAAAGTATCACTGTGAAAAGTTCGGTAAATTTAATTGCTTGAATTCAATATCCTAAAATCAGATTTTATTTTAAATAAAAAGCCAATCACACAACTTTCATTCTATGCCTCATATCAGAGATGAATTGATAGGTTGTTTGTCTTCTACATCAGGTCTGATGCAATCTATTCAGCTAAGTACGATGGATCTGGTCTGATCGAGGTGCTCAGAGGACACGAGTATCTCTCACATCCATTCGCCGTGACAATGTACGGTGGAGAAGTGTACTGGACAGACTGGCGCACTAACACACTTGCCAAAGCCAACAAATGGACAGGAAACAATGTGACTGTAGTTCAGAGAACAAACACACAACCATTTGATCTGCAGGTGTATCACCCATCAAGACAACCACAAGGTAATCTTCATACTTATGTTACAAAGTATTATCAATGTTGTTAATGCAACAGAAATCAAAGAGATCAAAGAGATCATATTCACTCAAATGAATATATATTATTGCTTTGGTGAATGAAAATAATGAAAATAAAAGTCCAGGAAATTCCTTCCAGATAGTCAATAGGGTCTCCACCAATTCATTTAGTCACAGCCAGACTTCTGGATGTCATTTTGAATACATCATCCTAAGTTGAACTTCCGATTGCTTGCATTTGTCTTCAGAATCAGATTGCTTGCATTTGCCTTCTGAATCAGTTTTGAAATATAAACTAACAGAACTGATTCCAGTTATGCAACGACAATATTCATTATAAAGCTGGAAGTGTCATTTTAAGCTTTCAATAGTGGCTTGTTGTCTGACAGGTCATTCAACACACATCATGTCATAAGATAGACTAATTGTTGAATAAACCTTAATTCTTCAGTGGAAGGTAGGTCAAATTGTGGGAGGGGCCAGCCTGCTTGATTAACACACGGGGAGATTGTCTTTGACGCTTAATAAAACAGCATGTATATAAGCTTGTCATGATAGTTTAGTGCACTGACTTCATCTTATAAAGCCAGACATCTGTTTATTTATGCCTGACAGGAGCAAGCAGAGGGGTGAATTAGTTTGGACAAGCTTTGAGAAGTTCCTTTAAACCTTTAACCTTTGGAATTTCAAGCATGAAAAATTATTTTGAACCATGCAACGAATATGGGCATGAGGGTGTGATGTCACACTCTACAGATTCTGTTTTGAATAAATAATAAATTCTAAATGCTTAAATATACTACCTACTTCTGTAGGAGCGGGTGGTATGACCAAAATCTTATGAATAATTAATCACGGTAATGGTATATATCACAATATGGTTCTTTTTACCTGAAATTCAACCCCAAATGTTTTTGAATATTGCAAAATCAAGTAGTGATGCCTATCTATTGAATTAAATACTTTACAAAGAAAATGTACTTAATCTCATTTGACTGTTTCCTATTTTAATTTGGAACTTGATGGATGCAAACCAAAAGAGAAGATGATTCATAAAAATGTATAATCAGTCTGGCATCAGTGCAAAAGCAGCTTCACATTATGTAACATTTCACTTAAAGCAACCGACCCAAGATATTAAGATGACTGGTTGAGTTACATTTGAGGCTGCTGTAAAACAGATATACACACACCTGTGACCACACATCTGTGGACTTTGTTAGAGAAGTATATGAAATACCATACCACAAACAATAGTACATTCTATTATCTAGAGTTAGTATGCTATTCCGAACATACTCAAAGTGTATTGTGACCACCTTTTATGCTGTTATTAACTTGCATGTCTTGTAGGCTTTCATGTCCTTTAGGCTGCAAAGTGGATGGCCTCAAGTTGAGTGTGGTAATGGCACAGTAAAATAAACCACTCAGACAGTATTTCTCTTTATCTCTCTCTTGTTTTCTGTCCAGCACCCAACCCGTGTGCTGCTAATGGTGGTTTGGGTCCATGTTCTCACCTGTGTTTGATCAACTATAATCAGACATTCTCCTGCGCTTGTCCTCACCTCTTGAGACTGGGCTCGGACAACCACACCTGCTACGGTACGAACCATAGCTCCAACCAACAGAATAGCAGACCTTATATGCCCCCTCCTTTCAGTGGTTATTTGATCGATTATAATAGGATCATATTTGACAACTCTAGACTGTGTTGTATGCAAGGAACAAAATGCAAGTTCAGCTCTATGCACCACATCTGTGACATGCTGTCGATTACCACAGAAACAAAATATATAGTCTTACTTCAGTTTATAAAAACAAACAACAATCAAATGTACAGTAATGCACTTAGTATGGAAGATATTCCGGTGGGTTTAAAAGTAGAAATGTACAGCTTGTATTTTTGTTAAAGCACTTTTCTGTCATACAAAATGCATTATTTGAGCTCTAATGTTGTCTAAACCATCCTTTTGAGGAGAACCTACTTTTCTAGATTAATAAACTTGTGGATATGTGTTGCCGACATAATTTCTGTGGTGGAGTTTGCTCCAAACAGTGCTTTACTGATAGCTATATTCACATCCCTTTCAGGTAAAGGATTTACTAGCTTTTTATTATTGGCACATGGAGGGATCATCACTGACACGCAAGCAACAACATTTTATTTATATTGACACAGTCGGCAACACGTCATACACTAGGGACATGGTGTAATATGGGGGAAAGTGAAGCCCTGTTACCATAGCTACTCATTCATTGCTATGGGGAAAACAGGGAGAAATATAAAATAGATATTGCTATTTTAACAAAGAGAAACCAGACAAAAAGCTGTTTTGTGGGGGGGGGGGGGGGAGGTTTGTTGTTGTTTTTTTGCACTTCAGACAAAGTCAAAAAAAAAAAAAAACAGACAGAATTTGTATAACCTTTCAACTGACAATAATAGAAGACTAAAGGAGGTCACGTGACGCCATGCAAGAAGCAGACGTGTGAGCGACCAGCTCTGCGCACTTTGCTAAATTTTTAATTATTCTTATGTTATAATCTGGTGAAACTCGATACACCCAGTTACACATTTGCTCTTTGAGGTAAAACATGGCAAAGAAGTCAAAATCATCGGGCTCTGGAGACATTAAAAGACACTTACGCATTCTGGATGAAAGCCCTGACAGACCTACAGACCGGGGACTCAATTTGGATGGTGCGGCGGGAGAGGTGATCCAGCGTCAGTTGTCCAACATGTCGGTGATGCTGACGAAGGTTCTTGCTGAGTTGGAGGATCTCGCTGTAATACGTCGATCGATTACGGCGATGGAAATAAAATTCTCTGAGTTAGTTACAAGAGTGTCAGATGCTGAGAAAGTATATATACAAATATTTTATATATTAAAATATATAAATAAAAGTGTTGATGATGATAATAGAAGTAACAAAGCAGTTCAATGTGTTAGATACCAATTGAAAATCAAAATAATAACGTGAAAATCATAAACGTAGATTTATCCTGAGACCACCGTCTGGCTCTGCATCTTCTTTTGCTTCTATGTTCCACCTGTGTCGTTTGGCAGGTGATTAGAAATTTAGTTCCAGGTTTTGTTTTTTTTTTAAAATAAAAAACAGTTTTCTGTCTTGTTTTTCAAACCTATCAGACATTTATCCTCGTTTTTCTCATAGGAATGAATGAGTAACTATGGAAACAAGGCTTTGCTTTCCCCTACAGGTGGCATGCCAATCTGCCACTTGATGTAATCCTTCCTCATGATCATGCAACGTGTTTTATGTTGTTATGAGCTGAATGGGAGTCTAATCACTTTTAAAGTGTGACGAGACTGAGGCTTAGTCAGCAGCCATTTATGCATCATGAGCCAGCAGCACAGATCAATCCAGGCAGCACTTCAGTTTCGGTTAATCGTTCGAGTAGAGTGGATGACCGCCTATGTTTTCATGTTTTTTTTTTGTAGCTTTTTGCTTTCAGATCAACACATGATGTAAATAAGAATACACCACTCTCAATCCTTGACATTTTCAACCCAGCATACACCCTTAAACCACAATAATGGTGGCTCACAAAACGACATTAAACGATTAAAAGTGTACAACCATTAACAAGGAAAATTAAAAATGGCACTCCATGTCAAAAAGGTTACAACCCCTCCTGCACTAATCTCATGCATGCCAACATGCATAAAGTTATGCAATGAAAGTCCAAAGAAATATCTTACCCTATAGACTTCTATTGTAGTGTATTACTGAAAACACAATGGTTTGTTTTTACAAACTGAGGGATGAGTCTAAATTATTTAAATTTTATTTTATTTTCATTTTTATTTTATTTGATAATTAACAGCATGTCACAGGCGTTTTCTAAGAAAAGATGAAGTGTGTAATCTCTGCATCTCTAGAATCACCAAATGAAATTGCAAAAATCTGACTGGTTTCAAATATGTTTTCTGAGCAATCTTCCATTGGTCGGCAAACAGTTATTTCCACCCTAAACTCATGTTATTGGTTGGTTGAGCCAATGTTGCTTTGTTGGGCTAGTGCTCAAACAAACAGAGCATTGTTTGATAGTATCATAGAAGCACAGTGTTTTCCACTTTTTGGGGAAATCAGCATACAAATGTCTTACTTGTAGCTGACTGTGCATATTAAACGGTGATAGGAGATAGGAGAAAGCATTTTAACACACTGTACAAAAAATATACACTTCACCTTTAAGGTGTATTGAACCCAGAACATTCCTGTAACATACTTGGAACAACTAGTCATATAAATCGTCCTGGTTACTTTCGTAACCTCCGTTCCCTGATGGAGGGAACGAGACGTTGTGTCGATGTAGTAACACAAGGGGTCACTCTTGGGAGCCCCAAACACCTCTGCTTTGAAAAAAGGCCAATGAGAATTGGCGAGTGGAATTTGCATGCCACTCCCCCAGACATACGGGTATAAAAGTTGCTGGTATGCAACCACTCATTCAGGTTTTGTGCTGAGGAGCCGAGACCAGGTCCCGGCCATTTCAGCGGGTAGTTCAGCGTTGTGGCAAGAAGGACACAACGTCTCGTTCCCTCCATCAGGGAACGGAGGTTACGAAAGTAACGGGCAGACTGCTGTGTGCCTCGTAGCCAGCGCACCAGGCTGTCACGTAACCTCCCACAACGCTCTTATGAGCATCGAATGGTCCATCAGGAACAAGTCGACTGCCCAACTATAGGGACAGGCTAGCCCAGCCGAGGCCTCTTTTCCCTCTCTTTTCTCCCCAAAAAGAGTGGAATTTGTTAACTGACTGGGAGCTATAAGTGTCTGCGTCGGGGGTGTCCCTCCCAAGGGAAAGACACTGCTGAGACCACACCCCGCCCAAAAAGGTGGGGGGGGGGGGGTATTTTGAGTGGAATATGTCACATGGTCCTACTGAGTCTTGTCGGAAGTGTGTCATGTGGAGAGGTCGCATGGTAGGTCCTACCCGAAGGGGGAGGAGTTTCTACAGAGCATGGCGACCAGGGGCAGAGGGGCCTTTTGCCGTCAGGGAAACAATTTTTGTGGAAGATATCACATGGGGTCGCCTTCGGGGAACCAGCACATGTGGAGCACCTACCTCAGTACAGGGGCTCATTAGCACACATACTGGTCAGCGAGTTTCTCCGCAAACTCAGCTGCCAGAGGGTTAAGGAGGAAAGTCATCCAGGGATCACAGTCTGTGAACACGACTGGGAGTCAAGAGCGCACGTCTTTACATCAAGAGGGGGGAAAGGCGCTATGTGCAAGCAGTACACCTGGCCAGTTGTCCCGGAACTTACCTGCTCGTGCCTGCCAATACACAGGACAAGACCGGCTCAACCCGGAGATTGTAGAACCTCGCAAAGGTGTTGGGTGTTGCCCAGCCCGCTGCTCTGCAGATGTCTGCCAAAGAGGCGCCACTGGCCAGGGCCCAGGAGGCCGCCACACTCCTGGTAGAGTGGGCTCATAACCCCGCAGGGGGTGGCACGTCCTGAGCCTGATATGCCATCGTGATGGCATCGATGACCCAGTGGGCGATCCTCTGTTTGGAGACAGCGCTTCCTTTCCACTGTCCACCAAAGCAAACAAAGAGCTGCTTGGAGCTCCTAAGGCTCTGCGTGCAATCCAAATAGATGCGTAAAGCTCGCACCGGACACAGCAATGCCAAGGCTGGGTCTGCCTCCTCCTGGGGCAGCGCTTGCAGGTTCACCACCTGATCCCTAAAAGGAGTCGTGGGAACCTTGGGCACATAGCCCGGTTGGGGTTTCAGGATCACATGAGAGTAACCCGGACCGAAGTCCAGGCACGATTCGCTGACAGAGAACACCTGCAGGTCCCCTACCCTCTGCATTGTGATGTGCCGAAATAGCGGCTACATACACCTTCAGGGTGGAGGGGGACAGCCGCCCCTCCAGTCTCTCCTGCAGGAAGGAAAGCACTGATCCGACTGTGCATCTCTGGGGGTCTTCGCATCGGGAAGAACACCACTTAGCGAACAGATGTCACTTCAAGGCATACAGGCCCTAGCCTGAGTGATCATGCCTACCACTGCGGGTGAGAAAGAAGGTTCTTCCTCAGGGGTATTCGCCTGCTGTCGTGAGGAGCGTGAGATCCGAGAACCACGTCTGAGTGGGCCAGTAGGGTGCTACTAGGATGATCTGCTCCTCATCCTCCCTGACCTTGCACAGGGTCTGTGCAGGTAGGCTCACTGGGGGAAACGCATATTTGCATAGTCCAGGGGGCCAGCTGTGTGCCAGCGCATCTATAATGAGGGGTGCCTCGGTCAGGGTGTACCAAAGCGGGCATTGGGAGGATTCCCGGGAAGCAAACAGGTCTACCTGTGCTTGACCGAATCGACTCCAAATCAGCAGGACCACCTGAGGGTGGAGTCTCCACTCTCCCCTGAGGGTAACCTGCCTTGATGGCAGGTGAGTTGTGACATGAAATGGGAGCGTAGACCGCCTTGGCAGTTGATATACGCTACCAATGCTGTGTTGTCCATCTGGACCAACACGTGCTTGCCCTGGATCTATGGCTGAAACCTCAGCAGGGCAAGCAGTACTGCCAACAACTCTAGGCAGTTGATGTGCCAACACAGCCGCGGGCCAGTCCAGGTGCCGGCGGCTGTGTGCCAGTTGCATACGGTGCCCCAGCCTGTCTTGGAGGCGTCTGTTGTAACCACGACACGCCTGGAGACCTGCTCTAGGGGAACCCCTGCCGTAGAAATGCAAGGTCGGACCAAGGGCTGAAGAGGCGGCGACAGATCGGCGTGATGGCCACGCGATGTGTCCCACTGCACCATGCCCATCTCGGGACTCGAGTCTGAAGCCAGTGCTGAAGCAGTCTCATATGCATCAACCCGAGCAGTGTGGCTGCTGCTGAGAATACCATATGCCCCAGGAGCCTCTGAAAAAGTTTCAGTGGAACCGCTGTTCTCCATCTGAACGCCTCAAGACAGTTTAGCACGCTCGTTCCTGAGGTGCGCTGTCATCGAGACTGAGTCCAACTCCAGACCAAGAAAAGAGATGCTCTGAACCAGGGAGAGCTTGCTCTTTTCCCAGTTGACCCAAAGCCCCAGTCGGCTGAGGTGCCAGAGCACGAGGTCCCTGTGTGCGCACAGCAACTCTCGAGAGTGAGCTAGGATTAGCCAGTCATCGAGATAGTTGAGGATGCGGATGCCCACTTCCCTTAACGGGGCAAGGGCAGCCTCTGCAACCTTTGTAAAGGTGCGAGGGGACAGGGACAGGCCAAAGGGGAGGACCTTGTACTGGTATGCTTGGCCTTCGAAGGCAAACCGCAGGAAGGGTCTGTGTCGAGGTAAGACCGAGATGTGAAAGTACGCGTCCTTCAGGTCTACCGCCGCGAACCAATCTTGATGCCGAACACTCGCTAGAATGCGTTTTTGCGTCAGCATCTTGAACGGAAGTCTGTGCTATGCCCGGATCAGTACTCGCAGGTCCAGGATTGGTTGCAACCCACCGCCTTTCTTCGGTACGAAAGGGCTGTAGAACCCTTTCTTCATCTCGGCTGGAGGGACAGGCTCTATCGCGCCCTTGTGCCATACCTGCAAAGATGGGACGGTGGACGGTGGTCATGACGATAGCCGTGCGCACCAAACATGTGACCCAGGGAACAAGAAAACAGCTCTTTTGTTGAATTTCTGGGTACCGCAGCCTCTTGGACATGCGGCGAAATTAAATGAAAACTAAACAAAAGATTCTCCTCCTGGCCCTCCACCGGGGGATGGAGTGGTCTGCTCACCAGCTCCGGAGAAGCGGGTCTCCTTGCCACTTGGTCGCCCATCTCAGGGGCACTTCGAAGCCTTCCTCGGGTTCTTGGTGGCCGGCCGTGAGACGGGTGGCGTCTGCTTCTTGCGCTGGGCTCCACGCCGGGGCCGGGCCATGGGGGCGGGCTGCGGCGGAGCCGGTGTTGTAGTTGCAGGAGGACGCCCTTGGAGACAAGCAGACGGGGTGTGAGGTCTTGAGCCGTGCCGGGGCAGGATGTGTTGTATGGCCTCCGTCTGCTGCTTCACCGCCGAGAACTGCTGGGCAAAGTCCTCGATGGTGTCGCCGAATAGGCCAACCTGGGAGATGGGGGCATCAAGGAACCGTGCCTTGTCAGCCTCGTGCATCTCAACCAAGTTGAGCCAAAGGTGGCGCTCCTGGACCACCAAGGTGGACATCGCCTGCCCGAGAGATCGCGCCGTGACCTTCGTCGCCCAGAGAGCGAGGTCGGTCACCGAGCGCAGTTCCTGCATCAATCCTGGGTCAGAACTACCCTCGTGCAGTTCTTTTAGCGCCTTGGCTTGGTGTACTTGCAGGAGAGCCATGGCGTGCAGGGCGGAGGTGGCTTGTCCAATGGTACCGTAGGCTCTAGCTGTCAGGGACGACGTAAACCTACAGGCCCTGGACGGGAGTTTCGGGCGCCCACGCCAGGTGGCGGCGCTCTGCGGACACAAGTGCACCGCGAGTGCCTTATCCACCTGGGGGATCAATGAATACCACCTGGCCGCTCCGACATCAAGGGTAGCGAGTGTGGAGGAGCTGAAAGACCAGGACCGGGCAGTAAAAGGTGCCTCCCACGACCTTGTCAGCTCCTCATGCACTTAAGGGAAGAAAGGAACGGAGGCGGGGCGTGGCCGTGGGCGACTTCCCGAGCCCAGGAACCAATCGTTGAGCCGCGAGTGTTCAGGGGAGAGCGGAGGGTTCCACTCTAGCCCAACGCTCGTGGCCACCAGGGAAAGCATGTCCGTCATTTCCGCATCGGCCTGAGACTGGGCGACCATTCCCGAAGGAGGAAGCCCAGTCGAAGCCTCTGCGTCCGACTGGACGAGCCCGCTCTCCGATGCTGTGCTCGATAACTCGTCTTCTTCCCGGGCTCCAAACGAGATGTCGAACTCGCCCTGAGGCGAGCCGGTGATCTCGTCCGTGTGCCTGACCGGAGCAAGCGAGCGTGCTGGGGAATGGGAGGTCCGTGGGGGGATACCCGGTGGAGGTGGTCCCATTGATGTCCCCAAATCGCCCCCAGTGTTAAACAGCATGGCCTCATACCTGTAGGTAGAAGGACCGAGGCGGGGAGCCGCTGGGGTGGCTTGCTTTCTTACGAACCGCAACGTTGCCATGGTCATGTTCTTGCAGTGAGGACAAGACCCATCCATGAACGATGTCTCTGTGTGGGCAGCACCTAGACACGTAAGACAGCGATCGTGGCCGTCAGAAGTGGTGAGATATCGACTGCAACCAGGAATAACACACAGACGGAAAGGCATCTTTAAAAAGACGTTCCGTGTGTGCCGCTCTTTTAGAAAGAAAATATACTCTTTTTAGAATATACTCTTTTAGTTGTTTCTGCCGAAGCGCCCAGGGGCATTCTCTGCACTCCATGGGTGCAGAGGGGGAGAAGCCGCTGAAATGCACCGTAGAATCCAGCAGATGAGGTGAATGAACTTGAATAGAACCGCTCGACTCCAAAGAGAAAATCTGAATGAGTGGTTGCATACCAGCTCCTTTTATACCCGTATGTCTGGGGGAGTGACATGCAAATTCCACTCACCAATTCTCATTGGCCTTTTTTCAAAGCAGAGGTGTTTGGGGCCCCTAGTGTCACTACATCGACACAACGTCGAGTGAGTGACAGATAGGGAACTATAAACATATCTCTAATGTAACTAATGGAGATTTGCTTCCAAAAAGCCCTGAACTTTTTTATTAAATATTCTCAAAGCCCTCCAGGGGAGGCTGTTTATCTCTGCTGTCCCGCATAAACTCCAGCCAAAGTACTTTAAAAGATTCCAGTGGTACAAATGAATCAGCCATTCTTATGTAATAGAATAGAAATCAAAATTCAAAACTCTCATTCAAATTGACATTAAAACTAAACGGATCTTCAAACATTGCTGGCATTCAAATTTATTGCCTTGTAGGATTTTTTTTTCTTTTCTATACAGACTTCCCACATGACTTTATTTTCCATGTTTGATTTCCTCATCTTTTGGGGTGACATCACTGTTTTTGGCAGCAGTCATGACGGGTCTCTCTCCCTTCCAGAGTCACGTCAGTTCCTGCTGTATGCCCGTCAGATTGAGATTAGAGGAGTAGACATCTATAATCCATACTACAACTACATAATCTCCTTCACCGTCCCTGACATTGATAACGTCACCGTTGTGGATTATGATGCTCTGGAACAGCGCATCTATTGGTCAGATGTTCGAACCCAGACCATCAAGAGAGCCTTCATCAACGGCACAGGCATAGAGACCGTGGTGTCGGCAGGTAACACATTGACTCAGGTTGTTTTAAAGGATTGGTTCACCCCTAAAGAAAATTCTGTCATCGTTTACCCTCATTTCACTTCAAACCCACATTAAAGCTTCCCTTCCGCTGCAACTCTAATATCACGTAAGTGCCACGTTTGGTTACGAGACATGTAACCAGTTCCGTGTGGCATCAATGACGTTTCTCATGAATGTTTCTCACACAGAGCTATTGTATGTCCTCAGAAGACTTGGAATGTAGCGCTTGAGTTATATAGACCAGCAGACTACTATCGGAATTTTTGTAAATACAAGTTTGCAACTCGGAAGTTGCACGTGAATGCCCTCTTAAGTCGTAATTTTACACTAGGAAACTCTGAGGTAATTTTGATACCCGTTTTTCCGAGTTGGGAAAACATGAGGAGAGTACAGTTTCAATAGTGAATGATGGTTTTATTCATTTTTTTTAATGCAGCTACTATATTATGGCTTGCCATTTCAGTCATATACATTTACATATATCAGTAACTATTTGATAGTAATAATAATAATAATAATATTAATAATAATACATTTTATTTATCAGCGCCTTTCACAGCATTCAAGGACACCTTACAGCATAAAAAGCTTAAAATACAAAGAACAACAAAACAATAAAATAATTAGTCCAAGTGTGTGAGTGATATATTAGTGATAATTATTAATATGAGGACCAAAGGAGAGTAAACCATAAAATATGACACAAAGGCTTTTTATTTTTGAGGAAGTATTAACTGGAGAGTCATCAATGGTGAGGGTAAAGGGTGAAGTTTTAGATAGAGTTGGGTTGGTCCCAATAAGAAGAATTTCACTTTTAGTACTATTGAGCATTAAAAAGTTATTAGTCATCCAGGTTTTGATGTCTTTTAAACAATTGGTAAGTTCAGGAGGTGGAAGGGAGGTATTGGGTTTTGTAGAAATATATAATTGGGTATCATCAGCGTAAAAATGAAAATGTATTCCATGATGATGGTAAATATTACCAAATGGGAGAATATAAATAATGAATAGGACTGGCCCCAAAACTAACCTCTGTGGTACACCTTGAGTAACTGGGGCAGGTTCTGATCATACATTCTTAACCTGAACAAATTGTTTTCTATTGGTTAGATAAGATGAAATCCATTGAAGAGCAGTATTTGTTACCCCAATGCTGGCCAAATGTTCCAATAATAATGAATGGCAGATGGTATCAAAAGCAGCACTGAGGTCGAGGAGAACATGTATGGGCAAAAGGCTGGAGTCAGCTGCAAGGATAAGGTCATTCGTAATTTTAGCAAGAGCTGTTTCAGTGCTGTGTTTAGAGTGAAAACTAGATTGAAAAGGCTCATAAAGATTATTACTCGTAAATGTGCTTCAAGTTGAGTAGCTACTGTTCGTTCAAGAATTTTTGAAATAAAAGGAAGATTGGAAATGGGCCATTTTAAGTTAGGAAGGAACCGTAGCACTAGATAATGAAGAAAGAGATGCTTATTGTACATTTTTACACAGAGTATCTGACCAAAATTCAATCACCGTCAGTCACTTGGATAGCATGTATTACGATGTCAAAATAAGAGCTCCCCAAGAAATATGCATTAATGAACCTGGTATTCTCCATGTTTCCAGTATCAATGCACTGGAATGCGAAGTGCTCATAATTATGACTTAAGATGTAAGAAGTAGGATAATTCTGATAGCAGATGAAGGCAGCATAAATTATGATAGATTTTTCATTGTTGGGTTAACTATTTAGATAAAATTGTTTGTCCACATATTGATGGAAAAAAATAAATGCTTTTTTGATTTGCATTTCCCTGCTATAATGTATCATTTACATATTAAATAGTGCATGGCCCCAAAAAGTAATACAAGGTAATTGCAAGTGTGCTTTATTTTAAAGTAAGATACCAAAACACACTTTTCAAGCCAAACAAGTAAAAAATAAAAAAAACGTTTGTTGGATTTCAAATGATAAAACTGAAAAAATGAAAAACGAATAGTATTGTGACATCAGTGTCAGACGTCAGTGAAACATGTCTGTTAATAAAAAGAACTACACCTGTAGTTACTATGCTAGGACTCCTGTGTGAACTTGAGAGGAACTGACTTCATGCATCCAAAATCATATCATATTGCACTAATTCTTGAGATAAAAGGACAAAACATGTCCTACATAAAAAGTCCTCTTCATAAGAAATTCATAATATTAAAAAGTTAATTCTAAAGGAAATGTGTATACTCAGGGCATGTATTATTATATTTTTTAATAATTTAATTTAATTTTTTTTAAATGCATGCTCTATACATGGAAGCACATGTAACTTAACCTGGCCTCAGCAAGAGGTCACAATGTTAAACTGCCAAACAAAGTGTTTAAAAATGCAACAAATTAATAAATATAAAAATCAAATAAAAGGTAGGGATCTGTACAATATCTAACAATACATAAAGTAAACTTTATTTTTTAAATATATTTTCCATAAAAAACTGTCTATCAAAGTTGTGTTCTCACTTTGTGTCAACTCTGTCAGATTTTTTTATAATCATGAATAAATCAGACAATGTCATAGTCAGCTATAACTCTGAGTACCTCTTTCCCACTTCCTACGCATGGTGGACAGAAAGACACAAGGTCTGGTAGGTTTAATCATTTTTTGTTAATATTTTAAACAAACAGTGTTGAAGTCTCTGCAGTCACAGCTTCAACATGTCAACTCCGTCTTCCCATTGTGATAATTTCTTTTAAGAATTGTAAAATAATCTTTCCATTTGAGTTTATGTTATAGAGGCAACTTCAGCTGAAGAAAAAAACAAAATGGCTCCAGACTCAGAGTACAACACATGGTTAAGATGGAAAAAATATTCAATTTTGTCAACTCCATCAGAATTTTCAGAATAGTGTAAAAACAGAAGAAAAAAAATATATTGAATCTATTTTATCACTTAAATCCTTTACTGAACACTACTCTTAGAAAATTAAAGACTTTACACTCTTGTTGGATGGGTCCATATAAAATAGCATGCTTTTTACAAATTACAGAAAGATGTAATTTATGACGTGAATAAATGTAAATTTCAGAAAAAAGTGTTTTTTATAAAAACCTGTTCCCTTAAATGGTTCATTAGCTGAGACCTTTGTCTACAAATGTATCCATTTCAAATTAATTTAGTATTAAAATATAAAAACTAAGATTTAAAACCTGTTTTGTCCCTTATCTCAATAGTGAAATTAGTTCTGAGAAAAGCTCTAGCAGCATTTGTAGGCAACATTTGCTTAAATTTTTATTTATTTTTTCTAATGCAATTACATTCAGACATTGAGACTAAATACTTTTTGTGGACACTGTACTTAGTCCTTTCATATTACTTATTAAGACCAAATCCAAATCTCTCTCATGGTAGCCTCTCGTGGCTTATTGCTTTAACATAGCCACATAGCCTTAACAAAATCAGTGTTCTTTTTTTTATTATTATTATTTTAAGATAAATTCCATAAAAAAAATTTTTTAAAAAGAGTTCACAAAGTCTTTAGGAAATTAAATATTGTTTATGTCTAGTATTTTTTGTATATACTGTATGTGTATATGTGAGTGTGGTGATTGTTTACAGGGCAGAACTGTATCGTCATGTTTACAGTCAAGTGTGTTTTTGGAAAGTGCTGTTTAAGTAAAATTAGAACTGCCCTCAAAACCAAATTACAGACATGTTGAGTTTTAAATGTTCTGTGACGAAATAATGACTCACACTTTACTGTTTATGGTTTTATTCTTCAGGATGTTTATGTCTGTGGAGATATACTGTGAATGTCAATGTTTAGATTTCAATCTGTCATCATATGATAATGATTCAAATTAATATCTGTAAATGTTTATTTTGTGTCTTTCTCATGTGCGTGCATGTTTGTGTGTGTGTACGTGTGATCAGATATTCCTAACTCACATGGTCTGGTGGTGGACTGGGTTTCTCGTAATCTCTTCTGGACCAGCTATGATGCTAATAAGAAGCAGATCAATGTCGCCAGACTGGACGGCTCCTTCAAAAACGCTGTTATCCAGGGCCTAGATAAACCCCACTGCCTCGTACTGCATCCCATACTGGGGTGAGCTGACTATAATACACAAACATGCCATAAATACTTGTGTTAGTGTACAGGGGTAGCCTAAATCTCACAAGCAAACATGCACTTTATCCCTTCTGCTTCCTGGAGACAGAATAGATGATGCAAAACATGATGTAGCCACATGCAGTTCTGTTTTCACTGTTTTACTGGAAGATATAATTAGATAAGAGCCCTGACTGCTCATATGACTGGAATCAGGGTTATACCAAAACCAACATACCTCACTTATGCCAGTAACATACTTAACGTAAGTATGCAAACGCTTGGTCAACACATTTTAAGCTTGTGGTTCCATTGAACATTGAACATAAAGGTGCGCTCAGTAATTTTTTGTATAATAAAAGTAATTTTTTTCATAATCCTCATTAAAAAAAATGTACACAAAAAGTGAATAGTACTCTTGAAAAATATGTTTAAAAGGATGTCCACTCACATTAAATGAAGACTCTAGTCATATCTTTAGATAATAAGAGTTGATGTATTAAAGGTGGCTTATAAGATCACATGGCTAGCGGAATACTACTCGCTTTATTCACTCACAGAATAAATAAATCATTGCTGTATTGCATTTTTGTGTGAACCGCACATTTCTACAAAGGCATTAGAAACTGAAAGCTATTTTCTTTGCATGATGCGACTGCCATATGAACAACTGCTATATGAGCCAGTGCAACAGAAGCAAAATATTACTAAATGCACCTTTAAAATGCAGATTCTTGTATTACTATGGAGGTAGCAAACTTCAGTTCTCAAGGGGGCAATAGGGTTACTTTCAGATGTCTGTGCCATTAAACCAAATGTGTTATTATTTAGTTAGATAGCTGTAAACATGATGACAGTTTAACTTACTTTAAAGACCCCATAAAATGGCTTGATAAGTGCAGTTTTTTTCCCTGTATTTCCTATTGGAACAGAAAGTTTGGGTAGGACATATCAAAGTTTAGTTAACATCACAACGATGAGCCCTAATTTGCTGCTAATAATTGCTAGTCGGTTGCAGGTGGAATTAGGTGGAGGGGCATTGTCATTCAAGAGAGCATTTGATTGGACAAAAAGTTATTAATAGAGTCATTGACATTTTTGGTACATTTTCCGGAAGAGAAAAACTATTTTAATTGCATATATCTGCTAAAAGTGAATTTTGTTCAGCAAGTCTTCAAACTGTTGTTTCGCCATGAAAGTCGCTGCATATACAGTCAGTTGGTCATTATCACAAAATAGGTGTGAAGGAGAGGAGTATCACCCTGAAGGAGTTTATTTTGTTATAATGGCTGGCATTATTCCACTTACTACATGGCTACTTACCAAATAAATCCATATGGAAATGGAATATTTGAAATTATTTTATTATGTAAGAAGAAAGAGAGCAAAGAGTTATACGAGAGACATAAAACTAGGACAGCCATGGTTGCCTGGGACAATGGTCAGTTATACATTTTTGTGTTATTACACAAACATATTTGACCACAGAATGCCACAATTGACCAATCACAATCAAGTATATACAGTATGCATGCACATTATCGAAACTATTTACATTGTATTTGAAAGTCGAATGAATGTTTCCCTTAGATACATGGGGGGGCATTTTTTCCGTATCCTGACCTCTTATGTAAAGGTTTTTTTTTTTTTTAAGTGTATTTACTGTACTCTACAATAAGGCCCTCATCTTTAGTCACTTGTTTCCTAGCAAGAAAAGGCACAAATACTTAATCAATTGGTAGTTGAAAGTAAATACTCACCAGTGTCACACTAAGCTCAACAAGCATCCAATGAGCTAGAAAATCTGATGCTGTATGTGAGAGAGACTTAACTGTCCGAGGCTTAACTGAAAATACTGTCATCTTTTACTCACCCTCATGTTGACTTTAATTTTGTTCCATGGAACACAACAGGAGATGTTTGGCAGAATGTTAGCTTCAGTCACCATTTACCTTCATTGCATCTTTTTTCAATCAGTGAAAGTAAATGGTGACTGAGGCTAACATTCTTCCTAACATCTGCTTTTGTGTTCCACATTAGACACATTAGAATGAAAGTCATACAGATTGGGACTGACATGTGGGTGAGTAAATAATGACAGAAGCTTAATTTTTTGTGAACTAGCTCTTCAAGCTTGTTCTTTTCTTTCATGTTTTCATGTGTAGGAAGCTCTACTGGACTGACGGAGATAACATCAGTATGGCCAACACTGACGGCACCAACCGTACCACAATCTTCACCAGTCAGAAAGCCCCAGTGGGTGAGTGATGTCATAGACTGATTGAAGGGTATTAACAAAAATATACAACTTTTATATTTTCTTAATCATGCAGATTCAGTTTATAACAAGGTTGTACAGTGTTGTTGAGACACATTAGGACTTAGAACCAACAAATGCATATGTAAACTACATGTGATAACTGAATATTACAATCATCCACCTGATTATGTCCTCTGTGTTTTGTTTTCTGTGTAACAATATTATTACCTCTGTAAATTAATTAAGAAGGATGAAACTCTTGACATTAAGTTATTAATTACTACCAAGATGTCTAATTTTGGTTCCCTATCTGTCACTCACTCGATGTTGTGTCGATGTAGTGACACTAGGGGTCGCCCTTGGGAGCCCCATACACCTCTGATCTTTGAGAAAAGGCCAATGGGAATTGGCGAGTGGAATTTGCATGCCACTCCCCCAGACATACGGGTATAAAAGGAGCTGGCTCGCAACCACTCATTCAGATTTTTTCTTCGGAGCCGAGCGGTTGTGTTTCAGCGAGCTGAATTCCTCTACCGGTCCATTCACCTCAGCATGCTGTTGGATTTGCAGAGCATTACAGCGGTTTCTCCCCCTCATGCACCGATTGAGTGCAGAGAATGCCCCTGGGTGCTTCGACAGCCTAAAAGAGTATATATTCTTGCAAACAAAAGAGTATATTTTCTCTAAAAGACTGGCACTGTCGGAGAGCGTCTTTTTAAAGATGCCTTTCTGTCTGTGTATATTTCCTGGTTGCGGTCGTTGCCTCCACGCCACTGATGGTCACAATCACTGCCTCACGTGTCTGGGCTCAGAAACTCTGAGACAGCGTCCGTGGATGGTTCATGCTCTCACTGCGAGAGCGTGACCATGGCAACATTGCAGTTGCGGCTTTCCTTCTTAAAGGGAAAAGCCACTCCAGCCGCTCCCCACCCCGGTCCTTCTACCTACGGGTATGAGGCCACGTTGGTTAGCGCTGGGGACCCCAATGGGAGCCATTCTGCCGGGTAACCCCCCCACGGACCTCCCATTCCCCAGTACGCTTGTTTGCCCTGATCGAGTTCTTGGATGAGACCAGCGGCTCGCCTCAGGGCAAGTTTGCCCTGAGATCTCGATCGAGACCTCCCAGACCATGCCTCATCCTCTCATGGGATCTCTCCATGGTCCTGCGGGGCCTGCGGAGAGCCCCGTTTGAGCCCCTAGATTCAGTTGAGCTAAAGGCACTCCCATTGGAGACTGCGCTCCTGACTGTGCTCATGTCCATCAAGAGGGTTGGGGACCTGCAGGCGTTCTCTGTCAGCAACACCTGCCTGGAGTTCGGTCTGTGCGTACTCTCACATGATCCTGAGACCCCGACCGGGCTATGTACCCAAGGTTCCCCCAACCCCGTTCAGGGATCAGGTGGTGACCTGCAAGCAAAGATGCCCCAGTAGGAGGCAGACCCAGCCTTGTCGTTGCTGTGTCCGTTGCGTGCTTTGCGCATCTACTTGGATCGCACACAGAGCCTTAGACGCTCTGAGCAGCTCTTTGTCTGCTTTGGAGGACAGCGGAAAGGGAGTGCTGTCTCCAAACAGAGGATCGCCCACTGGGTCATTGTCGCCATCGCTTTGGCATACCACGCCCAGGACGTGCCGCCCCCCTTGGAGCTTCGAGCACACTCCACCAGGAGTTTGGCGGCCTCCTGGGCCCCGACCAATGGCGCCTCTTTAGCAGACATCTGTAGAGCAGCGGGCTGGGCAACACCCAATACCTTCGCAAGGTTGTACAATCTCCAGGTTGAGCCAGTTTTGTCCCGTGTGTTGTCAGGTACGAACAGGTAAGCATGCGGGACAACTGGCTGGGTGTCCCGGATTGCATACAGCGCCTTTCCCCTCCTGGAGGGGGAGATGTGCACTTTTTACCCCCCAGCCGAGTTCACGAGACTGTGGACCCTGGATGTCCTTCCTCCTAGCCCTGTAGCAGGCGAATTCATGGAGAAATTCGATGCTGGCCCAGTACGTGTGCTAGTAGGCCCTGTACTGGGGTAGGTGCTCCACATGCGCTGGTTGCCTGTGAGTAACCCCATGTGATGTATCTTCCGCAATACGGTTTCCCCGTTGGTAAACCCACGTCTTCCTTGGGCAGAATCCCCTTTGCCACCGGTGTGTTTGTAGAGCTCCGTCCCCTCTGGGTAGGACCTACCATGGGGACTTCTCCACATGCGACACTGCCGACAAGACTCGGTAATACCATGTGACGTATTTCCACACAATTGCCTCCCCTAGGGTGTGATCTCTGCGTTGTCTTCCCCTTGGGAAAGGACCCCCCCGACACGGACACTTATGGCCCCCAGCTGAACGATTTCCACTCTTTTTTGGGGAGAAAAAAGAAGAGAAGAGGCCATGGCTGGGGCGGCCTGTCCTCATTTTGGGCAGTCGACTTGTCCCTGAGGTGTGGGGGACCATACGACGCTTGTAGGAGCATTGGGCCAGGTGCGCTGGCTACGAGGCATGCAATGGTTTGCCCGTCTCACACCGCCAGTCCACGTAACACAGTTCAGCTAGTTGTGACATTTCGTATAGGGACCCCTAGTGTCACTACATCGACACAACGTCAAGTGAGTGACAGATAGGGAATGTCTTGGTTACTTTCGTAAACTCCGTTCCCTGATGGAGGGAACGAGATGTTGTGTCCCACCTGCCAAAACACTGAACTACCTGCTGAAATTGCCGGGACCCTGTCTCGGCTCCTCAGCACAAAACCTGAATGAGTTCCACTTAGGCCACGGGCAGGTGCGTCCCCAAATTGACAAGACTGCGGTGATTGCGGCCTGCCCAAGGCCCAAGACCAAAAAGGGGGTGAGACAGTTCCTGGGGCTGGCTGGCTATTATAGAAGGTTCGTGCCTAAATATTCAGATGTCACCAGCCCTCTGACTGATCTCACTATAAAGGGAGCTCCAGACCCGGTCCAGTGGATGGAGCAGTGCCAACAGGCATTCATGCAGGTTAAAGCCGCACTTTGCGGGGGGCCGCTTTTACACCCACCCAATTTCTCTCTCCCTTTTGTCTTACAAGCGGACGCTTCAGACAGAGGGCTGGGAGCCGTACTCTTGCAGGTGGTGGAGGGGGAGGAGCGCCCGGTGCTGTACATTAGCCGCAAGCTCTCACTAAGGGAGACTAAGTACAGCACCGTAGAAAAGGAGTGTCTTGCCATCAAGTGAGCGGTGCTCACACTCCGGTACTACCTGTTGGGGTGGGCCGTCACCCTCTGCTCGGATCACGGCCCACTCCAATGGCTCCACCGCATGAAGGATACCAACGCGCGGATCACCCGTTGGTATCTGGCTCTTCAACCATTTAAGTTCAAAGTGGTCCACAGACCGGGAGCACAGATGGCTGTCGCTGACTTCCTTTCCAGAAATGGGGGGTGGTGGTAGACAGGCCGGATGTCTCCCCGGCCTGAGTCGGGCGGTGGGGATATGTGGCAGCAGGGGCGTGGTCAAGCGTCCGTCCGGAGAGAGAGAAAGCAGTAAGGGCGCTTGCACCTGAGCTAGATTATGTGTATCACCTGTCTCTAATTCCAGTGAGCATGGGGAGAGCAGCATATAAGCAGCCACGCCACCAGCAGAGGAGAGAGAGAGTTTGGCACAAGGAAGGCCACGGTGCTTCTGAAGCTGTTACGTTCGTTCTGTTGTATTTGTGAAGCTGATGTGTTTAAGTAACTACGTGTCTATGAAAGCTGATGTGTTTTAAGTAACTACGTGCCTGTGAAGCTGTTGAGTTTGTGAAGTTGTAAAGCACTGAAGTGGCCAATTAAAGGTCTTACCTGAGCCTGGAAAACCCGTTTCCCTGTGTTCTCCTTCCCTTCTGCTGTGAAGTTGTTACACACTGCAAACTAAAGATTGCAGGAATAAAGGATTTTGAGGATTTTTGAATCATGACCACTCACATGAGTTGAGGACTTTAGTCATATCAGTAACCTTATAAAAGCTGTTTTATTCTACATGGGGCAGGGGCACCCTCATGGGGGCTGCCATTTTAGGATCACATGACCAGCTGAATAATACTCGCTTAATCTCAGAAATCATCTTGTTATTGGACACTTTCACTCTTGGATTAAATTAAATTACAATGCCATCTGTAGCTGAAAACTATTGATTTTGAATGATGCAAAGTCGTGTTGGGAAATATGTATGAAGAGACAAAAGCTGTCTTCCAAATGACACACTGAATACTAGGCACTTACAATATACACTATGCACTGGCCATGTAATGTATGAATTTTCAAAATGTAGTATCATCCCAAATGAAACACGTAACGTTTTTTTACTACACAGAGGCATTCTCAGTTTAACAGCTGACGGAAGTGACGTTTCAAATGCTTGCAATCTGTTGCCGTGGTGCTAGCTTTAGCACATTAGCCAACCTCAGTTCAACACTTGTTTCTCAAAGTACATATGCACACAGCATTCATCTCACATTTATAAGGTGCTGCCTTCACTGAAGTTTCGCTAATTGCTACATTCTCCATTATTCACAATTGTTGTGTCAAACCAGCATTGTAGCCAGATAACTCTGCCCCTTCTGCTACGTATTGCAAGCCATGAGTGTTGAGTGCATAAAGTGTCCAGCATTTTACACTACGTTTTGATGGTTGAAGTGCAACATCTGGGTACTCATAGTTCACTTCTTTTTGTTGCAGTTTCAGTGCTAAAATACTACTCGCACTACTTGCACTACAGAATGACGTAGAGTAGTGCAGAAGTGTGCAGTTTGGGATGCACCTAAAGACTTTTGTGCAATGAGCAGCCCTGTTTATATCGGAAAAATTGCAGATATAGTTTGATAGTCATCGGGAATTTTTTCTGATTATCAATTCGTGCAAAAGGCATCGATCCCAGGCCTGGTGAGTATACATCAGTTACAATAAAAATCAAGAGTGCATATGAGTATAGAATAGTGCACTATATAGGGAATTAAATTGTTTGGAACAATTTAAGAATTCAGACAACAAAGAAAATGACTGAAGTCCCATATAGTGCACCATATAGGAAATAGGATAATTATTTTCCCAGTAAATTTTTAATTTGGCTTTCTGTTTTCTCGAACTTGACAGTGAACATTGTGCTTTCAATGACCTTTTTACAATAAGTTTTGCAGTGCTGTAGTATATAGCGTACAGTAACTGTAAATGCATTAATTCCTCAGAAACAGTTGAGCTGTGAAATGTTCTCTAATAGAGCTTTATCTCCATTTACTATGTCTGTATTACAGGTCTGTCAATTGACTTTGACATGGAGCATCTATACTGGATCAGTTCTGGAAACAGCACGATCAACCGTTGTAAACTGGATGGTTCTGGACTGGAAGTGTTAGATGCAGTCAAAGGCAAACTGAACAAAGCTTCAGCACTGGCTATCATGGGTAAATACAGCACACACATAAAAGACCTGCACACTGCTTGACCTTATCTGCTCCAGGATCAGCTATATCATGGCTGACCCTGTGCTCTGACCCCAGCTAAGCTGGGATATGTGAAAAAAGAATTTCACTGTGTATGTGCAAATGTATAATGTGTGACAAAAATAAAAAAGTCTATATGTCCTGTCCTGGTTGATGTTGTTGTGTAGGTGATAAGCTGTGGTGGGCAGATCAGGGAACAGATCAGATCGGCACGTGTGATAAGAGTGATGGAGGGAACTGGAAGATCTTGAGAAACAGCACATCCCCCATGATGCATATGAAGATCTACAATGAGACTGTGCAGACAGGTGTGTGGTCTTTTTTTAATGCCTGTGGTACAACAATTTTAAAAATGTCAATTTACAAAGCCTAAAATGCCACCAAAGCACTCACTTTACCACATTGTACTTTGTTCTTGATCTCACCTTTATGTGTATTGTTAGCAGATTTATAATATAATGTTGCAGCTGTGCTAAAATGCATGATATAGATCTTATTCATGCTGGCGCCATCTTTGATTTTTAATGAGAACGACAACGAGGCTGTGAGGGATAGACTTACAGTCTCTTCAGTGGGCTGTACTGCAGTTTAAAGTGTTTTTGGATCATTCCATGGACAAAACATTGATAAAAATATGTCCAAGAACATTCAGTATACAAAAAACTCCAGACAACATGAGTTGTGGAAAATCAGATGTGATCTAGGAGCTTTATACAGCTTTATACCATTTGTGCAATTGAAGAGATGGTAAGTCTATCCCTCATAGCCTCGTTGTCATTCCCATAAAAAATCAAAGATGGCGCTAGCGTGAATAAGGTCTATAGTAACTGTATGATGTGAAACACCTGTTCATCGAACTACTGTTTTATCAATGTACAGCAGCCATTGGCAACAAATATTATCCTTTATTTAACCATCAGTGGCTATATCTTCTAGAGAAAGAATGCACTTAATGAATTTGCCTAATAAAATTATGTTTTAATAAATGTTTAAATTACGTTGTAATCCTTTTTTATAAAACACATGTCATATTGTGAATGTTGTGAACTAACAACAACCTCTTGCTGTTGAACTATATTCACAAGATACAGTATCGTGATCTCTTGCACCTTTTGCTTGACTAAGCACTCCCATCTACTGTATGATGCAGGGAGCCTTGATTATGTTTGAGAAGGTTCATACATCTAGGAGTGTTGAGATTTGCACTTCATAATGTGAGTATGTGTGTTGTGTTGTCAGGTTCAAACCTGTGCAGTAATAATAATGGCGACTGTTCTCAGCTATGTCTGCCCACCTCTCCCTCCACCCGAGCCTGCATGTGCACTGCAGGATACAGCCTGAGGATTGGACAGCAGTCTTGTGAGGGTATGAGAGTAATACCCACACACACAAACACACCTGATGTTCAGACTCTAATTTATGTATGCTTGCCTTTAGGAGAAATACATAAAGGTACAGTGTTTAACAGTGTAATAATCCAGTTACTGCTTAGAATTTTAGCAATTTTGCATTACCTTCTGAGAGCCCAGGGCAATATTTGCCCTGTGAGTTTATTTTCAGGAGCATTTTGTGGGTGTTTGTGGGGACTTTTTTTTCTAACTATACAAAACACACTGTGTGTGATCATTTTATGTTCATTTTATTAATTCAATCATTACATTAAAATTAGGGTTGTCAATCGATTAAAAATGTTATGACATGGCAATTTATTTATTGCAATTAATCGCATACATCATTATTTGCTGAGAAAGGCAAAAAGTTACTGAGTGCACCTTTAATACTGACACTGCCGCTCACGCTTTACCAAAGTTGTGTTGGGAAATATGTATGAAGAGACAAAAGCTGTCTTCCAAATAACGCACTGTATATTATGCACTTACAATATACACTATGCACTATGCACTGGTCTATTTATCAAATATTTATAAATATAATACGTAGGGCCTATAGCAAATATAATGCGTTCCATCTGTGCTATTTTTAATGGTCGCTCTATATATATGTGCGTGCCTCAGACGGATGCGTTTGGAGCATCTCACTGGTATTCAGCGCCATGAACAAAAAATTTTTAGGATGCTGTGTCAAGTTAAAAGTAGTGGATACTTTGAAAATCGTGTTTTAAGATCTCTGTATTCAGTGTGCTTCCTCCTAAGTGAGCGGTTCTCATTCTGTGTCTGCTCTGCTTGTGAGGTTTGTTGAGTTGTACTGCCACCTATTGATGCGGCTCATAAAAACAGATGTATTTCAAGCTTGAATTGCTCATATGGTAGGAAAATCCTAGTTCAGTTCTAGGTAATGCACCCATGTCTGCTTGGAAATAGGGCTTTGAGATACCATTCATGTATAAAAAAAAAAAAAAAAAAACATTGTTGGCTCAACAACCATAACGTATAAAAAATGTTGCTGGTTCTTGAGATAAAGGACAAATATAATACTAAATTAATTTGAAATAGATATATTTGTAGACAAAGGTCTCAGCTAATGAACCATGTAAGGGAACAGGTTTGTTTAAAAACACTTTTTCTGAAAATTGACATTTATTCACTTCATAATTTACATCTTACTGTAATTTGTGTCAACTCCATCAGACACACTAAAAAGCATGCTAATTTATTTGGACCCATCCAACAAGAGTGTAAAGTCTTTAATTTTCTAATAATAGTGTTCAGTAAAGGATTTAAGTGATAAAATGCATTCTATATATTTTTTTTTTTTTTCTGTTTTCACACTATTCTGAAAATTGACAAAATTGAATATTTTTTCATCTTAACCATGTGTTGTATGCTGGAGACATTTATTTTATTTTATTTTTACCTCAGGTAAAGCTGTCTCTATAATATAAACTAAAATGGCAAATGTTTCCCACAATTCTTAACAGAAATTATCACAATGGGAATGATAGTGTTGACATGTTGAAGCTGTGACCGCAGAGACTTCAACATTGTTTGTTTAAAATATATAAATATATAAAAAAATAATTAAACTTACCAGACCTTGTGTCCTACTGTTGCATCCACCATGAGCAGGAAGTGGGAAAGGGGTACTCAGAGTCATAGCTGACCATGACATTGTCTGATTTTTTCAGGATTATAAAAATAGCTGACGGAGTTGACGCAAAGTGAGAACACAACTTTGATAGACAATTATTTTATGAAAAAAAAAAAAAAAAAAAAAAACAAATATATATATATATATATATATATATATATATATATATATATATATATATATATATATAGTAATTACAATTTTTTATTGATTCCTACTGTAAATATAGAAAAACAAAACATATATACATAGAATCAACATTTAATCCCCACAATTACCCTGACCCTCAACAAACATTCCTGTGGCCACACATGAGTTGGAAAATATAATTTAAAATTTACTTTATGTGTTGTTTGATATCTTACAGATCCCTGCTTTTCATTTCATATTTATATTTATGGATTTGTTGCATTTTTAAACACTTTGTTTGGCAGTTTGACATTGTTTCCTCATGCTGAGGACAGGTTACATGTGCTTCCAAGAATAGAGCATGCATTTAAAAAAATCTTATGAAAAATATAAGTAATAAATGACCTGTGTATACACATTTCCTTTAGATTGAACTTTTCCAGTATTTTTATTATTATAAATTTCTTAATTTTTAACATAAAGAGGACTTTTGTATGTAGGTAATGTTTTGTCCCTAATCTATAACATTTTTAGCTTTACATCAGGAAATTGGTACTTTAATTCACCAAAGTGGCATTCAACTGATCACAAAATATAAAAAAATGTCATTTTTTATCAAATCTAGACAGGCCCCATTTCCAGCAGCCATCACTCCCAACACCTTATCCTTGAGTAATCATGCTAAATTGCTAATTTGGTACTAGAAAATCACTTGCCATTATATCAAACACTGCTGAAAGCTATTTGGTTCGTTAAATGAAACTTAACATTGTCCTTGTGTTTGTTTTTGAGTTGCCACAGTATGCAATAGACTGACCTGTCTTTAGGTCAATATTAGGTCAAAAATGGCAAAAAGGAAACAGCTTTCTCTAGAAACTCGTCAGTCAATCATTGTTTTGAGGAATGAAGGCTATACAATATTTGAAATTGCCAAATAACTGAAGATTCATACAAAGGTGTACACTACAGTCTTCAAAGACAAAGGACAACTGGCTCTAACAAGGACAGAAAGAGATGTGGAAGGCCAGATGTACAGCTAAACAAGACGATAAATATATCAGAGTCTCTAGTTTGAGAAATAGACACCTCACATGTCCTCAGCTGACAGCTTCATTGAATTCTACCCGCTCAACACCAGTTTCATGTACAACAGTAAAGAGAAGACTCAGGGTTGCAGGCCTTATGGGAAGAATTGCAAAGAAAAAGCCACTTTGAAACAGAAAAACAAAAAGAAAAGGTTAGAGTGGGCAAAGAAACACAGACATTGGACAACAGATAATTGGAAAAGAGTGTTATGGATCTTAACCCCATTGATCTTTTGTGGGATCAGCTAGACTATAAGGTGCATGAGAAGTGCCTGACAAGACAGCCACATCTATGGCAAGTGCTACAGGAGGCGTGGGGTGAAATGTCACCTGAGTATCTGGACAAACTGGCAGGTAGATTGCCAAGGATCTGCAAAGCTGTCATTGCTGCACGTGGAGGATTTTTTGATGAGAACACTTTGAAGTAGTTTAAGAAATTCTTATATATTTTTTTTCAAATTATAATTGTAATTTTTCACATTATTAATGTCCTGACTATACATTGTGATCAATTGAATGCCACTTTGGTGAATAAAAGTACCAATTTCTTTCCATAAGAGCAAAATCTCTACATTATTCCAAACTTTTGGCCACCAGTGTATTTATTTATTTATTTTTTTTCAGTGAGTTCATAATTGGTGTAAAAGCAGTTCAGCATAATTTGCAGAAGTGAACCAGTATTGATGATATGTGATTTGTATTTAGTAAAAAGGTTTACTCTGGTCGATACAGGAAATGTAATCCTGTTCAGAAATGTAAACTGACCAAACACTCCAAAACACAGTTGAAAAACATGCTTAAAATGCATTTTAAGCTAGTACTCGTGGTGATCATTTGGTGGTACAAGTTTTATTTGTATTTTATATGTGTTCTTATCGGGATTGTTATCTTAAAGACTTTAGAGCCATTTTTCATTAATTAACAAATAATGTAGTATCAACAAATCAATTACACATGCTATTCTCACAGAATGGTTAGCTTTATTCAGTCATTTATTGTGCACGTAAATTCAATCGTAATGATTGTTGTGTTGATTTCAGGTGTGGGTTCGTTTCTGTTGTATTCTGTTCATGAGGGTATTCGAGGAATACCACTGGACCCTGCTGACAAGTCAGATGCCCTCGTTCCTGTTTCAGGCACATCACTAGCAGTCGGCATCGATTTTCATGCCGGTAAGTCATAACACTGCTGATTTATCTAACACTGAAGTTTTCAGATGTTATTAAGAAATGCTGTTTGGTAGTATTTCCACAGACTATTTTAGTTCCAAAGGTGTATGAGAGAAATGCTGTTCATATAATATTAAGAATAAGAATAATACAGTACATTTTATTTGTATTACACCTTTCATTAAAAAAATGCAGCTCAGTTATTCACATGTCAGAACATAGAAGCATTAAGAAAGTGATTTCATTAAAAACATAAAACAAATTAAAAAAAAAACAATAAAAGTGTCAAATTAAAAAAAAGGGTAAAATAAGGGAAAATAAATAGTAATACAATCATCTGTAACTGTTGTGATGTAGATAATGACACCATCTATTGGGTGGACATGGGTCTGAGCACCATCAGCAGAGCCAAGAGAGATCAGACGTGGAGAGAAGATGTCATTACTAATGGCATCGGACGTGTGGAGGGCATTGCTGTCGACTGGATCGCTGGTCTGTCCAACACAAAGATGCTTCATTCAAATGCTTTCTTAGAGTGCTAGTCACTTAAACATGTGACTGCTGCAGTATTCTAGCAGTGTGTTAATAATCAATGATATAAGACTCAGGACTACCAATCAAAAGTTTGGACACACATACTCATTCTTTACTATTTTCCACATTTTAGCATAATGGTACAGTCATGAATACAATTAAACAACAAAAATGGAAATATGGGAACAATGTAGTGACCAAAAAATATTAAACAAATCAAAGCTATGTTACTATTGTGACATGTAACTATTATAATTCTGCATACTCTGGGTATTGACGTTGACTACCACCCCTGGAGTCGCAAGTTCGAATCCAGGGCGTGCTGAGTGACTCCAGCCAGGTCTCCTAAGCAACCAAATTGGCCCGGTTGCTAGGGAGGGTAGAGTCACATGTGGTAACCTCCTTGAGGTCGCTATAATGTGTGGTTCTCGCTCTCGGTGGGGCGCGTGGGGTGTTGTGCGTGGATGCCACGGAGAATAGCATGAAGCCTCCACGCGCAACGTCTCCACGGTAACGTGCTCATCAAGCCACGTGATGGTCTCAGACGTGGAGGCAACTGAGATTCGAAATTCCAAATTGGGGAAAAAAGGGGAGAAAAAAAATCTACATACTCTGGGCATTCTCTCAATCAACTTCATGAGGAATTCAACAGTAATTAACAAAATTCTGTGTATGCTGGACACTATTTGGTTGATTTTCCTTCACTGTGTGCTCCAATTTGTCAAATAAAAATAAAAATTATCTGAATTAAAAGTTTTGCTTGTAAAGAAAAAAAAGTTAATATCTAATCTTTTGACTGGCAGTTTAGGTCATGGACTGAAGGGATACTTTAAAAGTCTTGTTCTTTTTCTCTTTACCCTGTAGGAAACATCTATTGGACGGATCAGGGCTTTGATGTTATCGAGGTGGCCAGATTAAATGGCTCGTTTCGATATGTGGTTATCTCCCAAGGACTAGACAAACCCCGAGCCATCACTGTACATCCTGAGAAGGGGTGAGACATCTCTCAACATAATTTACTGTAATTGATTTAGATTTTCTTCTGCATGAATTAAACAGTGCACTCCTTACCCGAGTGTATTCCATGTGTGTGTATGTGTGTGTGTGTGTAGGTATCTGTTCTGGACAGAGTGGGGTCAGTACCCACGTATTGAGAGATCTCGTCTGGATGGTTCCCAGCGAGCGGTGCTGGTGAATGTCAGTATCAGCTGGCCCAACGGCATCTCCATTGACTATCAGGTACATACGAAGATACATTCACATCAACTTTATCTGAACACAAGGGCTCTTCCAAACTCTAATGAGACTATAGACAGTCAACTTACACAACTACCTTCAAAGGAAAAAACTCTGTTTGACATATAGCACTCCTTCCGTGAAGCGTACGAGAGATTCAATTCACAATTGATTTCATTAGTTTAATATTAGCATGTTGCTAAGCTAATAATGTGATATGCTAATGACCCCAAAAAAATACACAGAATTCACAAATATTTGAAAAGTAGTTCATTTTTAAATCTAAAGACTGTAATTGTGAATCGAGAGACTATTCAAAATTGATTGCAGTAGAGTTTGATTTTAGCATGTTGCTAAGCTAATAAGGTAATGTGCTAATAAGCGTAAAAAACTATATATAGTGTAAAATACAAAGCACACTCAAATATTGGGAAGAATAGCAAACATCAAACATTTTTAATTAATGGATTGAACTATTTTTCTATTGACACTTATCAGTACTAAATAAAATATAGTTTTAGTAAGGCAGCGGTTCTCAACTGATAGATTTTAAGCCAAAAATGGTCACATGTCTATTATGAAAGGGTTGTAGACTGCAGAAAAAAAAAAAAAATCGAAATGTTAATTAAAAAAATGCAACTAACAATATAATCGTGCATTGTTAGGATAGCTAAATAAATAGACTAATCATCTTTTTAAAAGGGAGGAGAAAACGATTCCCAGAACATTTGTTGTTGATGTCAAAGACATGTGTCCAATCAAACTCTACAGTATTTTGGTGCAAAGTTATTTGTCACTTGATAATATATCAAATACAATATTAGCCCAGAGTGTGTTTCATACATTAGGCTGGTAAATCACACTTCTCCTGTTCATGTTGGATCTTAAGGTCCGAGTTTGGAATGGCACACTACCATACTACTCTTCCTATTTCTGCCAAAGGCAGATATGGCAGAAGTAGTAAGAGTAGTATGGGTAGTATGTCATTCCGAACTCAGCCAAGAACATTTTTGTTACTTTTGAACAATAAACAGGTTTGGTACTGTGTCAGACTGATCACACTGCAAATATTGCAACAGTAGGTCGAACATTCTGCTGCTGAATTTGCTCTGTGCTTTTTGAAATTCAAACTGATGCTGGAAGTCTTTTGAACGTATGGGCAGGTTTTAGCTCCAGGTTCTGGGTGAAATATCAATACAGTCAACAGGAATGCATATTTTATTAACCCTACCCCCTAACCTAAATCCCAGTCCTAAACCTGCAAGCTACTGCCAGTGAAGTTAAAATGTAATTTTTTAGGCAAAAATGAAACCTCCGGATCGTGCTCACCATCGCTTATGTGAACACTATGTATACTTCTTGGTTTCCTTATGTCCAGGACCCATGCCTGTAGGTACTGTAGCTAACCTAACATGCTGTAAGTAGCACCACAGGGAAAGGTGAACATTAGAATTGATACAAAAATGTTGGATGGGGGATGTCTCAATAATCTGACAGAATGTTGTCGATGATAGGGTACCAGAACATTTGACAGCAACATGTCGATTTTCCATGTGATCATGTTGACTGTGTTGGGTCTCTACTGAGTCCTGATGCAGAATGTTGCTGCCTATCTTTTGGAACCACCTTCACATCAAGAGACTCACAGCACATTTAAAGTCAGTTCCTCTGTCTGTATGTGCAGTATAATGTGTCCACAGTGTTCTGATGATTAACTGTGTCTCCTGTAGGAAGGTTTGCTGTACTGGTGTGATGCACGGACAGATAAAATTGAGCGCATTAACCTGGAGACGGGTGAGAACAGAGAGGTGGTGCTGTCCAGCAACAACATGGATATGTTCTCTGTGTCTGTTTTTGAGAGCTACATATACTGGAGCGACCGGTCAGTGCAAACTGAAAGAACTGATATTTATACATTTCACTCCATTAAATCCTGATCATACTTATGAATAGTTGCAACAAAATCTCTGATGCTCAAATTTGTTAGAGAAATCATCTTTCCGTCCACTTTTTTTGTACTTTTGATATAAGAACCAACATGTTGACTGATATTAAATATTAAAATAAATATTATTTGTTTTATTTGCAACTTTTAAAGAGTTTTTGCTTTACAACTTTTCAATCAAATGATGTTAAAGGTGATGTGTGTATGTTAGCCTTAAAGCTAATAGACACGGATTAAAAGCCACACAACTCAAATTTTGAATTCATGCAGTCTTTAAGTTGCTGTGGATCTCTCTTTGTTCTTCATTTGTTGTTCTTTACATGTTTTCTTTTATTAGGACTCACGCAAATGGTTCAATAAAACGTGGCAGTAAAGACAATGCTACAGATTCATTAGCTCTGAGGACGGGCATCGGTGTACAACTTAAAGACATTAAGGTCTTTAACAGAGCAAGACAACAAGGTGAGTGTAAAAAGACTTTCTTCTTACGAGAATGAGCTGTAACTCATCCGTGTGTCATTCTGGGAAATGAATTATCATGTAGAGGACCGTGTGGAATTCATTCATAATTTATGTCGAATATAACGGATAACTATACTCATGTCATTGGATGGAGCGCTACATCAAATCAACAAGTCAAGATGGGAGAATTCAACATTTCTGGGGAGTACAGAGGGAACACAATCAACTAGAACGCACAAATTTAAAATATCGACTACAGTCACTAGTGATCGCACTGCATTCAAGTGCGCTGAGTGAATCCTTGAGTATGAAGTAAGAGGGAAACCCCACAATTGCAGCATAATGCATTGACAGGCATGGTGGCAAGTTAACAAACAGCAGCAACTGTACCACATCTGGAAATAAAGTGAAGCAATGGGGGGGGGGAAAAAGGAAAAAAAAAAGAAAACATTTCATAGGATGCCATGTATGTTATTTACATCAGCATTGGCAGGGATATTACGTGATGTCTCCTTTGATGTTGAAAACACAGCTTACTTACTGAGCCGCATAAATACGGGTATAAAGAGCAAACTGCTTACACAGTGCATGTAAATGTAAATGCCACTTTTGTGTCTTAAGGAGATTTTTTTTTGCAATAAATGGCTTTCTGGTATCCAAGTAAAGTTTACTGTTTAGCTTCCCATTCAGCTCATAACTAAATTAAGCACGCTGCATGATTAAGGAAAAAATTACATTAAGACATAGATTGGCATGCAGGTGCGAGGGACTTCATATAATTTAAATACGTACTCCTCTCTTTCGGAGTTGCTTTGCGTACCAGTAATTATCCCTCAGAGTGGCAATAGTGGCACGCGTGCCACAGGTTGCCAAGGAGGATAGGAGAGTAGATTATTTATGCTCTGGGGGAAATTGAGGAAATTAAGTTTCATATCACTGACATTCTCTCTGTATTAAAAAAATAAATAAATTTAGAACTAGTAATGACGGCTTGGGCTGTGTTTAAGTAAGGTACTTAATTGGTGGCGTAAAAAAGTAGTTCTGAATGGAGGAATGTTTTATGGACAAAAACCTGAAAATTATCTTAAGATAAATACATGTTCTTGTGGTAAATGTTTTATAATAAAAAGTGTATAATTGACTCTGCACCATTGCAGTACTGAAAATTAATGCACACCCGAGGTGTAATGCTTTTTGAAAGGGCCACATTTCCGCCTTTAGTGTGCATTAATGAATTATCAATAATTAAATTGTCTGTCGTCAGTTATTCCTTGCAGGTTTTAAATTCAACATGAAATGATGATTGCAGCCCATTTTACTCCCGTAAATTCACATATATCGGGGGTTGAATAATAAGAGTTTATGGCCGTAAAGTAATTGCAATTTTCAGCACAATACTACTGCCATAGTGCTAATGGCTTGTAATCTCTGAACAATGTTGCTATATCTGTTTAATTTTTCTGTCTGCAGGAACCAATATTTGCAAGAACAATAATGGTGGCTGCCAGCAGCTCTGTCTTTACCGTGGTAACGGACAGCGCACGTGTGCTTGCGCTCACGGAATGCTAGCTGAGGATGGGCAGAGTTGCCGCGACTATGACGGATACCTGCTCTATTCAGAACGTACGATACTAAAGAGTGTGCACTTATCGGACGAAAACAACCTCAACGCACCCATCAAACCATTCGAAGATCCCGACCACATGAAAAACGTCATAGCACTAACATTTGATTACCGCGGAGGAGGTGGGAAAGGAGCCAATCGGATCTTCTACAGCGACATCCACTTTGGGAATATTCAACAGATCAGTGACAATGGATCAGATCGGAAGACAGTGGTTGAGAGTAAGGTTTCAATTAATTACGTCTTTTGACCTGAATTATGTCATTCTTCCTAGAAGTTTTATCTGCGTCATCGTTAATGACCTTATGCAGCAATGCTTCAATGTTTCTGTCTACTGTCCCTCTTTCTGATCTAATGTCCTGTTGGGTGGACCTCCTTGTTTCTTGCAAAACCTCATTCTGTCATAACTATTACTTTTTCTAAATGTTTCATGCATGTTACCGCTCAGGGACCCATTTTAACAAAATTGCAACACTTATTAAAGCGATTAAATGCCTTTTTTACTAAATGGGTTAAAACTACATATAACAGCAGCTTGCACTCTAAAAATGTATCATAGCAACAAGTTTGCCAGGAACATACAATTTGAATCTACCAGCATACCAAAGTCAAAAAATGTGGTGATTGCCTACTGACACCACTGATGGTTGTTTTGGATCAAATTTAGCAATCTTCTATGAAAGTATTTAACAGTTAGTCCCCAAACACTTTTTTAGGGGAACATTTTAAGAAAACAAGTTATCAATATCAGTGCTTGGGTCTCTGACGACTAATTAAGCAAGAGTTATGGATTCAGTAAAACTGTAGTTCAGTCATGACAACTCTTGGAAAGATTAAGCATGTTAATGTCTATATGACATACTGACAGAATATTGGTCTTGGCGAGATAGATCGGCTACACTGCTGCTGCTGCAGAGAAAGAACAGAGATTGCTACTGCTAGAAAAATACACAGACATACCGAGTTAGCATGTGGACATGCTGCTGCTGCACAAATAGACATTTCAACCCCCATGTAACAGATCTAGACCTGTAGAGCTGGGGTGGAGGTGGGTTTCAGAGAAAATCTCAGCTGTGAAACAGGCGTGTCTGCAAAACCGAGCAATTTAAATGTTAGACAAAGAGAGAGACTCAAGTTGATTGGCTACCCAATTACATGTCAAAGAACCAATCAGCATACACCATGCGAGCCGATTGGCTTAAACTGAAAATTCTCTCATCATTTACTCACCCTCATGCCATCCCAGGTGTGTATGACTGACTTTCTTCAGCAGAACACAAACAAAGATTTTTAGAAGAATATTTCAGCTCTTTTTGCAGCTGCTTAGGCATTGCTAGGTGGTTGCAGGTTTTCTGGGTAGCAGCTAGGGTGTTGCTAGGCTGTTTTTGTTCTGTGTGATTGCTAGACTATTCCCAGAGTGTTCTGTGTGGTTGCAAGGGCATTGATAGGCAGTTAAGTAGGTGTTCTACTCGATTATGACAAAAATTTAAAACTGGCCCTCTTTGAAGCATGAAAAACAAAAATGGTTTTAAAATTTCTATAAATTATACACAGAAAGTGAGCATCTGACATGTCTGTGATTGGTTGCAATGCTCAAATGTTACGGGAAAAAAAAGATTTTTTTTACACAATGGAAGTAGACCTAATGCTATAATTGATACTTTTCTCGATTAGTTAATTGTGGAAACTGTAATTGCAGTCTTGATTACTTATTAATTGTGAAGCCTTATCTGGTTATTTGTTGGCTGCTTTTCCTTCACTATCCTGTCATCAATTTGTCAATCAATCAAATCAATGTTATTATTGTACAGAAATGAATGTGTAAGCACATTTGGTATGTTCTACAAAACTAATTTCAAGCATTTGAGCTTGAGACACCTTGAGATCATAAAGTTTTTAAGATCATGAGGAACATAAATTCAGTCAAGTGTGTCCAAACTTTTGATTATGTGAAATAGTACATGCTATGGTGTTACAGTCACTGTATCTTTCTGTTAAACTCTCCTCTCTATTAACCACTCACATCTGGAGAGAGCACAGCTCAAAGACTGAGTCACTGTTCTGACCAGCTCACACACAAACAAACCGCACAGTATAGTCTGAAGTCACCGCCCATTCCTCTGAGAACACAATAAAGTCATTCTTTCAAAAAACATTTGGCTCTCAGAGCAAGAGAACTGAGAAATGTAAGGTGTGTATGTATCTGTTTATTGTTCTGTTGCCACAAACACTCACTGAATGGAGGTTATGACAATTGTAAAATCACAAACAGAATGTCTCCTGAAAGAATATTGGCTTCATTTGCCAAAATGGAAAAGTTTTTGGCATTGTTTAAACTCAAATCAAAAGCAGATTCACTAGGAGTCCTGCAGAAGTAGGATTTAGTTTTACTTATGCTCATATTAAAGGCAGAAATGGGTTTTATAGATTCATTTGTAGAGTCTTGTTATAACTGTGAAAATGTTTTGTTCATTTAATTTTATTGTTTTATTTGCACATTCATACAGTTATATATTTTGTTTATAGCTCACTCGAATGACCCCAAAGTAGTCCAGCAGCATTTGTTTTCTCTAGAAAAAAGATCTGTTCCATAGGCCTCAATTGGTTTGAGATGCTATGCACTCTAGATACAGATGAGTCAGTGACTTCTGCACTTTATCTGACACAAGAACATGGAGAATGATTTTGGCTACAGTGAACTATGTTGCTATGAAAGGCAGTTAAAGATCCATACTGGAGTAAAGATCATGTTTCTCACTTTATTACTTTTGGCTGACTCAATTCAAGTATTAGGAAGAAAATTTGATTTGCATATTGGAAACAAATACTTGTGCTTGCAAGGAAGTAAGCATGAAGTTGAGGCAGGAAGGCTAGGTACCCAAAGGCCATGGACCCTTTTCACACTTCCAGGTTTCGGAACGTGGAAGCAAGCGACTGCAGGGTAAATTTCGAAAGCAGTAAATGCAAGACCACACCAAATACTGTATAATTTTTGCTTACCCATTTGCTCTAACATCAAAAGAAAAAGGAGTCACGTGACACCATGCGAGGATCAGACGTGTGAATGGCGAGCTCTGCGCACTTTGCTAGTTTTAATACTTTTGATGAAATAAACCTGTGAGATTCGATACACTCTATTCCATAACTGTTCTAGGAGGACAATATGTCTACGAATTCAAAATCTTCTGGCTTTGGAGACATTAAAAGACACTTACGTGCTCAAGCTGACACCCCCTAGCAGGCCACAAGCCTGGGAGTCGATTTAGTCGGAGAGATGCGGGAAATGTGGCGAGAGATGCTGAACATGTCGGCAAAGCTGACGAAGGTCGTTGCTGACTTGGAGGATCTTGCTGTGTTGCGTCAATCGATCACTGCCATGGAGGCAAAGATCACTGGTGTGGTTGCAGGAGTGGGGGATGTCGAGAGGTGGATCGATTATCTGGAGTCATCGGAGAGTGAATTATCTGCTAATCCGCTGCGACCAAGGTGGATTTGGAGCATGTCTGGGAGAGGTTGGAGCACATGGAGAACCATAGCCGGCGGAGTGGCGTCCGTATCATCAGAATCTCTGAGGAAGCAGAGGGACAGGATGCAGTGAAATTCCTGGATGGGCTTTCTGAATCTGCTTGACATGGCAGGCTATGAGCTGGAGGTGGAGCGTGCTCACAGGGTACCTGCTTGGCGATCCGCTGAGGGGGACAGGCCCCGATCAATTCTGGCCAAATTTCTGAGATCATTTGATAAGGATCTTGTGTTGCATGAGGTGAGGAGTAAAGGAGGGCTTTCTTGGAAGAACACAGCATTGTCTTGTTTCCAGACTTTGCGAATCTGACAGGAGAGAGGCGTGATCGATTCAAGGAATGCAAGAAACTTTTACATCAATGGAAGGTCGCTTTTGCACTGATATTCCCGGCCAGGTTGAGAGTAGATGCTAAGGATGGCCATAAAGCATTCACATGCCCACAGCAAGCGATATCCTTCATGGGGTCAGTGGAGTGAGTGGGTCATCTGGTTGTACTCACGTTGCAGCCAAGTGGACCGGCTCACTGAACATTTGCTTGACTGTTGAGGATTCTGCGCACTTTTTTTGTGTGCTGGTTCCACCTAGGGGCTGGAGTTTGTTTTTTGGTGTATTTCTTGCAAAGACATTGGAGTGATTAAGTCATTTGTTGCACTCATGTTGCAGCTGAGTGGGCTGGCTCACTGAACATTAATTTGACTTTGAGGAATCTGCGTGTTCTTTTTGTGCTGGTTCTGCCTAGTGGCTGGAGTTTTGTAGAGTAACACATCTTCAGGACAGTTTTATGGATGAATCCACACGCTCTTTGTGCTTATTCCGCCTATTGGCTGGAGTTTGTTTTGTGGAGTATTTTTTGCAACATCAATGGAGTGTGTAAGTCATCTTGTTGTACTCACGTTGCAGCCGAGTGGACCGGCTCACTGAACATTTGCTTGACTGTGGAGGATCCTGCGTGCTCTTTTTGTGCTGGTTCCGCCTAGCGGCAGGAGATTATTTTGTAGAGTGTCACACCTTCAGGACCGTTTTGTGGATGAATCTACATTCTCTTTGCAGTGAGAGCATTTCTCCCAATGTTGGAATGCCCAATTCCCATTACTTTAGTAGGTCCTTGTGGTGGCGTGGTTACTCACCTCAATCCGGGTAGCGGAGGACAAGTCTCAGTTGCCTCCACTTCTTAGACCGTCAATCCACGCATATTATCACGTGGCTCGCTGTGCATGAAACCGCGGAGTCTCACAACATGTGGAGGCTTATGCTAAACTCCGCGATCCATGCACAACTTACCACATGCCCCATTGAGGGCAAAGACCACTTAACTGTGGCCACGAGGAGGTTACCCCATGTGACTCTACCCTCCCTAGCAACTCGGCCAATTTGGTTGCTTAGGAGACCTGGCTGGAGTCACTCAGCACACCCTGGATTCGAACTCACAACTCCAGAGGTGGTAGTCAGCGTCAATACTCGCTGAGCTACCCAGGCCCCCTACACAGAGTATTAAAAGTGAGACTGAAACACTGAATGTTGTCTAATGGCCTCAGAGCAGTGTTGTAGTACTCAAGACTCAAGTCTCGAGACCACTTTTTGAAGGTCTCGGTCTCGTCTCGGAATCGACTGTATTTTTACTCGGTCTTGTCTCGGTCTCAGAGAAAGAGGACTCGGGATTTTATTTCAAGACCGGTCAAGACCACAACTGTGGGGATATCACTAAATCGCCTGTGCATTGTTTGATTTATTTGTTAACACCATTACTGTGATTGCATTTAAAACTTCCTGCTTCAAATGCAAGCCATAACTTGAATCATTTCTAATTTGAAATTTTTGTTACTGTTAATGGCTGTCACCCCTCCCCACCCCCTTCACATGCACTCAAAGAAAGTCAATGCAGGAGACAGGAGAAGAAACTATGGCTGTCTGAGAGATGTCAGCCAAATCTTCTGTAATACAATTTGACTACCTAAACCAGTGTTTCCCAACCACTGTGCCCACTGGTGTGCCGTGAAAGATTGTCAGGTGTGTCATGATAAATTATCAAATTCCTCAAAATAAATAAATAAATAAAAAATCCCAGTATTTTAGTGAAGGCATAGAGATGGTAGAAGAGTTTTAAAGTAGCCAATTCAGTATGTTTTCAAAAGTATTTTATGCAACCAGTTCAAATATTTTGTCCATCATGACATTATTGTTCTAACAAACTCTAGTCTGCTGTCAAACGCAACTCCTCACATGGCCACAAAATGATGCTTCATCATCACACTTGTAGTAAAAACATTCAGTCAGTGAACAGAATGAATGAATAGAATACAACAGGTGTATTGTTTTACTCAAAAGACTAAAAGCTGTTTATTTGTGCACAGCATAAATTATAGATGTTACAGATGTTATGAACAGATGTGGCTTACTTGTCGCGTTTCTCTCATGAAATATAAAAAGAATATGAGAAACTGTAACATACGATTACTAAAAGCAAATTCTCCTGTTTTAAACAAGTCCAAAAACACTGTGATACAATGTGTAGATTCTGAGGTACTGTAATCTTAACGGAGCACATTTGACATCTGAACCGGTGAATGGAGGCCGGGCGGCTGCTCTAGGGTCCTAGTGCCTGCCGAATCCAACCTCTGTCAGTGCGACTTGTGTGTTTTTTTTCTCTCTATCAACAACGCGATTTTGACCCAGTGCGTTTTATAGTCAAGTGCGAGTTTATTTCTGGAAAATACAGTAAATAGATAAATAAATAAATAAATAAATAATTTGCTGTGCCATTGCAAGAATTAATTTGCAAGAACAAATCTACAATTGGAAAAGACACAAATTTGTTGTTTTTTTATTATCCAATTAGCGCTCTTGGCATTTGTGACCTCATTTTACAGCGTACCTATGTTACTTGTGTTTTTTGCATAGCCGAATTTCAAACATTACAAGTTCACACTACTAAGACAGACAGAAAACATGGACAAATCGTTCTGGTTACTTGTGTAACCTCCGTTCCCTGATGGAGGGCACAAGATGTTGTGTCGATGTAGTGACACTAGGGGTCACTCTTGGGAGCCCGAAACACCTCTGGTCTTTGAAAATGGCCAATGAAAATTGGCGAGTGGTATTTGCATACCACTCCACCGAACATACGGGTATAAAAGGAGCTGGTATGCAACCACTCATTCAGGTTTTGTGCTGAGGAGCCGAGACAAGGTCCCGGCCATTTCAGTGGGTAGTCCAGCATTGTGGCAGGAGAGACACAACGTCTCGTTCCCTCCATCAGGGAACAGAGGTAACGCTAGTAACCAGGACGTTCCCTATCTGTTATTCACTCGACGAAATGCCACAACTGGCTGAACTGTGTTACGTGAACTGGCAGTGTGTGATGGGAAGACCACTGTGTGCCTCATAGCCAGCGCACCAGGCCAACATGTAACCTCACCCAACGCTGTTATGAGTGTCGAACCGCCCTTCGGGGACAAGTCGACTGCCCAAAAGATAGAGACAGGCTAGCCCAGTCGTGGCCTCTTATCTTCTCTTTTTTTTCTCTCCCCAAAAAAAGAGTGAAATTTGTTAACTGACTGGGGCCACCAGGTCTACGTCGGGGGGGGGGGGGGGTGGGTGTCACTCCCAAGGGAAAGAACACCGTGGAGACCACACCCCGCCCAGAGAGAGGGGGGTATTTTGAGTGGAAATACGTCACATGGTCTTGCCGAGCTTTATCGGAAGTATGTCAAGTGGAGAAGTCCCATGGTAGGTCCTACCCTACAGGGGAGGAGTTTCTACAAACATGGTGACTGCCCAAGGAAGACGCAGTTTACCAACAGGGAAACGAATTAGCGGAAGATATACATTGCATGGGGTTACCTATGGGGAACCAACACATGCGGAGCACCTACCTCAGTACAGGGCTTAGTTAGCACATGTACTGATCTGGCAGCAAGTTTCTCCTCAAACTCATCTGCCACAGGGCTCGGAGGAAGTCATCCAGGGAACACAGTTTGTGAACACTACTGGGAGTCAACAGCGCACGTCTTAAGCTCAGGGGAGGTGAAAGGTGCTATGTGCAAGCAATACTTCCGGCCATCTGTCCCGGACTTACCTGCTTGTGCCTGCCACTACACGGGACGAAGATTGTAGAACCTCGCAAATGTGTTGGGTGTTGCCCAGCCCGCTGCTCTGCAAATGTCTGTTAGAGAGACGCCACTGGTCAAGGCCCAGGAGGCCGCCGCACTCCTGGTAGAATGGGCTCATAGCCCTGCCGGGGGCGGCATGTCCTGAGAGTGATATGCCATTGCTATGGCGTCAATGAGCCAGTGGGCGATCCTCTGCTTGGAGACAGCGTTTCCTTTCTGCTGTCCACCAAAGCAGACAAAGAGCTGCTCAGAGACTCTAAAGCTCTGCGTGCGATCCAAATAAATGCGTAAAGCGTGCACCGGACACAGCAACATCAGGGCTGGGTCTGCTTCCTCCTGGGGCAGCACTTGCAGGTTCACCACCTGATCCCTAAAAGGGGTCGTGGGAACCTTGGGCACATAGCCCGGTAGGGGTCTCAGGGTCACGTGAGAGTAGCCCGGACCAAATTCCAGGCACGTTTTGCTGACAGAGAATGCTTGCAGGTCTCCTACCCTCTTGATGGAAGTGAGTGCAGTCAGGAGAACAGTCTTCAAAGAGAGTGCCTTAAGCTCAGCTGACTGCAGGGGCACAAAGGGGGCTCCCTGTAGACCCTGAAGAACTACAGAGAGGTCCCATGAGGGAACGAGGCGTGGTCTGAAGGGATTCAACTTCCCGGTGCCTCTCAGGAGCCTGATGATCAGGTCGTGCTTCCCTTCTGACTTACCGTCCACTGTGTTGTGGTGTGCCGCTATAGCGGCTACATACACCTTCAAGGTGGAGGGGGACAGCCGCCCTTCCAACCTCTCCTGCAGGAAGGAAAGTACCGATTCGACTGCGCATCTCTGGGGGTCTTCGCGTTGGGAAGAACACCACTTAGCGAACAGACACCACTTCAAGGCATACAGGTGCCTCGTAGAGGGAGCCCTAGCCTGAGTGATCGTGTCTACCACGTGGGTGGTAGGCCACTTAAGTCTTCCGCATCCCGTCCAGGGGCCAGACATGGAAATTCCAGAGGTCTGGTCACGGGTGCCAGATGGTGCCCCGCCCCTGAGAAAGAAGGTCCAGGTCAGCACCGACTGTGCGCGCTCGTTCGTGAGGCGTGCCGTCATCGAGACTGAGTCCAACTCCAAGCCGAGAAAAGAAATGCTCTAAACCGGGAGGAGCTTGCTCTTTCCCCAGTTGACCCGAAGCCCTAGTCGGCTGAGGTACGAGAGCACCAGGTCCCTGTGTGCACACAACACATTCCGAGAGTGAGCTAGGATTAGCCAATCATCGAGATAGTTGAGGATGCGAATGCCCACTTCCCTTAACGGGGCAAGGACTGCCTCTGCAACCTTCGTGAAGATGCGAGGGGACAAGGATAGGCCGAAAGGGAGGACCTTGTACTGATACGCCCGACCCTCGAATGCAAACTGCAGGAAGGGTCTATGTCGAAGTAGAATCGAGACGTGGAAGTATGCGTCCTTCAGGTCTACCTAGAATGCATTTTTGCGTCAGCATCTTGAACGGGAGTCTGTGTAAAGCCCGGTTCAGTACTCGCTGGTCCAAGATTGGCCGCAACCCACCGCCTTTCTTCGGTACAATGAAGTAGTGGCTTTAAAACCCCTTCTTCATCTCAGCCGGAGAGACAGGCTCTATCGCACCCTTCCATAGGAGGGTAGCGATTTCCGTGCGCAAGGTAGCGGCGTTCTCACCCTTCACTGAGGTGAAGTGGATGCCGCTGAAAATAGGTGGATGCCTGGCAAACTGAATCGTGTAGCCGAGTCGGATGGTCCGGACCAGCCATCGCAACGGGTTGGAAAGTGCAAGCCATGCATCCAAGCTCCGGGCAAGGGGGACCAAGGGGACAATCTCATCGGACGTACCAGCGGGTGGGGCCTCGCGGCGGAGCCTGAGGTGCCACGCTGTGTCATGGCCGTGCTGAGTTCAGGGACATTGAATCACTTACCTGGCTCCTTGTGACCACCCCCGGAACAGCCTGGTACGGGGAAGGAAGAGGCCTGTCCTCGTGACCCGTGGAGACCGTCATATCGGTGGCGGATTTGTGCCACAGCTGGGCACGCAGGGGCGGGGAGACCGCCACTGGAGTGCCAAACCTGCCAAAATGGAATGGTGGACAGTGGTCGTAATGAAGGTTGTGCACACTGGGTATGTGACCCAGGGAACAAGGAAACCGCTCTTTTGCTGAACTCTTGGGTACCGCAGCCACTTGGGCATGCGGCAAAATTAAATGAAAAGGTAACAAAAGATTCTCCTCCCGGCCCTCCACCGGGGGATGGAGTGGTCTGCTTACCAGCTCCAGAGCAGTGGGTTTCGTTGTCCCTGGGTCTCCCGTCTCAGGGGTGCTTCGAAGCCTTTCTCGGGCTCTTGACGGGTGGCATCTTCTTCCTGCGGTGGGCTCCATGCTGAGGCTGGGACGCAGGGGCCTGCAGCTTGTCCAGCGACACCATAGGCTTTGGCCGTCAGGGATGACATAAACCTACAGGCCTTGGACGGGAGCTTTGGGCGCCTTATCCACCGGGGGGATCGCTGAATAGCCCTTGGCCGCCTCACCATTGAGGGTAGTGAGGGCGGGGGAGCTGAAAGATCGGGACTTGGCAGTAAAAGGTGCCTCCCACAACCTTGTCAGCTCCTCGTGCACTTCCGGGAACAAAGGAACTGGGGCGGGAGCGACTGTGAGTGGCGCGAGGGTTCAGGGGAGAGCGGAGGGTTCCACTCTAGCCCGATGCTCGCGGCTGCCCAGGAAAGCATGTCCATCATCTCCGCGTCAGCCTGTGACTGGGTGACCGTACCCGAGGGGGGGAGCCCAGCTGAGGCTTCTGCATCCGACTAGAGGAGCCCGCTCTCCGATGCGGCGCTGGAGAGCTCATCACCTTCGCAGGCTCCGAACAAGAATTCGAACTCGCCGTGAGATGAGTCGGCGGACTCATCCGGAAGCCCGATCGGGGCAGACGAGCGTGCTGGGGAATGGAAGGTCCGTGGGGGGATACCCGGCGGAGGTGGTCCCATTGGGATCCCCAAATCGCCCCCAGTGCTAGCCGCGCTGGCCTCATACCCGTAGGTAGAAGGACCAGGGCAGGGAGCCGCTGGGGTGGCTTGCTTTCTTACGAAGGCAAGCCGTGACTGCATCGTTGCCATGGACATGTTCTTGCAATGAGTACATAACCCATCCACGAACGCTGTCTCCATCTGGGCAGCACCCAGACACGAAAGACAGTGATCGTGACCGTCAGAAGGCGAGAGATAACGACCACAACCAGGAATAACACACAAACAGGAAGGCATCTGCAAATAGATGCGTCTTTAAAAAGACGTTCCTTGTGTGCCGCTCTTTTAGAGAAAGATACTCTTTTTTTAGAATATACTCTTTTATTTTTGCCAAAGTGCCCAGGGGCATTCTCTGAAGTGCACCAGTGCAGAGGGGGGAGAAGCCGCTGAAATGCACCATCAGATCCAGCAGAGGTGAATGAACAGCCGTGGGAAGTCAGCTCAGTAAGCATCGACCGTTCGGCTCCGAAGAGAAAATCTGAATGAGTGGTTGCATACAAGCTACTTTTATACCCGTATGTTCGGGGGAGTGGTATGCAAATACCACTCGCCAATTTTCATTGGCCTTTTTTCAAAGACCAGAGGTGTTTCAGGCTCCCAAGAGTGACCCCTAGTGTCACTACATCGACACAACGTCGAGTGAGTGACAGATAGGGAACCATATCTTCAGAAGTGATGTGATAGGTGTGGGTGAGAAACAGATCAATATTTGTCATTTTTTGCTAGACAGCAGGGGGCGATATGCAGAGAAGAATGTGAATCACCAAAAACACAAGAAGAATGTGAAAGTGATCTGTTTCTGTGTTTCTCATCCACACCTATCACATCACTTCTGGAGATACTGATTTAACCACTAGAGTCTTATGGATTACTTTTATGCTGACATATGTGATTTTGTGTAGCTTTAAAATGTTGCCACCCATTTACTTGCATTGTATGGACTTACAGAGCTGAGAAATTCTTCTAAAAATCTTCGTTTGAGTTCAGCAGATGAAAGAAAGTCATACACATCTGGGATGGCATGAGGGTGAGTAAATAATGAGAATTGTAATTTTTGGGTGAACTATCCCATTAAGGGCTCTTGTCAGATCTGGATGAATTTGTCAATAAGAGAGGTTTGGAAACATTTCTAGTAATTATTACAGTGAAAATGTGAAAATGTCCCACAAGGACATTATATATAATGCTGAAATATAAACCAAAGCAAGATCATGCTTTATTAATGCCTTCTTTCACTATTTCATAGCTTTTAAAGTCCTGTGTGGATTCTTATTTCAGTGTAGTTACAGTTTTCAGTGTCGAAAGAATTTAGATCATTAGTTCTGTACTGCAGTACCGCCGCTCTCTAAAGGCATATTTGCAGACTAGTGCATAGGGCACCAACCCCGGTCGTGGAACACTCGCTGTGTCTGATACCGCCCCCTATCCACTATATAGTGCACTATTTCAGGTGTCTGCCATTTTGTAGGAGTGTCTGAATTCTGAGTGAGCCACTCGTTCCCTACTTTTGTTCACTCATTCTTACCCACAGCGCACTCTAACAACGGTTAATTGCCCACAATCCACCACGGGGAAGATGTACGAGCTGGGGGTTTACTGCTTCCTTCACTCCTGCAATGTTTTATTTCATGCTGAATGTATTAAATTACTTTTTGACAAATCATTACTTGATTTAAATAACATAATAACATATAGAGAGGCAAAACATACAGATACATTTTAAAATGTTCTCTGTATTTAATAAAATGTGTTTACTCTTTATATTAAAAGACTGTATATATTAAAAATGACAAAAAGAATGAAGATTTATTGTATTAATATATTATTTAATAAGAATAACAAGTCAGACCCAAGTATTTTAAAATTCCATATGTGACGTTGTTTCTGCGACAGCCCCAGAGCTCTTACAATCGGTGTATACGTCAGCGTCCGAATTCACTCACTCATTTACTGCTGAGATATAGTGCACTAACTGCCATTCACTATACAGGAAATAGTTAATGAGTGAACGATTTCACAGCCACTCTCTTCGCCATACGATTGCCTCGCGCCCACACATCTCACACGTGCGTGCCCCGCGCACCTCGCTGTGCACGCGAAGAAATGCTGTCTGTTCGCACTCCAGTTGTTAATCACGCGAACAGCAGAGCCAAGGCATTTATTTACACTTAACTTGGATTTATAGTTAATCCGCTTGAATTAGCTGCGATAGTTTCTAGTACCCCCACGAGGGCGTGGGGTAAATGTGTAAATACTGCTCATGACATGTGGGACGTGGGAAAAAGCGCACTGATATTTTGCTGCACTGATTTAAAAATGTACACTTAAAAACTGATGTCATAAGACCCAGTTAAATTATCACCCTGAAAATGACCATCTCATTACACAGAAAAAACCGTGTTAGGATTAGAGCCAAAACTTACCTCAGTGTGCTGCCTTAAGTTGGAGCTGTGATTTTAATCTTGAAATATCAGCGTGTCTTGGTGTTAAATGAAGGCATTGAATGACGAAACTATTCATTTTTTTTTTCACTGTGCGGAGTGAAGAGTTTCACTTTGAAGAGCTTGATGCTGCAGCAGTGATTGAGTGACAGTCTGTGACAGCAGCACGCGCAGCTGTGTGAACTTCCACTGTCCTAAAAGTCCCATTCAATAATCTCTCAATAAATGACACATTAATTAAAATTAAACCCAGTAATGTAATGACAGGAACGCCACCCATTGTAAAGAAGTAAAAGTAAAAACATTTCATTAGAAATTAAGTTGAGTGAGAGTAAAAAGTACCCACTTGTAAACCTACTCTAAAAGTTTTTTTTTGTTTTTTTTTCAAAAAATTACTCAAGTAAATATAACGGAGTAAATGTAGCGTGTTACTGCCCACCTCTGGTCCTGGCAGAAAAAAGTTTGGGAAACACTGACCTAAACCACAAAGAGTTCATCTGCAAAAAAGCATCCAAAAGAAAACACACAGCAGTATGTAAATTCTGCAATGCAGTGCTTACCGAGACGGCTGGGACCACATCAAACATTTATCAGCACTTAGAAAGGAAGCATAAAGAAAGGTAAGCTAAGTGTAAGTGATGCTATCAAAGCTAGCTAGCTAAAGTTAGCAATCTGCCTCTTGCTGCATTCCATTCAACTCAGAAAGATACAATATTGTTTAAGAAAATACAGAGAAAAGTGAAGACTTAAGTATTGAATAATTGTTTGATATATTCTGTACTTAATCATGGTTTCTAGGGGAAGAGTCATCCAGAAAGCGTGATGCGATGCTTGCTCAAAAATTTTATTGTTTTAGGTGGATGGTAAAACTTGGAAAAGCTCCTTAGTGTTTGTTTGTATTTGTTTGCTCATAGAAAACAAAGGAAAATTCACACACATAAAATTCACCTCTGCAATGCCTTTTGATTATTTTATCAAGACATTTCACAAGGTTCACTGATACATACACACACACACACATATATATATATATGGCAATAAAAGAGGTGAATGAAGAGGAATCTTCATGTTTTCTGTGGGTGTTTTTATGGGAATGTGGATCTTTCAGATCAATTTGAGGAGTGCCTATGGTTTGCATGTTCCACATTTTATTGTGTGTCATGCAGTGTGGGACTCGGACTGGTCTGATCTTGGTCTTGACTCAGTCTCGCCCTGCCTTGGTCTTGGTCTCGACTTGGTCTCAACCCCTCAAAGTCTTGGTCTTGTCTCAGTCTCGATACACTCTGGTCTTGGTCTTGGTCTTGACTTGGTCTCGGTTTAGGTGGTCTTGACTACAACACTGCCTCAGAGAATTGACCTGATTAAAATACAGATATAATACTATTTTGTTGCGAAGGTGGAGTTTTGGCTATTCAGGGCAAGACAGTTATACTTTGAGTCGGGGGATAAGGCAGGGAAACTCTGGCTAGATCTATAAAACAGAGAGAGTCTTTTTCTACCATTCCCTCAGTGAAATCTGCTGGTGGTGAAATATTTACCTCGGCCATTGATATTAATAATGCTATTCTATCTTGATCTTTTTAGTTCCACATCTTCATCTACTAAAGAGGAAACTTTGTGGAACCATTAGAACTTCCTAAACTGTCGGCTGAGCAAAAAAATTCTCTTGATTCTGAGCTAACCTTGGAGGAGCTTGGTGAGGTAATTAAGGCCTTGCCTACAGGCAAGGCTCCGGGGGGCAGATGGCATTGCCGCTGAATGTTTTAGATTTTATGCTACAGAACTGGCTCCACTTTTACTAGAAGTTTATACAGAATCATTAAAGAATGGGAAGCTTCCACCAACCATGACACAAACCCGGATTCTTAAAAAGGACAACGATCCAAGCGAGTGTAAGGTTACCATCCAATTTCCCTGATCAAGCTAGACGTTAAAAAATTGCTAACCGATTAAATAAAGTTATGACATCTCTTATACATATAGATCAGGTGGGGTTTATTCAGGCTGTAACTCTTATGATAACATCAGGCGTTTCATTAATGTCATGTGGGCAGTGGCAAACGATCAGATTCCAGTCGCTGCCATCTCGCTTGACACCGAAAAAGCATTTGATATGGTAGAATGGGATTATCTTTTTAATATTTTGGAAATGTATGGGTTCGGGAATACTTTTATTGGGTGGATTAACTTACTTTATAGACACCCGGTAGTGGCGGTTCAAACGAATGGATTAATTTCAGATTATTTTACTCTGGATGGGGCACCCGGCAGGGTTACCCTCTTTCCCACTTATTGTTCGGTCTTGCCCTGGAAGCATTAGCGGCCACGATAAGAAAGGAGGATGATTTTCCAAGGGTGGTGGCAGGAGGTCTGGCGCATAAGCATAAGAAATTGGGTCCTAGCCAGTGTTATGATCGGTAGACAGATCATTCTGAGGGGATGGAAGTTGGCTGGTGCACCCACATTTCGGGAGAGGTACACGGAGATGGGCAGGGTGGCGGCATTTGAGGAGATGTCTTCTATCTGAGGCAACCTGGAGGTGTTTAATAAGAAGTGGGGCAGCTATTTGACCTTTTTGAAAGGCTCTTGGGGAGGGGCAGTGGAGAGGGATTTATAGTTTAAATGTGTCTGATTATTATTATTTTATATATATATATATATATATATATATATATATATATATATATATATACAGTATACAGTTTCTGTTTCATTTGTTGGAATCAATAAAAAGTGTTAATCGGAAAAAAACATTAAAAGAAAAACGCTACTATTACTTTTCCACAGCTTCCAAAATAAAGCAAAAAATAGAAGGCGGTGGATTACTGCAGTCAGATGAAAGAAGATAATGAACTGTCACTCTCTCAGCTGCTGTATAAGAAACCTCACCGCATCTGTGGTTACTGATTTTTAAAACTAAATCCAGGGTAATAAAATACAAAGTATTTTGTTATATATTTACTATAAATAATGAAAAATGTGCAAATATAAATAGGTTTGCTAGATTTATGCTTAAGGTGGGAATGCATCATCACAGTCTTTAAAAAAGGGTCCATTATGAAATCTTTACATATTTATAGGGCATTGTGAAATAACAAGGTAACCAAAGGCCATTGTGAAATCATCAGGTATCCAGAAGCCATTGTGACATTATCTCTGTCACCTAGATTTTGAATGGCAAACATTCTATCAATGTCCGTCATTGGGAGATTCTAAAAGTGTATAAAAGAGATTTCTACACAGTGTCACCTTGTGAATATATGTTTTGCAATATACTATAAATGGGTATTTCTCAGAATAGACATAGAATTGGGTTGCTGGAATTTTGGGAGTCGTCATTACCACCACGACCCGGAGACACTATCACAAGCTGTGACGTGCTTGTGATGACATCTTTGCCATTTTTGCCAAAACATTTGATAAGTGAATGACTAGACTCATGGATGACTAGCAAGTGTAGCTGGATAGATACATGTAAAGAACAGTAAATTAAATAGAAAAGAAGTAAAAACTCATCAAAATAATTTAACTTAACAAAAATATAAATTGTTTGGTGATGACACATAATAATTTTTTATGCCTATCACTAAGAATTAAGAGTAAATGTTCTTACCTTTCTGGACATCAAAACACCAGTCTTCTTGACAGACATGTGCTTCACTAGGATCTCAAGTTACCATGGCTACCAAGTAAACTTAATGTTGAAAAAACTTTATTTCAGTGCATTATGTAGAGCAGTGTTTCCCAACCATGGCACACTTTTTACGACTAAAAAATTCTACGGCACACCACTATTCCACATAGGCTAACCGTCAATATTTTTCCTTTTCAAGAACTTGTCCATGTTTTCTGTCTGTCTTAGTAGCGTGTTTATGCAAAACAAATTTGGCTATGTAGCCTCACTTAGGTAGGCTACATTGTGTGAGGTCACAGGTGGCAAGAGCGCTAAATGGGTAATGAAAAAACAAAAAATTTGCTACTTTTCTAATTTGTAGATTTATTCTTGCAATACCACAACAAATTACAAGGATGCAAACTCATGAGGGGCGAAAAAGGTAAGACAATCACTGGTCCACAAAAATGTTTTCTGGGTATATTTTTTAAAAGAATAAGCTAAAAGCACCTATTCCAGCAATTTTAGTGATTCAAGTATATTCAAGTTTACAATTGTGCAGAATTAGCTGCAAAATAAAGAGTATTTTGGTGAGGCTTGCTTCTGTTTCACAAATTTGTTCAATTTTATTAAAGAGCACTTATTATGGTTTTTAAACTTGCCTAATTTTGTTTTAAAGGTCTCATACAATAGATTTACATGCTTCCAAGGTCAAAAAACACTTTAATTTGCTCATAATTTAAATTGCAGCATTACCTTTTTTTTCCCAGTGTCAAAAACGACTCGTTCAATGATCCGTCCTAAAGGATTCATTCTAAACTCCTCCTATCAGAGAGCCTACTCTGCTCTGATTGGTCAGATGTCCCAGTCTGTTGTGATTGGTCTACCGCTTTGTGTAGTGTTAGTGAGGGTGGGTCAACGCTGTTCACGAGCAGCCAATGAAGACCAGAGGCGGGTTTTTTGTTACCAAATTACGTAGGTTAGTACAGGAAGTAAGTCTGGAATTACTAACGACTTGCTTCAGGTGTTCAGAATCGGTTCTTTCTTTTGGGAGTCAATAACTCCATTTGTCATGCACTTTGATTTTTGAAACTTTGCAGACTTTTTTACATTCACAAACAGCTATATAACACACTACATGAAAGGTAATATTTGAAAAACCATAATAGGTGCTCTTTAACTGATTAGTTCAGTGACCCCTTCTGGAAATGTCACTGGGTGGCAACAAATGAGCGTCTTATGTGCTAAGAGTGAGTCAGTGAATCATTTTGAGTCATTCATGACCGAAAACTACCAAGAGACTTTATAGTATTTAAGCATTAAAAGAACAAAGCAGATCTATAGTCTTCCTTCAGTCTGAGCATTATTTTTCATCCAAAAAGACAACAATAATAGTCTAATAATGGTGAGTTTCAATAACGTCCTTTCCTTCTCCTTTATTAAAACTTGCATGGCTACAAATCTACTGACTTCAGTATAAGAATTATAAACACAAAGCAGATCTATGGTATCATTTTCCTACAGTAGCATATTTAAACTGCTGAGCATGGCTTTTATCAGAAAAGAGCACAATAATAGACAAATAATAATAATTTTGAGTTTCAGTGATTTTCTTTCGTCATTGTAAAGTGCATTTCACATGAGTTGAGTCGAGGCGTCAACGCTCCGTTCAATGCCAGCGTCAAGCGCCGCATTGCCCTATACATGACAAGCGTTGCAGAAAGCATCACAGAGGGGCGATTTTACGAGTTTGCCACATAAAAAAGCGGGAGGTGTGCACAATAAACATTGAAAACATGTATTTGGAAGAGAGAAAAAAAGCTGGCAGTTGCTTTGATAGCAGAAAGTAATAAGGACTCGTTTATGTTTAGGTCTAAGCGTTTTCTTGTTGAATTTAAATTAGTTCAGTAACTGGGGTCTCTGATATTCGTAAACGATAAGGTAATATTTAATTAAAAGAATTTATGAGACATTCAATGTCTCTTCACAAATTTGGACAGTTTTGAAATATTTCTTGTTGCTTAGTACTCTCAAAGACATTATTGGTAAAGCAGAAACTTGTGTGTGAAAAACACTTTGGTGTAAAGTGGCGTCACTTCATAGACTTCAGTGTATTCTGCAGCGCTGACGCGAATCATGTGAAAGACCCTTAATGCATAGAAATATCAGTCACTTTTGCACATTAATCATTGCTCTTCACAATCACAAAAGTAACCGGTTATGATTTCAAAATGGCGAATTTTTTTTTTCATGCATTTATTTATTTTGTGGAATTTGATAATTTTCCTCTGCACACCTGACAATCTTTCACGGCACACTAGTGTTGGGAAACACTGATGTAGAGTGTGTTGGTGAAGACGGATACATTAAGGGACAGGTATAAATAAAAGAAAATAAAGAACAAAATCTAGATGTATACTTAAAATTTGCAAATAATATGCTAGCTTAAACCATGTTTAATTAAAATACACTAAAATTTTCAAAATGTTGTAGGAAATCTTTAAGTTAAATATGGCATTATATTTGACACTCAGGATTGGGGACAACATCAAAATATGCATTTCGGGGGCCTGGGTATCTCAGCGAGTAAAGACGCTGATTATCACCCCTGGAGTCTTGAGTTCGAATCCAGGGCGTGCTGAGTGACTCCAGCCAGGTCTCCTAAGCAAACAAATTATCCCGGTTGCTAGGGAGGGTAAAGTCACATGGGGTAACCTCCTCGTGGTCACTATAATGTGGTTCTCGCTCTCAGTGGGGCGCATGGGGAGTTGTGCATGGATGACTTGGAGAATAGCGTGAAGCCTCAACACACACTATGGCTGTATCTTGTTTGGAAGGATGCGTCCTCCGGAGGTCGCATTTGTCGGCCGCATACGTCATCGAGGCTCTCGTTTCAGAAAAGCGAGTAGGACACTTCGAATGCAACCTTCTTTCATGGGAATACGGAGGATGCATGAGGTGTATCCTTCGTGGGCACTCACAACCCACAATTCTTTGCTTCAACGGAAATGTCTAAAAAAAATTATGCCAATTTGCCAGTAAATATGATGTTCAGATGCAAGTAATGTTAATTCCCAATTTGAAGTACCTCAGTAGATGGGTGCAGAGTATATAATATGTATAATTATATTAATATAAAATTCAAATAAAGTATTAGACTAAAAGTACACCTGTAAAATCTATTTTCTTTTCTCTCTACATCATTATAATTCTCCTAAATGTTACCTCTTACATTCCCTTCCAAAGAGATTTTGTTCCCTTCTCACTCGAAGCGCTCGCGCTTGTTAAAGAGTGGCGTGCTGTCATAGCAACCATGTTAAGTAAAATGCGCGGATTGACGACTCAGGTGCGGAGGCAGCTGAGATTGAGGTGAGTCACTACGCCACCACGAGGACTTAGTGCACATTGGGAATTGGGCATTCCAAATTGGAGAGAAAGGTGGAAGACTATGGACATTTAAAATAGTTAGAAATACATCCCAGGGACAGAAATATGCCTGTAATCTGAGAATCACCCAAATACACAGTATAAGCATCATCAGAATATCTTCTGTCTTTTTGTATGACAGTAATAGCGACATTTTGACAACCTTGCATATAAATAAACTGGCTCCATAATGTATAAAACAGCAAACACGCAGTTGAAAGTTATTGGAAAGTCATTTGAAACACTAAATCAATCGAAACACTAACTCAGTCAGGGTTTTCAGGTGTCACTAGTTGTTGAAGTTGAAACATCAGGCTGGAATGTCGTCATCTGCAACTACAGCTTTTCATCAATAAAATCAAATTTCTATTGTTGTTGTTTACGTCCTTTGATGCATTATGTTTTTTGGGTTTTTTTTAAGTGCCAAGTGCTGTGGGTTTTCATTAGACTGGCCATGAACCAGTGATGTACTAATTGAAGCCAGGCATGAACCAAGCAATAAAAAACACATTCCACATGTTCCTACAAATTTTATTGAACTGTCTTCGGAAATGAGGAAACTAACAATGATCAAATGTGTACTTTGCTTCCAAATTCTATTCACCTTGCAAATCTGATTTCAGTGTTGTTATGAAACAGTTCCAGATATGACTAACTTGCTTATGTAAATATTGCATGTAAACATCATAAACAATAGGTGGTGAACAAGTTTTTTCCCCTGATGAACGAGAAGTTCGCCTGCACATATTGCTGCACACTGGTTCTGTCGAAAAAATTTAGTTTAACAATTTATTTAATATAACTATTTTTCTTCATTACGCACATCACTTTCATTTTTACATTTTTATATATATGGTGGGAACTGTTGTAGCCTCACTGCCTGAGTCTTTAAAAAATTTTAAGGAATAGTTCACTCATTCTGTCATCATTTACAGGTTTAGCAGAATGTTCACTCTGCGTATTTCCATACAATGGAGAGTGGGGCTGTCGAGCTCCGAATAGGACAAAATATTGTTATGAGAGTACCTTAAAAGTAGCCCATACAACTCATGCACAATATAAGTCTTGTGCACTTTCTACTTCTATATATTCAAACTTTTCATGTTTTCACATGGCAAAATTGAAGGTACACATGAAAAAAAGAGATTTCAGAACTTCGGCAGAGGGGAATTTTATCAGTAAATTATGACTTAAATTTGAGGTCGTTCCTCACACAGAGCTATTGTATGACATCATAAGACTTCAATACAGTCATATGGACTATTTTTCTAATACCTTTATGATACTTTAATGCTGCTTTTCTTTTCTTTTCTTTTTTTGGCTTGACACTGTATGATTTTCTTGTATGGAATAAATGAGCATGGAGATTCATATAAACATCTTTTAGATGTTTAGAACAACATATGGGTGAGTAAATGTTGACAGAATTTTCATTTTTGATGGAACTACCTCAAAGGTCTGTTTATTTTAAAGGGATAGTTCCCCCAGACATGAATATTCTCATACTGTCATTTGCTCACCCTCATGCCATCCCAGATGTGTGTGACTTTCTTTCTTCTGCAGAACACAATTGAAGATTTATAGAAGAATATCTAAGCTCTGTAGGTCCATACAATGCAAGTGAATGGTGGCCAGAACTTTGAATCTCCAAAACTCACACAAAGTCAGCATAAAAGTAATCCATAAGACTCCAGTGGTTAAATCCATGTCTTCAGAATCATTATGAAAGGTGTGGATGTGAAACAGATCAATATTTAAATCTGTTTTTACTTTAAATCTCCACTTTCACTTCCACATTTTTCTTCTTTTGTTTTTTGGTGATTCATATTCATCGTGCATATCGCCACCTACTTCTGTGGGTTGGTCAAAATATTTATGTGATTTTTGGAGATTCAAATTCTGGCCACCATTCAATTGCATTGCATGGACCTACAAAGGCGAGTTATTTCTACAATAATACAGCAGCTAAAAGTTTTTCGTTTTTAAATATCTTTCTGTGTGCAGATGTTGGGTCAGTGGAAGGGTTGGCGTATCACAGGGCATGGGACACTTTATTCTGGACCAGTTATACCACGTCCACCATCACCCGTCACACTGTAGACCAGAGTCGCTGGGGGGCTTTCAACCGCGACACAGTCGTCACTATGTCAGGAGACGATCACCCGCGAGCATTCGTCCTTGATGAATGTCAGAAGTGAGTTTTCTAACTAAACTTTTGCACAGTACTGTACATTTTTAAATCAACATGCAAAACACTGTACCAACAACATGCACATAGTCCACACTTAGTCAATAGTCAGTTAATCTTCCTTTACAAATATATCATGGTATTATCATAAAACTATACCAAAATTATCCATATACTTTTTGGGACAACTGTATACAAAAGTACGGTATAACCACAGTAATTTTTGGAAGGGTTGTTATGTTGCACTCAGGTCGACATTTTGTATAAAGACATGAATTATTCCACACAGTTATTTTATTATAATTCTTTGCTGTCTCATTCCTTACCCGTTCACCAGTTTGATGTTTTGGACTAACTGGAATGAGCAGTCTCCCAGTATCATGCGTGCTCAGCTGTCTGGTGCAAATGTGATCGTGATCATCAGCAGTGACATTCGCACTCCTAATGGACTCGCCATCGACCACCGTGCAGAGAAGATATATTTCTCAGATGCTACGCTTGACAAGATTGAGCGTTGCGAGTATGACGGCAGCCACCGTTATGTAAGTTATAACTCAAACTGCTTTTGTTTGTGATAGTTTTACCCATAGGAGTCCAGACCAGGTGCAACACAATAAATCTTTTTCCTATGTTCCCATTTTGATTTTGTGCAAGCCAGTCACAGTTGCGACTATTGCTAAATCTCAAAATCCTGTTTCACATAGCTCAGTTTTAAGCATCAAATATATTCCAATTGGCTTTGATTTTTTGTCACTTTGCATTATGCTTTCCATGAGAACAGAAAACTGACTTGCAGTGTTGGGAACTCTGACTCATTTCTGGGAATCAATTATTTAGAACAGTTTGCTTCAATTAACTGGCTCAAAAAAATGATATATTGGTTATTTTACGTCATCATATGTTCCCAGAGGTCCCGTGCCATTTTACATGCCTTAAACACTTTAAAATGAATGTCTGTTTTGCCAAATATAGTTCTTTATCACACTAAAGCTCTGAACATCTTTTAACTCTTGACTTATTTCAAGTTACTGAAGACCGATTCAGTATTCACTATCAGTAAATGTAAAACTGCTCTGACATGATTAGTCTGATTCACGAACAAATCGTTTGTCCGATTCTTCAAAGAGCGATTCATTCACTAATCGGACATTACTAAATACTGTATTTGATGCTTTAAACTTGTTGCATCATTCCAGACACAGTGTGAACAACTAGTATCTGAGCTTGTAATGTCACATGGTATCTGAGCAACAAATTTGTTAGTACACAAATTTGGAATGGTCATGTAGGAAATCTTGACTTTTAAAATTGAAAACTTTTCACCAGGAAGTATTATAAGCTGACATTTCTACAAATTGAAAGTGTTTACATTGCATGTCTCTGTTTTTATTGTCTGTAGGTGGTTTTAAAGAATGAGCCAGTGCACCCGTTCGGATTGGCCGTGTATGGTGACCACATTTTCTGGACAGACTGGGTACGAAGAGCGGTCCTCAGAGCGGATAAATACGTTGGTGGAGACATGAAGGTTTTACGAGCTGATATTCCACAACAGCCAATGGGAATTGCTGCTGTGGCCAATGATACAAATAGCTGTAAGTCAGTAAATGTAATGACTTTGTGGTGAAGATCAATGTAAGGGTTCACACTTGCGCTTCTGGTGTGCACCCTAGTTCATTTGATGACACAGTTTGGTTCAATTGGTTGGCATCAAAGTGGTGTTCAAAATTCAGGTACGCACCAGTGAACGGCCATTTGAGGGGGTTTGGGGTGGGGGTGGGGTGTAATAAAACTCAGAACCGAAACAAACAATTTAAGTGTGAGAACAGCTTGAATCAAGTGTGTGTGAATGTGTGTGTGTCCAAATATCTCAGGCATGTAATTATTTTCCAAAAGTAATCTGGAACTGTGACAGAGCCGAGAAGATCTTTATAACACCCAACAGTGACACCACACGATCAATATCTTTCATCATGCGCTTCACTTAGTTCTCTAAACCCCAACAGCCCGTTCTGCTCTGAAGACCCCTATTTACTATCCTCCATTCTACTGACCTTTTAGAAAACAGCATCACAAAGAGATTATATATTTTATTTATTCATTGTAGTTAGCTACACTACAAATTACTAACAAAAAGTAGCAAACTACAATAAAGCCATTTAAATAAAAAATATGATAACACTTTACAATAAGGTTCCATTTGTTAACATTAGTTAACTACATTAACATGAACTAACGTCCTGGTTACTTTCGAAACCTCTGTTCCCTGATGGAGGGAACGAGATGTTGTGTCGATGTAGCGACACTAGGGGTCACTCTTGGGAGCCCCAAACACCTCTGATTTTGAAAAAAGGCCAATGGGAATTGGCGAGTGGAATTTGCATGCCACTCCCCCAGACATACGGGTATTAAAGGAGCAGGCTCACAACCACTCATTCAGGTTTTGTGCTGAGGAGCCGAGACAAGGTCCTGGCCATTTCAGCGGGTAGTTCAGTATTGTGGCAAGAGGGACACAACGTCTCGTTCCCTCCATCAGGGAACGGAGGTTACGAATGTAACCAGGATGTTCCCTATCTGTCACTCACTCGACATTGTGTCGATGTAGTGACACTAGGGGTCCCTATACAAAATGCCACAATAAGCTGAACTGTGTTACGTGGACTGGCGGTGCGAGATGGGCAGACCGCTGTGTGCCTCGTAGACAGTGCACCAGGCTATTATGTAACCTCCCCCAACGCTCTTATGAGCGTCGAACGGTCCCTTCGGGGACAAGTAACTGCCCAAAAAATAGGGACAGGCTAGCCCAGCTGTGGCCTCTTTTCCTCTTTTTTCTCCCCAAAAAGAGTGGAATTTGTTTACCGATTGGGGGCCATAAGTGTCAATGTCGGGGGGGTGTCACTCCCAAGGGGAAGACACCACAGAGACCGCACCCCGCCTGGGGGGGGGGGGGTATTTTGAGTGGAAATATGTCACATGGTCTTATCGAGTCTTGTCGGAAGTATGTCATGTGGAGAAGTCCCGTGGTAGGTCCTACCCGAGGGGGGAGGAGCTCTACAAACATGGTGACTGGGGGCAGAGGAACCTCTGCCCAAGGAAGACGCAGTTTACCGACAGGGAAACAATTTAGCAAAAGATATATCACATAGGGTCACCTATGGGGAACCAGCGTATGTGGAGCACCTACCCCAGTACAGGGCTTAGTTAGCACATGTACTGGGCCGGCAGCGAGTTTCTCCGCAAACTCGTCTGCCACAGGGCCAAGAAGGAAAGTCATCCAGGAATCACAACTTTGTGAACACGACTGGGAGTCAAAGTGCATGTCTTCACCTCAGGGGAGGGGAAAGGCGATATGCGCAAGTGGTACTCCTGGCCAGCTGTCCCGGAACTTACCTGCTTGTACCTGTCAATACACGAGACAAGACCGGCTCAACCCGGAGGTTGTAGAACCTCGCAAAGGTGTTGGGTGTTGCAGATGTCTGATAAAGAGGTGCCATTGGTCAGGGCCCAGGAGGCCGCCACACTCCTAGTAGAGTTGGCTTGTAGCCCCATGGGGGGCGGCACGTCCTGAGTGTGATATGCCATCATGATGGCATCAATGACCCAGTGGGCGATACTCTGTTTGGAGACAGCGCTGCCTTGGCCAATGCAGACAAAGAGCTGCTCGGAGCTTCTAAAGCTCTGCGTGTGATCCAAATAGATGTGTAAAGCATGAACCGGACACAGCAACGCCAAGGCTGGGTCTGCCTCCTCCTGGGGCAGCGCTTGCAGGTTCACCACCTGATCCCTAAACGGGGTCGTGGGAACCTTGGGCACATAGCACAGTCGGGGTCTTAGGGGTCGGGGTCTTAGGATCACGTGAGAGTAACCCGGACCGAACTCCAGGCACGTTTCACTGACAGAGATCTCTGGGGGTCTTTGCATCGGGAAGAACACCACTTAGTGAACAGACGCCACTTCAAGGCATACAGACGCCTCGTAGAGGGAGCCTTAGCCTGAGTGATCGAGTCTACCACCGTGGGTGGTAGGCCACTTAGGTCTTCCGTGTCCCGTCCAAGGGCCAGATGTGGAGATTCCAGAGGTCTGGTCGCGGGTGCCAGATGGTGCCCCATCCCTGAGAAAGAAGGTCCTTCCTCAGGGGAATTCGCCGGGGGGGGCTGTCGCGAGGAGCGTGAGGTCCGAGAATCACATCTGGGTGGGCCAGTAGGGTGCTACTAGGACGACCTGCTCCTCGTCCTCCCTGACCTTACACAGGGTCTGTGCAAGTAGGCTCACTGGGGGAAACACCTATTTGCGTAGTCCCGGGGGCCAGCTGTGTGCCAGCGCGTCTATACCGAGGGGTGCCTCGGTCAGGGCATACCATAATGGGCATTGGGAGGATTCCCGGGAAGCAAACAGGTCTACCTGCGCTTGACCGAATCGACTCCAAATCAGCTGGACCACCTGGGGGTGGAGTCTCCACTCTCCCCTGAGCATAACCTGTCGTGAAAGCACGTCCGCTACGGTGTTGAGGTAGCCCAGGATGCTGACTCCAGAGGAGGAGACGGTGGGCAAGTTGTGATATGCAACAGGAGCATAGGCTGCCTTGGCGGTTGATGTACGCTACCATCACCGTGTTGTCCGTCCGGACCAACACATGCTTGCCCTGGATCAACGGCCGGAGCCTCCGCAGGGCGAGCAGTACTGCCAACATCTCGAGGCAGTTGATGTGCCAACGTAGTCGCAGGCTACGAGCCGGCAGCTGTGTGCCCGTTACATATGGCGCCCCAGCCCATCTTGGAAGTGTCTGTTGTAACCACGACGTGCCTGGAGACCTGCTCTAGAGGAACCCCTGCCCGTAGAAACGCTAGGTCGGTCCAAGTGCTGAATAAGCGGCAACAGATCGGCGTGACGACCACGCGATGTGTCCCGCGGCGCCATGCCCATCTCGGGACTCGAGTCTGAAGCCAGTGCTGAAGCGGTCTCATATGCATCAACCCGAGCAGGGTGCCCACCGCTGAGGATGCCATATGCCCCAGGAGCCTCTGAAAAGGTTTCACTGGGACCGCTGTTTTCAATCTGAACGCCTTCAGACAGTTCAGCACCAACTGTGCGCGCTTGTTTGTGAGGCGCACCATCATCGAGACCGAGAAAAGAGATGCTCTGAACTGTGGAGAGCTTGCTCTTTACCCAGTTGACCCGAAGCCCCAGCCGGCTGAGGTGCGTGATCACCTGGTCCCTGTGCGCACACAACACATCCCAAGAGAGCTAGGATTAGCCAGTCATCGAGAAAACAGAGACGTGGAACTTTGCATCCTACAGGTCTACCGCCGCAAACCAATCTTGATGCCGGACGCTCGCTAAAATGCGTTTTTGCATCAGCATCTTGAACAGGAGTCTGTGCAAAGCCTGGTTCAGTACCCGCAGGTCCAAGATTGGCCGCAACCCACCGCCTTTCTTCGGTACGATGAAGTAGGGACTGTAAAACCCTTTCTTCATCTCGGCCGGAGGGACAGGCTCTATCGCACCTTTCCACAGAAGGGTAGCGATCTCCGTGCGCAGGGTAGTGGCGTTCTCGCCCTTCACCGAAGTGAAGCAGACACCGTTGAACCTGGGTGGGTGCCTGGTGAACTGAATGGTGTAGCCGAATCGGATGGTTCTGATCAAGCACCGTGACGGGTTGGGGAGCACGAGCCATGCCCCCAAGCTCTGAGCGAGGGGGACCAAGGGGACAATCAAGTCGGACGTGAGGGGGGCGCCCTTGGAGCGCCATACCTGCCATAAAGGAACGGTGGCCGGTGGTCGTGATAACGATGGCCGTGAGCACTGGATATGTGACCCAGGGAAAGAGTAAACCAGGGCGGGGCGTGGCCGTGAGCGGCGCTCCAGGCCCAGGAACCAATCGTCAGGCTGCAAGGGTTCAGGGGGGGTGGAGGGTTCCACACCAGCCCGACCCACACAGCCGCCTGGCAAGCATGGCTGCCAGCTGCGCCTCAGGCTGCGACTGGGTGACCACACCCGAAGGTGGGAGCCCAGTCGAGTCCTCAGCGTCAGACTGGACAGCCCGCTCTCCGATGCTGCAATCGAGAGCTCATCCACTTCGCGAGCGCCGAAACGAGATCGCGAACTCACCCTGAGACGAGCCGGCGGTCTCATCCCAGCGGGGTAAACGAGCGTACTGGTGAGTGAGAGGTCCGTGGGGTGTTGCCCGGCGGAGTGGCTCCCATTGGGGTCCCCAAATCGCCCCCAGTGCTAACCGACGCATCCTCAAACCTGTAGGTAGAAGGACCGAGGCGGGGAGCCGCTGGGGTGGTCTTTCCCTCTAAAGAAGGAAAAACCACGACCGCAACGTTGCCATGGTCACGCTCTCGCAGTGAGAACATGACCCGTCCACGAACGCTGTCTCCGCGTGGGCAGCGCCCAAGCACGTAAGACTGCGATCGTGGCCATCGTAAGCGGAGAGGTAACGACTGCAACCAGGAAATACACACAAACGGAGAGGCATCTTTAAAAAGACGCTCTCCGTTAATGCCACTCTTTTAGAAGGGAAAATATACTCTTTCAGTAGGAAGAATATACTCTTTTAGCTGCTGAAGCGCCCAGGGGCGTTCTCTGCACTTCACCAGTGCAAGAGGGGGAGAAGCCGCTGTAATGCGGCGTAAATCCAACAGCTTCCGTAAACTGAACAACCGCTCCGCTCCGAAGAGAAAATCTGAATGAGTGGTTGCGAGCCAGCTCCTTTTATACCCGTATGTCTGGGGGAGTGGCATGCAAATTCCACTCGCCAATTCCCATTGGCCTTTTTTCAAAATCAGAGGTGTTTTGGGCTCCCAAGAGTGACCACTAGTGTCACTACATCGACACAATATCGAGTGAGTGACAGATAGGGAACAATGAATAATACTTAAGCATTTATTAATTAGTTAATGCACTATGAACTAATATGAACTAACAATGTATTTTTATTAAATAACATTAACAAAGATTAATAAATGCCATAAAAATATATATACGTTAAATTAAACTTCGAAATATTGTGAATACAGCAGCAGTTTACTAAACAGTTCTCTTCAAAAAAGAATAAACACGGGGCTAAAGTAAATTATTGAATTGTGTATGTGAACTAGTTTATTTTCACTATATAAATGTTACAGTAACTTTAATTTCTTATGTCAACATATCAAAACATTAAAAGTTAAGAATATGAAACTGTAATAAAGACGCACATACCTATTCAATTGGGTAAATTCCTATTTATTTATATATAGCAGACTTCAGTAAAAAAAACATCCAATAGAACATTTAGCACAAAAGTGTACACTTTATAGTAATATTGATGGATTCTCATTTGTTTACTTAAAAGGATAGTTCACCCAAAAATTTTAATTCTCTCATTTACTCACCCTCATGCCATCCCAGATGTGTATGACTTTCTTTCTTCTGCAGAACACAAATTATGATTTTTAGAAGAATATTTCAGCTCTGAAGGTCCATACAATGCAAGTGATTGGGTGCCAAAATTTTGACGCTCAAAAAAGCACATAAAGACATCCATACGACTCCAGTGTTTTAATCCATGTCTTCAGAAGTGATATTATAGGTGTGGGTGAGAAAGAGATCAATATTTAATCTTTTTTTTTTGCAAGAAATATTGATAATAGTAAATATTGATGCATGAAGAATGTTAATCACCAAAAACACAAGAAGGAGAATGTGAAAGTGATCTGTTTCTCACCCACACCTATCATATCGCGTCTGAAGACACTGATTTAACCACTGGAGTCGTAATGATTACTTTTATGCTGATTTACATGATTTTTTTGAGCACCAAAAGAGCTGAGAAATTATTCTAAAAATCTTGATTTGAGTTCAGCAGATAAAAGAAAGTTTTACACACATGGGATGGCATAAGGGTGGGTAAATGATGAGAAAATGTTCATTTTTGGGTAAACTATCCCTTTAACATTTCTTCAGAATAATTGTCATTCATGTCGATTTTTCACAAAATTATGCATTCTGAAGAACTAAAGCACTCTAATACTCTCATATTGTCTTAGTTACATCCAGAATGGTGGAGGCCGCTGTTATGATTTATCATGCCAAATATGGATATTAGAAGGAGTTATTACAGGCCACATGACAGGGCCTTCCGCATACCATGCCGTATTATCCTTATAACTTCAGTATAAAGCCTAAAAATATTGTTTTGACTAATGGAACAAGTAGTTAATAAATAAATAAATGATTACGGCAATATATGTGTTGCCTGTATTTTCCAAGCAGTCTCTTGTATTTGCATATGTTTATTATAGAAATGACAGATCTGTCACTGGAGCTGTCATTTGCGCCACACTGCATATTCTGTTAATAATATGCTTTCATCCTCATTCTTAGAATGGAATCCACATGAGGTCATTAAAAGAAGCTTTTGCAACCTCTAGATTATGATTATAAAAGACATATTCAGTAGATAATGTGCAATTTGTTATGTTTACATTCTGCATTCTGAAAAGAACATGCAACCCATCGCTAAACTGTTTCCCGGTGTTTTCAGAACACGTCGAGTTTTCGCCATGGAGAGACAGTTTACGCCCTTACTGTTGTCAGCTTGTGCAAATAAAGCTTCACACTGGCAGAATATTTCCAAACTGTGCAAGTGCACTCTGACCCCAGCTTTGCTGGGATATGTGAAAAAAAGAATTTCACTGTATATGTGCAAATGTATAATGTGTGATAAATTAATACAATTATAATTATTATTATTATAAGTGCATATCTTAAAGGATAGTTCATCCAAAAATGAAAATTCTCTCATAATTTATTTATAACATCCTAGATGTGTATGACATCTTTCTTTCTTCTGCAGAACACAAAGATTTTTAGAAGTGAACGGTTACCAAAATTTTTAAGCTACAAAAAGCAAATAAAAGCAGCATAAAAGTAATCCATATGACTCCAGTGGTTTAATCCATGTCTGCTGAAGCAATCTAATTGGTTTTGGGTGAGAACAGATCTAAATTTAAGGCCTAAATGAGGGTGATTAAATGATGAGAGAATTTTCATTTTTGGGTGAACTTTTCATTTAGTATCTGGCAACCTTGTGGCTCTTTGGAATATTCAGGTCTTATCATCTAATCGCTGTTATTCAAAGTCTCTTATTTATCACATGTAGAGGATTAAAATATTTTACTTGCATGATTAGTTCTAAGTAAAACATGACACAGTTGATCAAAAGGGGATTGTAAGGGGGGATGGTGGTTTTACAAGGGGGATGTTTTTGCCATTTCTTTCAACAAGGAGGATGGCATCCCCTTGCATCCCCCCTCAGCTAGAGCTCTGACTAAAATGAATTGGAGTTTCCAATTCTTAGTTTAAGTGAATTGTTTAAATAACTGGTTCATTTATATTAACTGTCCAAAAGAACCGATTCACTTGTATGATTTGGATATTCCAGTGCTACATATGAGAGAGAGAGAATAGTTTAGGCAAGGGCATTCATTTACTTTCTCAGCTTCATTGCTGTGTTTGCAATACAAAGTGAAAATGTAGCATTTTTTTATGCTACACTTCTGCTCGTTGGGAAATGTAGCTTGTTACTGGAAAAGCTACACTATTGTGAAAATAGCTGCGCTACTATCACGCTACTGAAAAATGTACAGCAGTTCAGTTGGTAGTGTCGCTACTTTTAGTTAGTTCCTCCCCAACACTGCATAATCACAGCATACATTTACATAGTCTCATCCAGAGAAGGCATGCCCACAGACCGCACGCAACCCGTTTACTGACCGTCTGATGCATATTGTACACAAAACTGCCAACTTTCTCGATCTGGCAAGCTCTAATGTGATTGGCTGGTTCAGTCTTCCTGGAAACAAAGTTGTGTTTGTAAGGTATTGGTTGCTAATAAGCGCTCCTGAGGAAGAACTATTTACTGGATTTGCCAAAGTTTGCTACAGTAGGTTCATGCCATATAATCTTTTAAAGATATGGAGAGTTTAGTTTGAGAATTATTTTTATTTTATTTTTTTTATTTTTTTGTTAAAGATTTGTTTTTGGTTTGAGATAATTTTTTTGTTTGTTTTGTTTTCTGTACAGCCATACTTAAGCAATATTTTTTACACGCCTGTTGTGTCAGCTATAAACCTCCCCCTAAACTGCATTTAAAACAAAACAAACTGTGGTTGTTCATTTTACATGTCGGTCAGACTGTTTCTTCCTGTTTAAGTGGGCAGTTCTTGGCCAGAAAAAAAACTTTTTGTCAAAACGTTTTGTTGCTACTCTAAATAATTTTTTACATAACAGCACCTATTCAGTATTCAGCTTTTTGGCCTGTCCTGTTGAACAACAGTGTTGCCTACTCCATGTGAACTTCACATGCAAGGTTAGCCAGTCATAACAGAGGTCATTTACATAGAAGTCTTAAAAGTACAGTAGCATAAACAGTCTAACTGTGAAAGTCAGTGAGGGGTGGAAAATGGTCATGAAAAGTTCACTTATTAAAAAATACTTTTTGTTGCAAGAAACTTGAATATAGAAAATCTGAGAAATGTAGGACTGTTTTACAGACATAATGTGTACTGTGTACAGAAAATGCTTTTATAAATATCTGCGCAAACGGCTAGTGAATGTTAAGTGGGGTTATTTTGTGTGTGTGCATGTATTATATATTAGTATGCTTTTATGAAGGGATACACAATGAATAGACATTATGCTTCTTTTGACTTCTCAGTGTTAAGAGCTTCTGGGAATAGTTCATTTCAGTGTGGATGTGTGTGTGTGCGCACAGGTGAGTTCTCACCTTGTCGGGTGAATAATGGAGGCTGTCAGGATCTGTGTCTGCTCACGTCAGACGGGCGGGTCAACTGTAGCTGTCGTGGAGAGAGGAAACTTCTAGAGGACAACACCTGCATAGGTGAGATGCCAGTGTCTGATCACTGACTTCATACATCTGTCTGTATATGCAGCTAGTGTTATTAAATCACTTTACTCACAGTTATAGTTCAAATACAGATTAATCGAGTCCTAATGCAGTTTTACACAGAGACAATCCTACAAATACACCGTTCAAAAGAACAAGGTGACAGTAGCAAGGAAAATAATGAAATAACCTTGAGAAGAACCAAGACTCAAAGGCCACGTTTACACAGCAGTAGAATTTGGTTGCTGGTCCTGTATTTGAATGTTAATACATTTACGTTTGCACACAGTTTGGTTATTTACAATAGCAAAAACCGCATTTATAACCAAACTGACACCCGTAACAGCTGTTACTGTTATTCCAGGTAGGTTGCTGTCAGTGGAGCACACATATGGATAAAATAAATGCAGTTTCTGAAAAAATGGGAATGAGTTTAATGTAGATATTTTACTTTACCTATCTATAAAATATTTTTTACAGCTATGCTATTATTTCTGACAGTACACTTCAATTATTGGCATTATACTGCAATATATTTCAATGTCACAGCTTTTAAGGGAATTTCATTTTGTGTGAAATTAATCTGTGATTTCACTTTTTGTCTGTGCTTTGTTTCACTTTTTTGTTTCACTCTTGGTGTGAATAAATCTTTCATCTGCGATTCATTTAGCTTTTGTTTCGTCCGTGGTGTGAATTTACACTATCTTTTGTCTGTGCTTTGTTTCACTTTCTCGTTTCACTCTTGGTGTAGATGAACCTTATCTCTGTGTTTCGTGTTACTTTTTCTTTTCAATTGACGTGAATAAGACATTATGTCTGTGCTTTGTTTCACTTTTTTGTTTCACTCTGGGTGTGAATAAACTTTCGTCATTCTGATACATTTAGCTTATTTAGTTTAGCTCTTTTTCATCTCTTTCATTTCATTCGCTGTGTTAACAGACCTTAACAAAGTGCTCTTACACCAGTATACTGTATGTTCATCCACTAGTTGGAGAGCTGTGTCCTATGATCAGAAGTGATGTGGGGTCAATGAAGTATTGTGGAGCTCTAGACGTGCGCAGTATACTGTGACAGAATGCGGTTGATGTGTCCTGATGTGAACTCCTGCCATGGAAACTTGAATGAGGTTTAGTTCGTGCAGAAATCCAGAGAAACATTTGTAAAACTCTAATCAGGTCAAGAGGTTATCAGTGCATGTGTTTCTCCATATCATGTGAAAATCACATGTTCCTCTTGTTCTGCTGGTGAAAATAAGCCATTCTTCACTTGAATCTAGAAACATGTTGGGGTGGAGTCATCTTCTTTCTATTGTTTTTGACAATACAAAACATCCCATCTTTAATGTACTTTAAAATAGCTCTGTTCCACCTTAAGCAATATCCTAACCATCAGGGAACCTCGTTAGTGGCTGATTTGACAGATTGATGATTTCACTGTAAATTCAGCGGAAAAAATTTCTGGAAGTCGAAAGTTCTGCTGCTACAATTGGTCTGTGCTAACTGAAATTCAAACCACTGCCCCAGTGGCTGAAGCTGGAAGTGTTGTTAAGGTGAAATATCCACAGGATTGCCATTTGTCCATTTGATTGGGCACAAATCTGTGTAGGGCAAGATGATGTCATCAATAATTTTGTTCTGTTCTCTTAGAAAGAAAATATTTTCTACTAAAGGTATGTTTTTCAACATTTAAGAGTACTCTAGCATTAGCGTTGGGAACCGAGAACCGGTTATTGTTCACAACCGGTTCCATCCTTTAAAAAATACCAGAATTGTATGATCTTTGTGACTTTTGGTTCCTTTTACGGTTCTCCAGCATGCAGTTTTCCACCGATGTGGCTGGAACACCGTGCTCAAATACTCTGACAGTGTTTCCAGCAGCACATCTCTGCAGCAGCGCTCCCCTCTACTGACTCTACAGTGTAAAAACACAGTTCTACCAGTGTATTTAATTCCCAATCCAACGAGTCTCGAGTCAGCTCTTTTTACAGCGCAAAATATATGTGCTTCCGGTACAGTTCGATTCCCGAAATAATTATTCAAAGGAGCCAGTTCTTTTGAATCAACAGCGCTAAACATATGGTGCTTCCTGTATAGTCCGATCCCGAAAGAACCATTCTAATGAGCCGGTTCTTTTGAATCTACAGCACGAAACATACAGTGCTTCCAGTATACAAGTAATCTTATTCTGATGTGTAAGTTATGAATGTCCAACTCGAAATTAAATAAGAACTGTTGAAGTCTCACAAGCCTGAAGTACAACATTAGGCTACAAAACACAGTCTAAACTGTCTCTGGAACTGTTACTGTTTATTTAATGATGACGTGTCTCTATTAAATCAAGCAGTGCAGTTACTGACTGGTTGTTCATATGACAATGTATAATTAAAGATCCACTTTTACAACAAAACTTAATCAAAGAAGTTTTGTTGTAAAAGTGGATTTAAAAAAAATAAATAAATGAACTAATTAAATATGCCATCACATTTCATGTTGGTTTAGATTTATTTATTTTAAATAGAGTAAGGATCTGTTATTGGATTGTATTTATGTCTCTAAAAAGTCTGCAAACACAACTTTTACAAGAACTGTATTAAATGTATTTCTGATTTGTTATATCTGCTCTGTACAAATCTGAAATGATCTCATTATTTGGTAACAGACAGCAGAGGGTAGTAAATGCAATAAGAATTGGATTTCTCATTTCTAAATAATTGTTAAATAAAAAAAGTACTAAAAGAATTACTGGAATCATTATTGGAACTGTTAAGGAACCGGAATCGTAAAATTCCTTATGATTCCCAACCCTATCTAGTATATAGGTCAATGTTTCTCAACTGGTGGGTCATGACCCCAAAATGGGTCGCAGACAGCAGGGAAAGAACAATGCCAGGGTTCTTCCTGCACAGAAATTTTTCCGCGTCCCAAGCAAAATTTCGGGCCGCTGAGGCAAATTTAATGATGTTCATCTCATGAATGTCGCTTTATACGTGCTAAATAAGCTTCTAATCTGAAAATATGATGTGATTGAAGCCTGGTTTTTGCGCAAGTGTGTGGCACGAGTCATCACAGAATACTCGCACCAATGATCTGCTCTGCTTTAACCTGCTGTATCTCTGGAGCACGTGTGCGCCAACCAGGCTTCCCTCGATATCGCGGCGCAGACCACAAAACTGATGCGACACATTTGAATTTTCTAGTTAAAAGCGATATGGAAGAAGTCAAACCTCTCCAACAGCTAGACAGCCCAGTATAAACATCAGTGACGAGGAAAAGAGACAAAACTGTGCATGTGCCAAAATAAAGTCTTTTCAAATTACATAATCATCACTCTTACTAAAATAATCTTGATTTTTCAATAGGAACAGTAACTGTGATATTTTGAGATTAATTTTGTAGTTAATAATTTATTAGGTGGAATCAGTTCAAACTAATTTTTATTACAACTGTGGCAGTTGTAGATAAAGGTCCTAAATTTGTTTAGTATATTATATTTTCATAACATATATACAGTATATATATATATATATATATATATATATATATATATATATATATATATATATATATATATGTCACGTTTGGTTGAGGAAATGGCAGGACTCAAATGCAGAGTAGCAATACAGGCTTTTATTGATCGAAAAATATAACTGTGACGAGGAGGAGGATGTGGCCCAGCCGTGATGGAACACAGCTGCCGCTGAATCAGCTGATCAGTGGGAGAGCGAGATAAGGGGCAGCCGGAGACGCCGGTTAGAGAGAGAGAGAGACACACGCAGCAGCGCTGCATGAGTGTCTGTGTCCTTATGTTTTATGTTGTTTTAAGGTCATTTATATCATTAAAGTTTATGTTTATTGTTCAGCCAGTTCCCACCTCCTCCTTGCCCATCCTTATACTGTTACAGTCTAAGGATGTAAGTTTAAAGTAAGTTTGGAGCAGAAGATAATAGAAATAAACCTTGTGTAAATTGTCAGCTTTATGCTGAGCTAAAATTCTATTTCTAACCATTTTACATGCACATGTTACCAGGCACGATCATATTTTTTTATCAAGAAAATTCACGTTGGATCATAATTTCTTTTTTTCTAGTAAGACCTTTGATATAAGGGCAAAAATCGTATTCTTGATAATTTTTTTTTTTATTGTTTTCCTGTAAAAATATCTACAAATCCTTAAAACAAGATCAATTTGATCTTGTTTTAGAAACAACACTGCATAAGATATTTAGGTTTTTCAGAGAATGTATTTTTAACATGTATTTTTGTCTATACTGTTTTTATAGTCAAAACAAGTGAAAAAATCTATCAGTGCTGAAGAAGTAATCCATTACTGAATACATTACAAATTACATTTTATAGCATGTATTCTGTAATCTATAGTGGAATACATTTCAAAAGTAACCCTCCCAGCTCTGCCTAAATATGCCTTTTGGACCATCAAATAGCCAGCAGCCTGATGGCACCCATTTACTTACATTATAAGGACCTACAGAGCTTCAACATTTTTCTAAATATCTTAATTTGTGTTCTGCTGAAGAAAGACAGTCATACATATCAGTGTAAGTCAATACTGAGAGAATTTACATTTTTGTGTGATCTATTCCTTTAAAGCTAACATGCAAACACACAACCAAAAGCCTTTTCAAAAGCTTGTTTGTTTAAGCATCCCAGCCAACCCAACACATAAACATTGTCTGTTTGACCAACCCATGGCAGATGAGTGGAGGGTTCAGGAAATTTGTCCTTATTTCCAATTCTATTTGGTGTCACTAGAGGCACAGAAATGACACACTTCACCTTTAAATGCTCAAAGATAGATTTTCACATTTACGAGTGTTTAACATTATTGTGTTGTGCTTTCAGCTCAGAACACGTCATGCAACAGCATGGATGACTTTGAGTGTGGCAATGGAGATTGCATCAAATACACTCTCACCTGTGATGGCATGGCACACTGCAAAGACAAATCAGATGAGAAACTATCCTACTGCAGTGAGTTGTGTGTGTGTGTTTGTGTGTGTGTGGGCGGTTTATGAGGGAATGTTTTTAGGTTACAAACTGGTAATTACAAGGGTATAATTCTGTAAATGTGTTTCATGAGGACATTTCTAGTGTCCCCATAATTCAAATCGCTTAAAAAACATACTAAACTATGTTTTTTGAAAATGTAAAAATGCATAGGTTTAGGGGTAGGGTTTGGGGATAGAATATATAGTTCGTACAATATAAAAATAATTATGTCTATGGAGAGTCCTCATAAGGGACCGAATGTCCCCACAAGGATAGTAAAACCTGAGATCACCTACCTTGTGGGGCCCAGCCAGCGGTCCCCACAATGGAAATGGCTTATTAAACATACTAAATGATGTTTTTTTGAAATATAAAAATGCAGAAAGGTTTCTGTGAGGGCTAGGTTTAGGGGTTGGGTTAGGGGATAGAAATTATCATTAGATCTCTATAAAATCCATAAAATGCATGGAAGTCTATGGAGAGTCCCCACAATGATATAAAAACAAGTTTGTGTGTGTGTTTGTGTGGTAGTATTAATGTTAACTATAGTTATGAATTCCTTTCTTGTGATGCTTTAACCATCTGTGTGTGTATGTATTCAGCTAATCGTGTGTGTAAGAAGGGCTATAAGCGCTGTGTGAACGGACGCTGTGTCACTCACAGTTCGTGGTGTAATGGCCGGGATGATTGTGGAGATAACTCTGATGAACTATTCTGTAATGGTAAGACTGTCTGTTAATACAAGTTACCCACTGAACATCTATAATGCTATAACAAGTATACAAAACATAACAGCAACGCTTGGTTGAATCTCATGTAAACATGTCTGGGTCATGTTTTTCCTGAAATCAAATTACATTAATAACACATTTCTATCATATATTTTGTATATAGTATATTATGCGTATATTTAGGACCATTATGATGTTTTGCATTGTGACAATTTGTGACATTATTTTCTGGACAATTAAGGACATTTTCCCTAACTTTCACATTACCATAATGCATAAATGAATGCCATTTTTTTTTTTTTTTTTTTTTTTTGGCATGATACAATACAAAACGATAAAATACAATATAATAAATTAAAATATTGATGTTGTTTTTTTGTAAATCTTTTGATTAATGCTGATTTATATACTGAAGTAAATGTCTGAATTACAAGCAGGGACTAAAAACTGTTCAAGGAACGAAAACTGAAAATGAACGAAATTTTAACAGAACATAACCGAAAACCGAAACAAAGTGATTTTCAATTGTTCTGGATTGAAAACTTTATTTTTAAATGCTGGTAACCAGTTATTTTGTTCTGATAATTTTTTAATGAAGCTAAAGGCCAAAGGGTTTATCACAGAATTTTTTTTATGTGCTTTGATCCTAAGGAAACTGCGGCATTACACACTTCTTTGATTTTTGCCTGTTGTGGATGTCACATTCTGTGAATGAATACCTGTAGAACTATGTATAATTACTACATATACAGTTGTGCTCAAACGTTTGCATACCCTTGGATAATTGGTAATATATGTACCATTTTGAAAGAAAACATGAGTGAGCAGGCAAAACACATTTCTTTTTTTTTTTCTTATGGGATTCATATTCAACTGTAGGTTATAACAGAATGGCACAATCATAAAACAAAACATGGCAACAAAGAAATGACCCCTGTTCAAAAGTCTGCATACCCTTAGTTCTTAATACTGTGTATTGCCCCCTTTAGCATCAATGACAGTGTGCAGTCTTTTGTAATAGTTGTCTATGAGGCCCCAAATTCTTGCAGGTGGTATAGCTCCCCATTCGTCTTGGCAAAATGCCTCCAGGTCATGCAAAGTCTTTGGTTGTCTTGCATGAGCCGCACGTTTGAGATCTCCCCAGAGTGGCTCGATGATATTAAGGTCAGGAGACTGTGATGGCCACTCCAGAACCTTCACCTTTTTCTGCTGTAACCACTGGAGGGTCAACTTGGCCTTGTGCTTAGTGTCATTGTCATGCTGGAAAGTCCAAGAGTGTCCCATGCGCAGCTTTCGTGCAAAGAATGCAAATTGTCTGCCAGTATTTTCTGATAACATGCTGCATTCATCTTGCCATCAATTTTCACAAGATTCCCCATGCTTTTAGAGCTCACCCCCCCCCCCCCAAAAAAAACATCAGTGAGCCACCACCATGCTTCACAGTGGGGATGGTATTCTTTTCACTATAGGCCTTGTTGACCCCTCTCCAAACATAGCGCTTATAGTTGTGAACATAAAGCTCTATTTTGGTCTCGTCACTCCAAATTACAGTGTGCCAGAAGCTATGAGTCATGTCAAGGTGTTGTCGGGCATATTGTAACGGGCTTTTTTGTGGCATTGGCGCAGTAAAGGCTTCTTTCTGGCAACTCGACCATGCAGCTCATTTTTGTTCAAGTATCGTCGTATTGTGCTCCTTGAAACAACCACACCGTCTTTTTCCAGAGCAGCCTGTATTTCTCCTGAGGTTACCTGTGGGTTTTTCTTTGTATCCCGAACAATTATTCTGGCAGTTGTGGCTGAAATCTTTCTTGGTCTACCTGACCTTGACTTGGTATCACGAGAAACCCCCGATTTTTCCACTTCTTAATAAGTGATTGAACAGTACTGACTGGCATTTTCAAGGCTTTGGATATCTTTTTATATCCTTTTCCATCTTTATATAGTTCCATTACCTTGTTACGCAGGTCTTTTGACGGTTCTTTTCTGCTCCCCATGGCTCAGTATCTAGCCTGCTCAGTGCATCCAATGAGAGCTAACAAACTCATTGACTATTTATACAGAGACACTAATTGCAATTTAAAAAGCCACAGGTGTTGGAAATTAACCTTTAATTGCCATTTAAACCTGTGTGTGTCACCTTGCATGTCTGTAACAAGGCCAAACATTCAAGGGTATGTAAACTTATGATCAGGGCAATTTGGGTGAATTCTGTTACCATTATGATTTAAAAAGGAGCCAAACAACTATGTGATAATAAATGGCTTCATATGATTACTATCCTTAAATCAAATAAAACATTTTTTTTGCATGATCAGTCATATTTTCAAAATCAATGCCAAAATTTCACAATTTCTGCCAGGGTATGCAAACTTTTGAGCACAACTGTATACATGCACGGCTAATCCAGATACAATGAAAACATTATTAAAAAGTACATTTCTGGGGGCCTGGGTAGCTCAGCGAGTACTGACGCTGACTACCACCCCTGGAGTTGCAAGTGACTCCAGACAGCTCTCCTAAGCAACCAAATTGGCTCGGTTGCTAGGGAGGGTAGAGTCACATAGGGTAACCTCCTCGTGGTCACTATAATCTGGTTCTCACTCTCAGTGGGGCATGTGGCGAGTTGTGCGTGGATGCCGCGGAGAATAGTGTGAAGCCTCCATGTGCGCTATGTCTCCGCGGTAACGCACTCAACAAGCCACGTAATAAGATGCGCGGATTGACGGTTTCAGACGTGGAGGCAGCTAAGATTCGTCCTCCGCAACCCGGATTGAGGTGAGTCACTACGCCATCACAAGGACTTAGAGCACATTGGGTATTGGGCATTCCATATTGGGGAGAAAAGGGGAGGAAAAAAAAAACATTTCTCAGTTGTTTCCAAGTCTTCACTGCATTATTGTTAGATATGATGTATTTATACAGATTTGATGCTGCCGGGTTTTGACTCAGAAGTAAATCAAATCAAAATCAAATCACTTTATTGTCACACAACCATAAACACAAGTGCAGCAGTGGGTGAAAATCTTGGGTGCAGTTCCGAGCAACATAGCAGTCATGACAGTGATGAGACATATACCAATTTACAATAAACATCAGATTTACACAACACAATTTACATATCTAATATACACATAATCACAAAACACAATATACAAATAATAATATACAATGTACAGTATACAGTATACAATACACACAATATAGAATACACATACACACAATATAGAATACACAGTATACAATAAAAATAAAATATATAAAAATATACAGTATGTTGTATTGTGCTGTATTGACGTTCAGGCTGTCGTTTGATAGTCAGTTGCCAGTGTGTTGTTAAGAGAGAATATATTTATAACAGTCCAGTGTGAGATATAAGATTATAAGATTAATAAAGTGCAGTGCTGATGTATATTGATCGTGAGAGATCAAGAGTTCATAAGTCTGATTGCTTGGGGGAAGAATCTGTCATGAAGTCGGCTGGTGCGGGTCCTAATGCTGCGATACTGCCTGCCTGATGGTAGTAGTGAGAACAGCCCATGACTCGGGTGGCTGGAGTCTCTGATGATCCTCCGAGCTTTTTTCACACACCGCCTGGTATATATGTCCTGGAGGGAGGGAAGCTCACCTCCGATGATGTGTCTAGCAGTTCGCACCACCCTTTGCAGAGCTTTGTGGTTGAGGGTGGTGCTGTTGCCATACCAGGCAGTGATGCAGCCAGACAGGATGCTCTCTACAGTGCTGGTGTAGAAACGTGTGAGGATGTGGTGGTTCATTCTGAACTTCCTCAGCCGTCTCAGGAAGAAGAGGCACTGGTGAGCCTTTTTCACAATGGCCTCAGTGTGGACGGACCATGTGAGTTCCTCTGTGATGTGGACACTGAGGAACTTGAAGCAGCTGACTCTCTCCACTGGTGCTCCATTGATGGTGATGGGGCTGTGTTCTCTGTCTTTTCTTCTGAAGTCCACCACAAGCTCCTTGGTCTTACTGACGTTGAGGGAGATGTTGTGCTCCTGAGACCAGCGTGTCAGAGTGTGCACTTCCTCTCTGTAGGCTGATTCATCATTGTCAGTGATCAGACCTACCACCGTCGTATCATCAGCAAACTTAATGATGGCATTGGAGCTATGTGTTGCCACACAGTCATGTGTGTACAGGGAATAAAGGAGTGGGCTGAGAACACAGCCCTGCGGGAAGGATCGGGTTACATCTGTAAATGTAAATGCAGATCTATAAATAAAATTATACTTAACTGTTAATTAACTGCTTGTAATGATTTCTATGCTGATAAATCCACCACACAGGGGAAAAAAAAATATTGCTTATTTTTGCAATAATTTTTTGCAAAAATTAGACCATGTTGCATGTTTCTCTTGCGAGATCTGGCAACACTGCAGTTGGTATTTCACCAACCCCTTAGCGCAGAGTACTGTCATTAAAAAAATAACTTTATTAACTGTTCTTTTATTTTGTTCTAACCGGTAAGCTTTTTTAGTCCCTGATTACAAGGATAATGAGAATCTAATGAGTATCAGCATTTTGATTAATGACAATTACTAAACAAAAATCTAAATTAAAATGTTTGGATGCAGTAGGCAGTATGGTATGTAGGCAACCTCTTTTCAGTTTATTTTAAATGGGAAAGTGAAGGCAGGCAGAGAGTGGCAATGGTTGTCCAACTCGTTCACACACCACGCTAGATACACTGTGTGTATGTGTGTGTGTATATATATATATATAGAGAGAGAGAGAGAGAGAGAGAGAGAGAGAGAGAGAGAGAGAGAGAGCGCGCGAGCGCTCTGGACAAAATTAAGAGACAACTGCAAAATTATCAGTTTCTCTAGATTTACTATTTATAGGTATGTTTGAGTAAAATTTAAATTTTTGTTTTATTCTATAAAGTACTGACAACATTTCTCCTAAATTCCAAATAAAAATATTGTCATTTAGAGCATTTATTTGCAGAAAATGACAACTGTTCAAATGAAAAAGATGCTGTGTTTTCAGACCTTGAACAATGCAAAGAAAACAAGTTCATATTCATTTTTATACATCACAATACTAATGTTTTAACTTAGGAATATTCAGAAATCAATATTTGCTGGAATAACCCTGATTTCCAATCAAAGCTTTCATGCGTCTTGGCATGTTCTCCACCAGTCTTTCACATTGCTGTTGGGTGACTTTATGGCACTCCTGGCGCAAAAATTCAAGCAACTCGGCTTTGTTTGATGGCTTGTGGCCATCCATCTTCCTCTTGATCACGTTCCAGAGGTTTTCAATGGGGTTCAGGTCTGGAGATTGGGCTGGCCATGACAGGGTCTTGATCCAGAGGTCCTCCATCCACACCTTGATTGTCCTGCTGGAAAAACCGATCCTCAGAGTTGGGGAACATTGTCAGCGCAGAAGGAAGCAAGTTTTCTTCCAGGATAACCTTGTACGTGGCTTGATTCATGCGTCCTTCACAATCATCACCGATCCTCCACCTGGTTGTCTAATGGTTAGATGGAGACCTGGAGAGGCCTACAGGCCACAGTGTCTCGCACCCACTGTGCAATTTGGTGGAGGATCGGTGATGATCTGGGGTGCTTCAACAAAGCTGGAATTGGGCAGATTCGTCTTTTTTGAAGGACGCATGAATCAAGCCACGTACAAGGTTATCCTGGAAGAAAACTTGCTTCCTTCTGTGCTGACAATGTTTCCCAACTCTAAGGATTGTTTTTTACAGCAGGACAATACTCCATGCCACACAGCCAGGTCAATCAAAGCGTGGACGGAGGACCACCGGATCAAGACCCTGTCATGGCCAGCCCAATCTCCATTGAAAACCTCTGGAATGTGATCAAGAGAAAGATGATGGCCACAAGCCATCAAACAAAGCCAAGCTGCTTGAATTTTTGTGCCAGGAGTGCCATAAAGTCACCCAACAGCAATGTGAAAGACTGGAAGAGAGCATGCCAAGACGCATGAAATCTGTGATTGAAAATCAGGGTTATTCCAGCAAATATTTATTTCTCTCTTCCTAAGTTAAAACATAAGTATTGTGTTGTATAAAAATGAATATGAACTTGTTTTCTTTGCATTATTCTAGGTCTGAAAACACGGCATTTTTTTTTTGTTTTTTGTTTTTTTTTGTTAATTTGACCAGTTGTCATTTTCTGCAAATAAATGCTCTAAATGACAATATTTTTATTTGGAATTTGGGAGAAATATTGTCAGTATTTTATAGAATAAAACAAAAAATTTAATTTTACTCAAACACATACCTATAAATAGTAAATCCAGAGAAACTGATAATTTTGCAATGGTCTCTTAATTTTTTCCAGAGCTGTGTAACGTTGTTGCTGGCACTGGCAATGACGAAGACGATGAAGTAAAGATGAACCCAAGTGCAGTTTATTTACATAAGTGATATCCAAAACGTGAATCCAAACCATAACAAACACAAAGGACTTGACTTGACTTGACTTGACTTGACTTGACTTGACTTGACTTCGCTACACAAACACAATACCTGATAAAGGACAATGGTAAACATGAGGGCTTAAATACATGGACAAGGGGTAAAACAAAGATGAGGGAACAAATGAACAGACAGAACTGATAACAAGATAATCAAACAATAAACCAATGAAAACAAGACACATGAACCTAGAGGGAAACATGAAATCATATGACAAGGGAACCACATGACATGAAACAGGAACTAAACTTTCAAAATAAAAGACATGAAATACCTGAACCAACAGAATAAACATGACAAGCTGTATATATATATATATATATATATATATATATATATATATATATACAGTACTGTGCAAAATTTTAGGCACTGGTGAAAAATGTTGCATTGTATGGATGTTTTCAAAAATAATGCCATAAATAGTTTTTATTTATCAGTTAATGTCATGCAAAGTCCAGTAAACATAAAAAAAGCTAAATCAATATTTGATGTGACCACCTTTGCCTTCAAAACAGCACCAATTCTCCTAGGTACTCCTGGACACAGTTTTTCTTGGTTGTTGGCAGATAAGATGTTACAAGCTTCTTGGAGAATTTGTCATAGTTCTTCTATCTGTTTAGGCTGTCTCAATTGCTTCTATCTCTTCATTTAATCCCAGACTGACTCGATGGTACTCCTAAGACATTTGCACAGTACTGTATATACAGGTGCATCTCAATAAATTAGAATGTCGTGGAAAAGGTCATTTATTTCAGTAATTCAACTCAAATTGTGAAACTCGTGTATTAAATAAATTCAATGCACACAGACTGAAGTAGTTTAAGTCTTTGGTTCTTTTAATTGTGATGATTTTGGCTCACATTTAACAAAAACCCACCAATTCACTATCTCAAAAAATTAGAATACATCATAAGACCAATAAAAAAAACATTTTTAGTGAATTGTTGGCCTTCTGGAAAGTATGTTCATTTACTGTATATGTACTCAATACTTGGTAGGGGCTCCTTTTGCTTTAATTACTGCCTCAATTCGGCATGGCATGGAGGTGATCAGTTTGTGGCACTGCTGAGGTGGTATGGAAGCCCAGGTTTCTTTGACAGTGGCCTTCAGCTCATCTGCATTTTTTGGTCTCTTGTTTCTCATTTTCCTCTTGACAATACCCCATAGACTCTCTATGGGGTTCAGGTCTGGTGAGTTTGCTGGCCAGTCAAGCACACCAACACCATGGTATTTAACCAACTTTTGGTGCTTTTGGCAGTGTGGGCAGGTGCCAAATCCTGCTGGAAAATGAAATCAGCATCTTTAAAAAGCTGGTCAGCAGAAGGAAGCATGAAGTGCTCCAAAATTTCTTGGTAAACGGGTGCAGTGACTTTGGTTTTCAAAAAACACCAGCAGATGACATTGCACCCAAATCATCACAGACTGTGGAAACTTAACACTGGACTTCAAGCAACTTGGGCTATGAGCTTCTCCACCCTTCCTCCAGACTCTAGGACCTTGGTTTCCAAATGAAATACAAAACTTGCTCTCATCTGAAAAGAGGACTTTGGAACACTGGGCAACAGTCCAGTTCTTCTTCTCCTTAGCCCAGGTAAGACGCCTCTGACGTTGTCTGTGGTTCAGGAGTGGCTTAACAAGAGGAATACGACAACTGTAGCCAAATTCCTTGACACGTCTGTGTGTGGTGGCTCTTGATGCCTTGACCCCAGCCTCAGTCCATTCCTTGTGAAGTTCACCCAAATTCTTGAATCGATTTTGCTTGACAATCCTCATAAGGCTGCGGTTCTCTTGGTTGGTTGTGCATCTTTTTCTTCCACACTTTTTCCTTCCACTCAACTTTCTGTTAACATGCTTGGATACAGCACTCTGTGAACAGCCAGCTTCTTTGGCAATGAATGTTTGTGGCTTACCCTCCTTGTCAATGATTGTCTTCTGGACAACTGTCAGATCAGCAGTCTTCCCCATGATTGTGTAGCCTAGTGAACCAAACTGAGAGACCATTTTGAAGGCTCAGGAAACCTTTGCAGGTGTTTTGAGTTGATTAGCTGATTGGCATGTCACCATATTCTAATTTTTTGAGATAGTGAATTGGTGGGTTTTTGTTAAATGTGAGCAAAAATCATCACAATTAAAAGAACCAAAGACTTAAACTACTTCAGTCTGTGTGCATTGAATTTATTTAATACACGAGTTTCACAATTTGAGTTGAATTACTGAAATAAATGAACTTTTCCAGGACATTCTAATTTATTGAGATGCACCTGTATATATATATATATATATATATATATATATATATATATACATACATACACACAGTATATCTAGCATGGTGTGTGAACGAGGTGGACAACCATTGCCACTCTCTGCCTGCCTTCACTTTCCCATTTAAAATAAACTGAAGAGAGGTTGCCTACATAGCGTACTGCCTTAATTCATCCAAACATTTTAATTTTGCTTTTTGTTATATACAGATGCAAGGGAATGTATGGCAGAAGAGGTAGGGTATGTTGGATAAATATAAATAGACTAAGCTGTGTATTGCACATAATTATTGCTCAGTGGGGCAGTTTTAAAAGTTCATGAGATGGATAGCCTGAGGGAAAAAACTGTTCCTGTGCCTGACGGTTCTGCTTCTCAGTGCTCTGTAGCGCCTGCCAGAAGGCGATAGTTCAAAAAGGTAGTGGGCACACATCCAGAGTGATTTTCCAGCCCTTTTCCTCACTCTGGAAGTGTACAGTTCCTGAAGGGATGGCAGGGGGCAACCAATAATCCGCTCAGCAGTCCGAACTGTACTTTGTAGTCTTCTGATGTCCAGTTTCATAGCTGAACCAAACCAGACAGTTATTGAAGTGCAGAGGACAGACTCAGTGACTGCTGAGTAGAACTGTATCAGCAGCGCCTGTGGCAGATTGAACTTCCTTAGCTGGCGAAGGAAGTACAATCTCTGCTGGGCCTTTTTCACAATGGAGTCAATGTGGGTCTCCCACTTCAGGTCCTGTGAGATGGTAGTGCCCAGGAACCTGAATGACTCCACTGCTGCCACAGTGCTGTTTAGAATGGGGAGCGGGGTCAATGTTGGGGTGTTCCTCTTAAAGTCCACTATCATCTCCACTGTTTTGAGCATGTTCAGCTCTAGGTTGTTTTGACTGCACAAGTGAGCCAGCTGTTCAACCTCCCTTCTGTATAAAGGCTCGTCGTCATCTTGGATGAGGCCGATGACAGTAGTGTCGTCTGCATACTTCAGGAGCTTGACAGAGGGTGGTGCAGTCATTGGTATACAGGGAAAAGAGTAGTGGGGAGAGCACACATCCCTGGAGGGCACCAGTGCTGATCGTACATGTGCTGGAAGTGAATTTCCCCTGTCTCACTAGCTGCTGCCTGTCCGTCAGAAAGCTGGTGATCCACTGACAGATAGACGTGGAAACAGAGAGTTGGTGTAATTTAGTCCAGAGAATAGCTGGGATGATGGTGTTAGAAGCCGAACTGAAGTCCACAAAAAGGATCCTTGTATATGTCCCTGGTCTGTCCAGATGTTGCAGGATATGATGCAATCCCATGTTACAGACCTGTTTGCTCTATAAGCAAATTGAAGGGGATCCAGAAAAGGTCCAGTGATGTCCTTCAGGTGGGCCAACACCAGTCTCTCAAATGACTTCATGACCACAGATGTCAGAGCATCAGAGTCATTCAGTCCTGTGATTTTGGGTTTCTTTGGGACAGGAATGATGGTGGAGTGTTTGAAGCAGCAGGGAACTTCACACTGCTCCAGTGATCTGTTGGGGGCCAGCTGGTCAGCACAGGATTTTAGACAAGTGGGTGAAACACCATCTGGGCCCTGTGCTTTCCTTGTCTCTTGTTTCCGGAAGACACAGCACACCTTTTCAAAGTAGCAGGAGGGGGGAGGAGGGGGGTTGCAGGAGGTGTTGATGTTTGTGTGAAGTGAAGGTCAGAGTGGGTGTGGGGTGTGAGACTGGGCCTTTCAAATCTACAGTAAAACACATTCAAGTCATTAACCAATTGTTGGTTCCCTACAGTGTTGGGGGATGGTATCTTGAAGTTAGTAAAGTCTTTCAGGCCTCTTCACACTGATGCAGGGTCATTAGCTGAAATCTTGTTTATCAGCTTATCAGAATCGCTTCTTTTAGCCACTCCGATTTCCTTATTCTGTGTGCTTTTCACCTGATTGTACAAGATTTTATCCCCACTTATGTATGCATCCTTTTTGGCCTGACAAAGCTGCATGAGTTTTGCTGTAAACCATGGTTTGTCATTAATGTATGTTAAATAAGTCCCAGCAGGAATGCACATATCCTCACAGAAACTGATATATGATGTCACACTATCTGTGAAATCATCCAGATCAGTGTCTGCAGCCTCAAATACACTCCATTCAGTGCAGTCAAAGCAGGCTTGTAGTTCCAGCTCTGCTTCATTGGTCCACTCTTTACAGTATTTACTACAGGTTTAGCTGATTTTAGTTTACGCCTGTAGATTGGAAGAAGATGAACCAGACAGTGATCAGAGAGTCCCAAAGCTGCTCTAGGGACAGAGTGATATGCATCCTTTATTGTTGTGTAGCAGTGATCCAGTGTATTTCTCTCTGTGGTGGGGCATGTAATGTGCTGTCTGTATTTTGGCAGTTCACGGGTGAGGTTGGCTTTGTTAAAATTGCCTATAATAATAATAAGTGAGTCCGGGTATTGTTGTTCCATGTGTGTGATCTGATCAGCCAGCTGATTCAGTGCTGCGCTCATGCACACTTGTGGAGGAATGTAAACACTCACCAGAATAAATTATGTAAACTGCCACGGTGAGTAGAAAGGCTTACAGTTGATAAAGAGTGCTTCATAATTAGAACAGCACATCTTCTTTAACGTTGTTACATCTGTATAGCAACTTTCATTGATGTTAAAGCATGTTCCACTGCCTCTCGTTTTCCCCGTTAACTTCGCAAAGCGATCCGCTCTGAACAGTTGAAAGCCCGGCAGATGTAATGCGTTGTCCGGAATGGCTTCACTCAGCCAGGTTTCTGTGAAGCACAAGGCAGTAGAGTTTGAAAAGTCTGAATGTAAATGGCTGTCACATTTCATTGACCAGTCAGAGGTGACTTTAATCAGCTGGCCTTTAACTTTTATATAATCAGTTCCATTCAGGACAGTCTGAAATTGCTCCCTGTTTCCTGTGTATTCCACTATGGGCCATTAACCATAAATGCAGATCCCATGGCTGCTCCGGAGCTTGATCGCCCATTGTGAAGGCTGAGCACCAACGGGAATGATAAAATCAAATTAAGTTCATCAGTTTATTTCCACACTATATTTCTGATATCTGCAGGACAGTCAGTATTTCGTGGTCTGCTTTCTTTATGATCATCTGTTGTTCACAATGTACGTTTTTTTAATATTATTATTCCAGTTATTTCATTCTGAATTCTTACCAGCTTACCACCAGTCGAAAAACTACCATTCGAAAAACGTATTCCAACTTTATTATTATCCTCCCCTTTAGTCCAGGCATAGGCGACAGGCATTCGCTGACCTCCAACCACTCGCTTAAAAGGCAGAACAAAAACATTCATGGAGACCACGTCATCTCTTATTTAAGTCGATTCTACACCACCATAACACCGTATCCTAACCAAACCTAACTCAATAATATGACACACAAGAAAAGGTATTTTTTTCATGTTAATCAGAGTGTTTGTCCTGACCAGCCACAACAGCCACAAGTGACGACCGTCAGGACATTCTGTCCATCACTTGGTTTCTTTTTCTGTGGCGTCATGTCAGTTGGCCCCATTCGCTTTGGCCCAAAATCCTTCTCATAACAGTACATTTAAAGGTTTCGTCTCATTAGCTGGGTCAAAACAACTAGATTTTGGCTCGAGGGTGTCACACCTACCGAATGCTGTGCAACAATCTCCTTTTCTTCAGTCGGAGGTCTGTCATATAATCCAATTCAGAACTGAGGAGAGGGGACAGACTTACCGACTCCCTCCAACTTTTCCTCTGATTCCCTGTCATGTGGATCTTGCTGAGATAACAACTGGAGTTCCGCATGAACTTAAACAATTGTAATAGACTGAATTGTGATTCATGGAGTAATTGTGATTCCCTGGGAATGTGTGTGATTGCATATTTATCCCACCTGGAAGTGCCATAGAAAGCATATCCATGTCCATACGTAGCGTCAGTAAGAAAAGGATTTACATTTAATAAACTGATTATTCTACGTGACTGTTCTGATTTAGGATTTTATTAGTCAATTAAGTGTATCCCCACCGCATCAAGCAGCCTTGTCACGTTCAGTGGGGATGGACAGATTGCTTGTCACTGGAATCTTGTTGTATCTGGTTAGGACATGGTGTAAGGCAGAAATAAGATTAGAATGTACTGTATGATGTACATGTATTTCAGCCGCCTGTCACAGCATTAGAATCACTGCAAAATTCTCCTATTCATTCACTTTTTGGGCATCCACCAGAAAGCCATGCCATTAACTAAATAGTCAAGTCCAGTCACTTTTATTTTGGTAATACTTTACAATAAGGTTCCATTCGTTAACTAAGGAATAATTGATGATGGACCGTTGAATTATTGAAAAATAATGCACACCCAAGGTGGTAATGCACAGCGTAATGACCGTTACACCGCGGGTGTGCATTATTTTTCAATAATTCAACAGGCCGGAGTCAATTCTTCCACTTAAACCACAGTTACCAAGACATTTTCTGGTTTTTGTCCCCAAATTGCTCTTGTGAGTGGAACTAATTTCAGCATCTTCTGATACAGCTCAAGCCTTTGTTGACGTTCGAAAACATCACTTTAGAACTAGCAATGGAGGATGCGCTGCTTTTCGGCGTGTGTGTGTGTGAGCGAGAGAGAGCTGGAGGTGTAGCACGGTTCTTTCCATTATAGCTATGTGAGGCTGATTAGGGTGAAATACATTGAAACATAAAAAGTTTCACCTATTAAAAGTTATTTCAGATAATAGAAACTGTTGTATTGATCAAGTCGCGGGGGGTGCAGCTCTATTTGTTGGTCATGACACGAGTCTCAATGTGTGTGTGCACGCGCACAATATATATCTTATAATGTAGGATATTATAGACATTGTTTGACATTCTCAACTGATTTACTTTAACCGATGTCTTTGTTTATATAGTTATTTGCTGTGGTAGCATGTATGTTGTGTGTGTGTGAGAGAGAGATGAGAGCGAAAGAGAGAGATAGAGAGAGAAGGAGAGGGAGCCCAAGGATGCTTTTCAATCGAAACTGAAATAAATTTAGGATATTATAGACATTGTCATTCTTATCCGATGTACTTAACCAATGTCTTTGTTTTAATTGGTTATTTTGTTGTGGTAGCCTGTAGGGCTCTTTGAAATAACTGAAATAATTTGGCAAAGTGATAAGGAACCGTTATGTGGTCAAGACCTGGAACTACTACACAGCCGTGCATTGACTTGAAAAATAACTGTACACCTTAGAACATCTGTCAACCAGTCTGAATCAAGCATTCAACAGACCCGTGGTATAACACTAGTTACTGCATTAGGTATCATGAACAAACAATGAACAATTATTCTTTACAGCATATATTAATCTTTGTTAATATTAGTCAATAAAAATACAATTGGTAATTCATGTTAGTTCATACTGCAATAACTAATGTTAACAAATACAACTTTTTATAAAAAGAATGTATTAGTATATGTTCAAATTAACATCAACCAAGATTAATTAATGCTGTAAAATTATTGTTCATTGTTAGTTCATGTTAACAAATGGAACCTTATTATAAAGTGTTTAAAACACTTGTTATTTGTATAGCGCTTTTTACAACACATCGTTTCAAAGCAGCTTTACAGAAAATTATGCTGTATCAGAAAATGAAGCTGTAATATCTTAAAGACGTCATTGTGTGGTTTAAATGAAAAACGTGATTGAAAATCATCCCTTAAAAATGTATATCTTTAGGCCCCCAGTGAGCAAGCCAAAGGCGGCGGTGGCAGGGAACACAAAACTCCATTAAGATGTTAGTTTATGGAGAAAAATCACCTTGGGAGAAACCAGGCTCACCTGGGGGTTGCCAGTTCCCCTCTGGTGACACAGCATGAGTATAATGCAAATATTAATTATATCTGTGTAAAACAAGTATTAATGATATAGGGATGAGTGAATTAGTGACAGCAGATGTTTGCCCACCAATCACATTTATTTAGGCTCAGTTCTTAGTTTTATTAGCTGTCACTTACATGTAACACAGAGTACAATATTTACAATAATCGGCTCATTCAGAGATACATGTTTTTACGCTAGCATCTAGCTGAAGCAGTTGTTGGCATCGTTGCACTTGTGCAGACACGTTTTGCACCTCCTCTCATGTGTATAAAAAATGGCAAGAGAGGTAACAAGATTGTGTATTGTGTACTGTAAAATGCATTATACATTAATGAGCATTTCTGTCTGAAATGTCCTTAAGTGTCAAGAAAATAATGTCACAACAATACAACTGGAATGGTATAATTTATTTAATTTAATCTAATTTATTATTTTTGTTTAATGTGACCTGGACATCTAGACTATCTAGACTTTCAAAGCATGGGCATTTTTAATGCGTAACTGCATTATTCATGTTGTATCACAACACTGTGCAGTCATTGTGACAGTCTTCACAATCACTTATGTTGTATTATTACTCTTTTGTAAGTCGCTTTGGATAAAAGCATCAGCCAAATTAATAAATGTAAATGTCTTCATGTGTGTGTGTGTGTGTGTCATAGCAACCCTGTGCACGGCGGATCAGTTTCAGTGTAGAGACGGCTCTTGTGTATCAAACTCCAGTCGCTGTAATCAAGTGTTGGACTGTGAGGATGCCAGCGATGAAATGAACTGCAGTAAGTTCCAGCAATCATTGATTTTCATAGAGGAAACAAAAAAAACTTTTATTTTTGCAATTACATACATTGGTGCTAGTGGTGCAGAAATTACAAACTTCAGCTTTAAAGGTATATTCTGGGTATTTTCAACTTGATGTCTATGGGCAGCTTCGGTGATATGCTGTCAATTACTACAGAAAATGTGGCATGAACAAAAGCCCAATGATCTCCTGTTATGCAAAGTAAGGCCTATAAAACACAAATGCAAATGTATGAATGTACAGTTTGTTATACATTATATGTAGAAAAAGTAACAAAATAAAAATAAAGTAATAATAATACAAAAAAACATTACAAAATAAATATTGCTATTATCAAAACAGTGAACCCAGTTACTTTCACTTGGTATCTACCTGGGAATACCAGGAAAAGACATTCAAGGGATGTGACATAACTTTAGGTTACTCACATAACCCCAGTTCTCTGATAACAGGAGTGAGGTATCTCACTATGGGAATTCGCCAGTGACACCATGTCAGCTGACAGACCAATCACAGCAGTGATAAGGGAACCCTACCTCCCTATATAAGACACCGGCACAGGTCTCTTCTTCATTCTCCACATATCTTTTCTCCATGCCACTGCAAGGAGGGAAGTGTGGTGAGATACCTCACTCCTGTTTTCAGAGAAGCGGGGTTTACGTGAGTAACCTGAAGTTCTCTTTCTAACATTCGTTCGGTATCTCACTATGGGATATAGCCAACTCCCGTATTGCAGATATGCTATCTGAAGCAGACTATCAACCGACTTGTAGTGTCCAGTGTACACCCACCTAATCTATTTGCAAAGAATGATGGGGGAGGGGGGGCAAAATAACACACTTGTACTTTACTGTGTTATTGTTGATTTGTGTGTGTATATTTTTACACATTGGCAGATTGTCTACCCACACCAAGGACTGAATGAGCCAATGATGGCTCTGTAACATCCAGTCTGTAAAATCGGACAAAAGAGATGATGCCCAATTTGCAACCACACAAATGTCTTGGACTGAAATGCCCTAAACAGTGCCCACGAGGTAGCCATGCCTCTGGTAGAATGAACTCTCAAGCCCTCCGGAGGTCGCAACCCCCGACAATTATAACTTAATATAAAGTTTCCACTACCCAATGCAATGTGTCGGGATATGGGTCTGCCTTTACGAGAATCAGCCCAAGAAACAAAAAGCTGATTACTCTTCCTCAATGCCTTAGTTCTCTCCACACACAAACATAGAGTACGAACTGGACACAGATAATTAAGACGTTCGTCCTCCGACAAGGAAAACGGCGGTGGGTGAAAAGCCAGCAAGTCCGCCGGTACAAGGTTCAAACGCAGAGCACCCCTCATAAACCTGCAAACAAGCGGGTGTTGACCTATTGTACTCGAATCAATTCCCACATGACAGGCTGATATGGCAGCAAGATAAACCTTGATGGTAGAAAAGGCTCTGCCTTTATCCAAAAGTTCCTGAAGAAAACACAAAGCGTCTGCTCAAACACACTCCATTTCCGATCGTGTGCGGAGTGTGTTGAGGCATCCCTAACGCTCTGAATCGTTTCAATCACCCTCAGGGGTAAACCTGTGACACTCAAATTTAGCCTCTCATGGGCCAAGCCCTAAGAGCTACTCGGTCCGGGTCGGGTGAAATATTTCCCCCCGCTGTGAACGTGTGCCCCTTTTCTGTTTACATATGCCACTGTTGTTGTGTTGTCCAATCTGACTAGGACATTGTGGCCTTGAAGGAACTGTACAATGCGCTTCAATGCTAGAAACACTGTCAGTAACTCCAGAAAGTTTATGTGCACGTACTATTCTGCCTTCGCACACCGCGCCCCGTGTGAGTGATGCGTCTGTCGTCACCACTTTCCTCAGAGAGACCGCCCCCAAAGGGATTCCCCCGTGAAGGAAAGTGGGGATTCTCCAATGATGGAGATCGAGCATCCCCTCTGACGTCACTGACACCCTGCGATTTAATGACGGCGAGGACACAAATGCTGCGCAGCTATACAGCTCTGAAACTCTCTCATTCACAATAGTCCCAATGGAATGACTGACACCATTGAGGCCATCAGACCCAATAGGCGTAGACACAGTCTGAATGAGACTTTTTCCCTATCTGAAAAGGGACAAACAACTGCAAATCGATCCAATATGTTCCTCTGACAGAAACGCTCAATACAGATCGGAGTTTAATCTGAGACCCAGATATATTATTTCCTGTGAGGGCACCAGACAGCTCTTTGTCTCATTTTATGCATCTTTCAGATCGACTGACGTAAACCTTGCTGTCTCTGGGACGAACAAATTGAGAGCGTTTTGAACATGAGCATTTTGGCCGGCACCACCCTTATAGCTCTTTTGCTTAGCAAATTGGCTATTTTCTTCTTCCAAAATCTGAGCTGACTCCCCCTCTGCTGTTGACATTAAAACCTTGTTGAAGAGAGGTGGTTTTACAGCGAATTTCAGGCGATAACACCGTTCTGTTGTAGATAAAACCTAGGGGTGGACTGCGCATATGTTCCAATTTTCTGCATGGGGGGCTGGTCTGGGTCCTGAATCCAGCTTGTCCACCTCAAAAATGGGTTGGGAACCCAAAACATAAAGGCTGCGGAGCTCGAGCAGTGACTTTTCGGGAAAGGCAATTTTCAAACACCTCACTTTCTTCCTTGAATCGCACTGCTGCCGCATCGTAGAAACTGTTGCCCCGAAAAGGGCTTTCGGTTCCACCGGGGTGTTTAAGAAGTCTGTCTATCAGACAAACCCGACAAACCCAGCCAAAGAGCCTGTTTGCCCATGATGGCGAGACCCATGCTGTAGCTGTAACTCTGGACAGCTCCTCTTGACGTGCGCAGGTTAAGATTCTCAATGACGCAGAGCTCCTCCCTCAATTTGCCACCCCAACTCCTCCATCAGAGCTGAGTCTAAGGGCATTAACAGTCTAAGGCTTAGGCTAAGGCTGAAGATCGGTAGATCTTTTGATAAATGGAGGCCGACAATCTCTCCATCCCTCCCGGCAATGAAGGGGGAGCAGACGACAAGGCCGCCTGACGATCGGGGTGGAGGTGATTCACCACCGATGCCTCAACCAGAGGGGGGCTGGACACTAGAAACCTTTAACAGGCACTCTGTGAGAAAACAGCTTGCCCCAAAAACATCGCATCTCTGCGACGCAATCTGGGATGGCAGGAATCAATTGTTTTACTGGGGCAGCACAAGATGGCAGCCGTTTACCATCATACAGGTCTCTCTCTGCACCCTGGCCCACCTGTTGTGACGGCCAGTCGATGGTGAGTTTGGCTGCCTCCCATCTACACATTTCAACCAGGTCCAGCTCTCTCTGGGCAGGAGAGGGGGACGTGTCCATCGCGCTGCCCAGCCGAGAATGAGCGGGGAGAATAGCATCAACCTCGTCCTCCAAAAGGTGATCATCGTTGTAATCCTCTTCTTCTTCTTCCCTGTCCCCCCGCCAAAGGGGCAGATTCAAAGAGGGGAGGCAGATCGGTGGAAACATCATCCCTTAAATTGCCCTAGCTGTGCTGTTCCTGTGGCTGGGGTGGAGGGTCTTTCTCCGCTGGCGGCGGAGAAAAACGGGGATGCCCATTATTTAATGCCGCGACTTGCACCCTCCTTTCCAAAACTCGCCGTACAAACTGAGAACAGTGTGGGCAACGCTTGGTATGCGAGTACAGCCTGCACATGTCTGACCCGAGACAGGCAATACAGAGCGGGTGGGAATCCTTGGGTGAGATCATAGATCCACATGCGCATGGACAGGAGGGATCCTTTCCCTTCTCTCCACCACTCAGTGAGCTCGCAGTCACCATTACAGAAACCTGAGCTCAAGAACACAGAGCCAGTTCACCACAACATGCCACTCGATTCTGTGTTAATCCCCGGATCTCTCCTTAATGTGAAAAGACCAGCCGATCTGCCACACCACCACTACGTGTAGGAGAGGGTAGGAGCTAACACCGCTTTTAACTCTACTGAAAACTACGTAAACCTGCCTTGACGCACTGGTTTACGACCAGAGAAACAATATTGACACAGCAGAAAAGTATATTCCAATAATATTCATGGGGAAGAGAATGAGAATGAAGAAGAGACTTGTGGCGGTGTCAAACTAGCATGCATTAACTCTGTTAACATATACTATGTAATAACAAACTTTCTTTCAGTGTTAAAAATCTACTTGTATATTTTGGAATTAACATTAATCAAGTGCTGTAAGTGTTGTTCATTGTTAGTTGTTAACAAATACATTGTTAGCAAATTCAACCTTATTGTAATGTGTTACAGATAACTTTTTGTGGTGTTATTACGGATAAAAACTAAAACAAAACTTAAATGAAATAAAAACTATAAATAGACATAGAAAAGTTAAAATTAAATAAAAACAATTTATGAACCATTAAAATTAGGGGTGCGTTCCATTCAGAAGTGATAATCCCTATGCCCCATTCCCTTCAAAGACTTTACCATCCACTGTGAGAGCTTTGGAGGGCTAAAAGGTGTGGGGCACAAAAATAAGTGTAACTCGGAACGCACTTTGTAAGTAATTTATATTGGAAATTCTGTTTGAAGTGATCTTACAGCATGACTGTCATGATTGTTCTCCCTTCAAAGTGCCCTTCGGAGGGTGATTTATCCCGTTTGGAACGCAGGTCAAAACTATCAAAAACAGAACAAAACAAAAAAAAGATATATATAAAAAACAATTTGAGAACTTTTCAAAACTATAATAACCCTGGACATAACATAAAGAACTGTTAAAATGGAGCAAGTAAATAAGCTTCTCATTTCTGCTTTTTTTAACACTCCAGTAAACATGCCCCATAGACTTCCATTATTATGTGCATTATTGTAACACATTTCTCATTTGTTTACTGCGTACTGTTCGTACTAAGGGACAAACTGAAAATGATTTTCTGTGAAAATCAGCGGCATGCCACAGATGCGGTACACAGACATTAGGTTGAAAATTACTAGAACTGTTGAGTTAACTTGGATCCATAATTTTGAAAAAAAAGACTTGATTGGATTTGTCATCAATATCTGTTCCTTCTCTGACAGTGAAGGCATTATAATATTTTTATTGCAGACATTGTTCTTTGATTTCTCAAGTGTTTGTGTTGTTGTTCAGCGGCTGCTGATTGTTCCAGTTATTTCCGTCTGGGTGTAAAGGGTGTCACCTATCAGCGCTGTGAGTACACCACACTCTGTTACTCACCCTCATGGTTGTGTGATGGGGCAAATGATTGCGGAGACTTTTCAGATGAAAGAAACTGCCCAGGTAAACACAAGTGCATACATTAGCTCTGTTCCAAAACCGAGTGAGCTGCACATTTTGGCAAAAGTAGTATGTCATGTACAAATTTGCATAAATTGCACAGATACTACAGTATATACTGCAGCAATAGTAGCCAAGTGTAGTTTGTTAGTATGGTAGCTCACTGTAGCTCAATACAATTTTTCATTCAAGATGGCTGATGAGGCGAGGGAAATTTTAAATATAATTACAGGTACATTTAATTTTAAATTGAACTATATATCATTTGGTAGTGAAAAGTAGTGATACAAATTCCATCTAATTAAAAATAGACAATATTTGTGTTTGCTGTGGATTTCTGTGTCTATTAGAGTATTAGTTTATAAGCTAAGCAACAAGCTAACACCAGAATATGTTCTAATGAAGTGTGAGTGTTAGTACAGTCTCTTGCATGTCTCGTATGAGGAAATACCAAATCGCAAGACAATATCACACATCTCTGGTTTGTTTTTGTTGCCCAGAAAAGAAGAAGAGAAAGTGTCCGTCCAACTTTTTTGCTTGTCCCAACGGGCGCTGTATTCCCATGAGCTGGACCTGTGACAAGGAGAACGACTGTGAGAATGGAGATGACGAGGCACACTGTGGTAATTTACACATGCGCACACACACACACACACACACACACACACACACACAAACCAGTGGCGATTGTTTTAAAACTACACTGGAAGCACTGTTTCCCCTAAAATTATAAGAAATGCAGCAATGATGAGTTTGATATATGTGCAAATAATCTATATAAGTTACATATTACTCTTTGTGCATTAAAGAACGTTTTAGTGAATAAAAGTGTAAAATATCACACATTACTATAGTGCTGTTTGTTCGTAATGCAATCCGCTTTTTCAGTGGACTCACAGCAATAGTGCCTCATTGAAGCCGTGCTTCAAAGGGAGTCTATGGCAGAATAGCCCTTCCACATAGAAAGTAATGAGAATGTTCGCCATTAGCACGTTCACATCTTTACAATAGGTGGTGCCAATCAAAAAGCAATTTTACCCCGGTACGGTAGGTGGCACAAAGCACCTTTCAGCTGGTCTGCACTTCACCCATCACAGATGAGAAGAAGAACTACTGGACAAGTTTACAAAAGCAAGATAAGCAAAAGAGTTCTCTAGTGAGCAGATCGAGAAAAGAAAACAAATTTCTCTTCAAGCTGCGGCAGTGATGACGAGTTTGTTGTTGATTTTTCTCAATGATAAAGAAAAAACTATTTCAGTTCTCCTGCTGAACAAGTTGACTGGCAGTATTATCATAGCAGTCTGAGGGGTGATTGGAAAGAATTGAGTGTAAAAATAATATTAACGGTTGAAACATGTTATCAAATGAAACAATACTGATTACATGCCACTGTTACATAAACTGCATGTGCTTGTGTTAAGTACATTTGTTTAAAATCACTACGTAGTGCACACATATATAATAACAGTTAAAACAAATATTGTCAGTTGGAACAATACTGTGTCACGCTAATGGGAAAGAGAAGACGAGAGAGTGTGGATCCAAACGCAGAATTATTTATTATGCTACTCAGAAGAAGATGAAGAAGAAAATGATGAAAATAAAGCACTGAGCAAAAGGGAAATCAAAAACGCAACAGCAGTTTGCTGGCTAAATATGTAAGTAACATTCACAAGTTAACATGCTAAGAAACAAACAAGAACCGACCATGAGTGAAGGAAACAAAAAGGGTATATATATATATATATATATATATATATATATATATATATATATACACACACACACACAGTTGAATAATGAGGGAACAGCTGTGGAAGATGGAGGGCAGGTGAGTGTAATCAAAAAGGTGCATACTGGGAAATGTAGTCCATGAACAAGGGGAAAACTAAACAGTCACTGAAACTGAACTGAAGGTGAGGGAAAAAAACACAAGGCAGTTTGTGACAGTGTTGAAAGCCAGAGACAACAAATAGGTCTTTAAATGAGCTTTAAAAGTCGAAAAAGTAGTGGAGGATCTAATATCAACTGGTAGACCATTCCACATCCTCGGACCAGCAAAAGAAAAGGCACGATCACCTTTTAGCTTTAAGCGTTACCAAGGGATAGTCAGAAGTAATTGGTTAGCTAATCTTAGCGATCTACATGAAGAATGAAGATTGGCAAGATCAGTTGGGTAACCAGGAGCCAATCCATGGAAATGTGTTATACATTTGCTCAAAACCCTGCATGTTACCAATTAAAATGTAACATCTAAACACAAAACCCATTTTCAGTCAAACCCATTAAATGATACTTTAATACTGCTAATGGCAGGACAGCTGTTAACGACTTAATGGTAGCGCAACAATAATGATTACATAATTTTGTGGAGAAACCACTAATGGCAGAACAGCTGTTAATGACTTAACGGTAGCGCAGCAATAACGATTACATTATTTTGTGGCGAAACCACCACAAATGTTGTAGGGTACAATGAGGCAAAAGGCACCCCTTAAGGAAATTTAGCTTTTTTCTGGTCACAAAATGTATCAAGGTAAAAAAAAAAAAAAACGTTTTTATTGAATATTGATAGAGCAACATAATTGTGTGAAAAGAAATAATAACGGAAGGTTGTTTCGATCAAAATTCAGTTTTTAAAAAAAAGGTGGTGAGGTGCAAAAGGCCCCTAGGGGTTTAAAGTGATATCATGTAGATATAGGGGCAGTAGTTATAGTGCAAAATTTGTCAACTAATACAAATCATTTTGAGACTAAGATGCTTTTTTGAGTAACAAATCATGATGATGCTAATTCAAAGTAACTACTTCAGAAAAAAAGTCAACCATTTCCTGTTAATTTCTAACACATTTGGCATTTTATTACATCTCAAGTATTCTTATTAATCTCTTATGATTGAATGAGTCAATGTAAGCCCACTTTGAACATTTTTCATAACAAATGTATTTGCCCCACTTTAAGAAAACCAATGTGTTTTATAGGGGCCTTTAGCCCCAGCAACAGGGGTTTTTTTTTTTTGTTTTTTTTTTGTTTTTGTTTTTTTTTTGTTTTTTGTTTTTTTACCCCAAATGCTATCCTTTCACTAATTGGACATTTATTGGAAAATGTTTGATTTAATGACCTTAAACAAAACTGAAAATGATAAGTATTTTGTCTCAAAAGAATGTTAATTTCAGGGATTTTCATTAGCTATATAAATTTGCATCATTTAAAAAAATATTACAAATTAGATAAAATTGCCTCAAAATCAACCTTTAGACATTACACGCAAATATCTCATGGATCAGGAAAATTTTGCAGTGCATAGTGACAAACAGGTGTTTAGGAAAGTACTGTGGTACGTTTTGTTGCTATTTAGTGTTTTGGAAGAAAATAAAATCAATGGAGCCTTTTACCCCATGGAGCCTTTAGCCCTGTTGTACCATATACAAAGATACAGAATGCACTGACAGTCACAGCAATAGTACTATTATTAATATTTGGTCAAGAAAAACACGTACGAACCGTAAAGTTTTTATTAAAAAAAGTGATACAAAGGCAAAGATGCCACAGTATATATTATATTAGAGATATAAGAGAACTAATGCAAAACTACATTTTTTGAAAAGGAAAAAAATTCAGCATTTTGGAATACACTCTGTAGACAATCCACGTAAGATCATAGTTTTTTTTTTTAAAGGGGATGCAAGGCAGTGGTGCAGAAATATCATTTACATGTTAAGAGAAACAATATGAGAAAATTTGTTTTAGTTTTAAGGCATTTGATGCAAATGAAATACACATCCTCACTGCTGGATAAGGATTTCTTCCTCGAGTTCCTTCAGTGTTTAACCTCTTAAACCCGGAGCAACCTGGTAGCGGGTAGGGATGGGCGGATCGATCCTAAAGTATCGATACTTCCGATACTGATGTGGTATCAAGAATATTGATCCTCACATAAAAATATCGATTCTGAAGTTTTTTTTAGATTATTTAGATTACATGAATATTAATGCATCTCATAAGCTTCGAAGTGGAAAAAAAGAATTATATTAGTAAATTGTTGCATGGCACCGGAACTGTTTTTTCTTCTGCTCATCTTGACGTGCAGAAATGCTAAAATACACTAGCAGTCATAGACAGCGCTCACCTTTTCAGTCATAACGCTCGTTCAAAGAGGGAGCAGTGCCTTCCTGAGGTAATGATAGAAAAACAGCATCTGGAGTTATTCACACTAAGTAATGACAAACCTAGATGTGACATATATTATAATGGTCTTGTTTGAAAATTTTTACAGGTTTATTTAAATTCAGAGTTGTTAAAACATTGATAATGATCTTTAATCCTCGTTAATAAATGATAACCTTATGAAAACTTACCATGGATTTACTGTAGTAATATTGTATTAACCATGACTAGTACCACGACTGTGGTAACCATGTTTGTTTTGTTTTTTTTTTTTTTTTTTTTTTGGCAGTAACCAAGGTTTTGATATAATTAACCATGGTTTTACTACAGCATTACTGCAGTATCCATGTGGTTACCTGCTTTTAGTAATAGTAACCATATAATAATATCTGTGGTTAATTTTGAGGTTTTATATGTGGCTTATAATAACTAATTTTTAAAGGGTAAACCAAGCAGACTAACAATTTTCTGTTAAGCCCCATAAATATATAAAAAATGTAAGTAATAATAAAGTTAATAATTTTATCCAAAGAATTCATAAAAATGCAATTTAATAGATGTATTGGTATTGGTATCGATGTCGGCGATATTTAAAAGTACTTGGTGTCAGATCGAAAAGAAAAGAAGTGGTATCACCCATCAGCCCTCTAAGGGGCGCTGATCACACACACACACCAAAAAAATAAATAAAAATAATAATAATAATATATATATATATATATATATATATATATATATATATATATAATGGTATTACTCAACAACCACTTGCTCGATCTGCAAAAGTTAGGTGTCGTTTTAAAGCTCAGACTTGTATCTTTACAATGAATATATCTAATCTGACCAATTCTAAAAGACTGCTTTTAAATTTGCTGATAAATTAGAACTGTTCTGTTTAAAAAATAAAATTAAAAAATCGCAAATTTGCAATAACAGTAATCATATATATTTTTTTTAAATGTAAAAAAGATCACACAGCCATGTGTTATATATCTTTGGAAAGGTCTTGAATATAACAAGCACATTTGTTTCATTCAGAGACCAAACTACAGTGAGTATTAGAGTGCGAAATCCAAATGTTTTTATTAAAAAAATTAAAAAATAAAAATAAACAGCCTTTCCGTCACATTTTGGTTTATTGCTTAATGAAAAATAAACATCATATAGAAAATGAACAACTACACAACTTACAGCCGGTGATTCTGAATCGAACAAGCCAGTAAATCCAGAGATATTGCTCAAAGAGTGTCATGAAAGCTACCGAGGCCAGCGTGAATATGGATCGCTATTTACATTTACGCATTTGGCAGACGCTTTTATCCAAAGCGACTTACAGTGCACTTATTAGAGGGACAATCCCCCTGGAGCAACCTGGAGTTAAGTGCCTTGCTCAAGGACACAATGGTGATGGCTGTGGGGGATTGAACCAGTTATGTGCTTTAGCCCACTACGCCACCACCACTCAGCGCGAATATGGATCGCTATGGCAACGCTGTTCTCTGGGAGCGATTCACTGAAACGATCATTCACGACGTAGATGTGTCCGATCGCTCTTATTGGATCTCTAGAAAGTGTCTAGAGATTCCATATTTGGACAAGTCACGTGTCACTTGTGGGGTCAATAATAGAACCAGAGCGCACGACTGCGCACAAGAGGGCGTTCAATGCACATTTTTTGGAGTGATGGAATAAGGCGCCAAAGTGAGCTTGAAATGTGTCAAATGGGACTAGTTCAGGTTTTTGTTTTGTTTTTTTGTTTGTTTTTTAGATTTTTGCATTCATAGTTTTCATTTATTCTGTTTTAATGTTCAACAAAACACATTAATTATTGCTTGGAGAGGTTATTTGGACATTTCGATAAATAAAAGTCTACCATGTGAACCATTGTTCCATATGCTGTATGTTTGGATTGCTTTGTCCTATCAAAAGGTTTTCCTGGTATAGTTGACATGTTGTAGAACAACACCAGAGTAAATTTTTTGACCATCCATACCTACTGTCTAAAAGGTATAATGTAAAACTGAATAACAACAAAAGTTTTTTTTTAAGTGCTAATGTGTTTTGTCAGCATTGTTGTAGCATAAGAGTCTCTGAGCGGGATCCAAATTTATTTTCTTAAATCTTGAAAGGTTTTCTAAAAATGTATACAATGCAATTGATGTTCTTTGTCATTTGTTTTAAAGTTAAGCTCTTACTTTTGGGCATGCTATTTTAGCGGAAATCCGTCAAAATGCCTTCAGGGTGTAAGGGGTTAATGTCTATGTTCAAAACATCTGTGCTTTAGCGTCATCGTCGCGCTTGTTTTGGTAACTGCAGCAGCTTCTGACACATGAGCCAAAGTTCATATTCTATTAGTCAGGGCATTTCATCACCCAAAAATTAACACACTCACTGCAGAAAAGCTCGCTTTTTCAGCGCGCAAATGTTCGCTCCAGGGGTGAATGTCTTCATGGGAATCTTTAGGTTACTCACGTAACCCCGGTTCTCTGATAACAGGAGTGAGGTTAGGGTTGCCACTTTTGAAGTTTTAAAATAAGGGACACTTAAATTTATTGCTAAAACTGTGGAGGACCCTAACCACATCCTTCACAGTTTTAGCAATAAATGCGCTGAGTTAATATGCGTTATTAATAAAAATTGTACACCCGTTCTTATATACTGAAATTAGAATTTTTACATCTTTTATGTTACATAAATCTTTTCGATTAATTGTCTCCTTTATCTTATTTATGTATACATTTTGGTTGGTTTATACGTTTTTTTTTTCTTCCTTCACCTGTACTTGTCTTTATGACTCAGTGATTGTATTCATACATTGTTTGATCTTATTGAATATTTATATAGAAAAAAATCCATAGTTTTAGCACCATTTGTGGACTTTGTGGTCTCTTCTTCATTCTTCGCATATCTCTTCTCCGTGCAACTGCAAGGAAGGAAGTGTGGTGATAACTCACTCCTGTTATCAGAGAACCGGGGTTACGTGAGTAACCTAAAGGTCTCTTTCTAACTTTCGTTCGGTATCTCTCTATGGGATATAGCCAGCTCCCATATTGCAGGTATGCTGTCCGAAGCAGACCATCAACCGACTTGTAGTAGCCAATGTATGCCCACCTAATCAGTTTGTTATTGTTGATTTGTGTGTGTGTGTATTAGGGGTGTAACGATTCAAATGTCTCAAGGTTCGGTTTGTATCATGGTTTTAGGGTCACAGTTTCGATATGGTTCGTTATTTGCCATGTTCAGAAAAAACAATTTTTTACTGCCAAATCCAAAGTAAGAATACTCTATTTGGTAACAAACACTTCAACAGGTTTGCCCTTAATAAAAATCATTTTGTACAGTAACCGTAGTTTAACTATGGTATTTGTAGAAAAAACATAGTAACCACAAAATCAACATGGTTACTGTCATGTTTACAATATATAGTGTAATCATGGTTACTATATGGAAACTACAGTATTACTGTTGTACAACCATGGTTAATTGTATCAAAACCATGATTTCTGCAAAGAAACCCATGTTGACAGCAGCCATGTTTACTACAATATTACTATAGTAAAACCATCGTTAATTTTCGTTAGGGTGTTTAACTAAAAAAATCATTTTCTCTAATTAATAAATCAACATTTTAACTTAAATCCTGCACTATTACGCTATATGCACATATCTACATCACTATAGAAGGATGAATCACTATCCATATAAAATGGATATGAGGGATGTTGTGACGCGGCTCGAGTGTTTTAATCATAGGCGGAAATCACACATCTTCATCAGCGGAGTAGGGAAACATATCATTGGCAATGAACAACCCAATCGCTTTAGTAATTGTTTTATGCCTGTCCGAATTAGCACCGAGTGCTTGCGTAAAAACAGAAGGGAGTTTGTGCAGTTTCGGCTCATCTGCGGCTCTGTGTGCACCGCGCGCTATCTTTTCCCGGTGATTTCAGCATATATGATCATGTATTACCAGTATACAGCACTTGTGTCGAGCAATGTCTGCAAACAGTGCCTGTTTGGTAAACATTTTTTGACCATCGCTGTTGTAATTGGCTGCAAAAAGAAAATGTTTCCAGACAGGAGACCTGAATAATGCAGGGGGCTTCTCTATCAGTGGCTCGGTTTCTCCATTTGCCATTTTCAACTACACACAAGGCTTGCAGAACAGTGATGTCATCAAGTTGACCCACGTGAAACACATGCGGAGCGTATCCATCTACAGATCCATTTAGGTGCATAAGTGGAGGTTGTAACTGTTCCTGTCTGTTTGACGCTTTATTTTCTTCACAAAACCTTGTGGTCCAGATGCATCAATAAACTTGAGGTGAACTTGAACGTGCTTCCTGAACCGTGGGTGGTAAACCATACGTTTGTTTTTGTTTTTTTACCAAGAACCGTTACACCCCTAGTGTGTGTGTATATATACATATGTGTATATATACATATATATATATATATATATATATCAGCAGATTGACTACTCACACCAAGGACTGAATGAGCCAATGACAGCTCTGTAACATACAGTCTGTAAAATCGGACAAAAGTGTGAGGCAATTTGCAGCCGCACAAATATCCTGGACTGAAAAGCCCTTAAACAGCGCCCAGGAGGTAGCCTTGCCTCTGGTACAATGAGCTCTCAAGCCCTCCAGAGGTCACAACCCCAGACTATTATAACTTAATATAACAGCTTCCACTACCCATTGAGACAGGCGCTGTCGTGATGTGGGTCTGCCTTTATGAGAATCAGCCCAAGAAACAAAAGGCTGATTTCTCTTCCTCAATGCCTTAGTTCTCTCCACAAACAAACATAGAATATGAACTGGACACAGACAATTAAGCCGCTCGTCCTCTGATGAGAAGAATGGCAGCGGGTGAAAAGCCAGCAAGTCCACCGGCTGACAGCTGTCGTTCACCTTAGGCAGAAAGGCTGGATTCATTTAAAGAGACACTCTCAACCAATCCATCGCAAAGTGCATACATGAGTGATATACAGACAAAGCATGGAGTTCACTAACTCGCTTTGCGTTCTTCAGAGCCAGTAACAAAGCTGCCTCAATTCCATACTTTCAACTGGCTCAAAGCGAGACTGATAAAGCGCGTTCAGAACCACGGACAGATCCCATGATGGAACTAGCGGTTTTGACACCCTGATCTAATGCTGTGCACCACTCATAAACCTGCAAACAAGCGGGTGTTGACCTGTTGTACTCAAGTCAATTCCCACATTACAGGCCAATATGGCAGAGAGATAAACCTTGACGGTAGAAAAGGCCCTGCCTTTATCCAAAAGTTCCTGAAGAAAACACAAAATGTCTTCCACCGAACATAAAAATGGAACAATGTATCTGTGTGCACACCACTGCTCAAACACACTCCATTTCCGATCATACGCGGAGTGCTTTGAGGCAGCCCTCATGCTCTGAATAATTTCAATCACCCTCGGGGGTAAACCTGTGACACTCAAATTTAGCCTCTCACAGGCCAAGCCCAGTGAGCTACTCATTCTGGGTCGGGGTGAAATATACCCCCCCGTGCTTGCGACAGCAAGTCCCTGTGCAGTGGGATGGGCCAAGACTGGCTGTACAAGAGTTGTATTATTTCTGCCAGCCACAGTTTCCCCGGCCAGTACGGGGCGATCAGTATGACTGAGTAACTGTATTCTCTTACTCAGAGTTGGGATGATTAATCTCAGAGGGGGAAACCTGTAAAGTAGCACGTAAGGCCACGGATGCGCTAGAGCATCCACACCCATAGGAGCACCGTCTCTCCCAGAGAGAGGAGCAGAGGGCAATGAGCATTTTCGTGCGATGCGAAGAGATCTGCTGCAGCTCACCCATATCTCTCCCACAGCTGACTCACCACCTGAGGGTGATGCTTCCACTCTCCGTACAGAGGATTCCCCTGGACAGGAGATCCACCCCTGTATTCATCACTCCCGGAACGTGTGTCGCTCGCAAAGGGAGAAAGCGCACACCACTCCGCAATTAGCATTTGTGCCAAGCTATGAAAGTCGCTGTGAACAAGTGCCCCCTTGTCTGTTCATGTATGCCACTGTTGTCGTGTTGTTCAATCTGACTAGGACATAATGGCTTTGAAGGAACAGTGCAAAGTGCTTCAATGCTAGAAACACTGTCAGTAACTCCAGAAATGTATGTGGGTGTTGTGATGCAGGCCAAACCCCATTCGCTATCCTACCTTCGCACACCACACCCCAACCTGCGAGTGATGCATCTGTTGTCACCACATTCCTCAGAGAGACAAAGGGATTCCCCCATGAAGAAAAGCGGGGATTCTCCAGTGATGGAGAGTGAGCATCCCCTCTGATGTCACTGTCACCCTGCGATTTAAGTGACAGCGAGGACGCAAGTGCTGTGCGGCTATCCAGTGCTGAAACTCTCTCATTCGCAATAGTGCCAATGAAATGACTGATACCATTGAGGCCATCAGACCCAATAGGCATAGACACAGTCTGAATGAGACTTTTTTTTCCTCTCTGAAAAAGGGACAAACAACCGCAAATCAATCCAGTGCACTCCTCAGACAGAAACGCTCGATACAGATCAGAGTTTAATCTGATACCCAGATATATTATTTCCTGCGAGGGCATCAGACAGCTCTTTGTCTCGTTTATTTTGAAACCTATTTTCTTTAAATGAGACACCAGCACTCTCGTATCGATCTCTGCTTGCTGCCATGACAGAGCACAGAGCAGTAGAACGTCTAGGTAAGCAGACACTCTGAGACCTGTTAATCTCAGTGGCGATAGCGCTGCTTCCACACACTTGCTGACCACTCTTGATGCTAATGACAGTCCGAAAGGCACTGTCAAAAAAGTGTAGGCTACTCCCTGATAAGCAAACCTTAGGAATTGTCTGTGTGACGGGTAAATGCCAATGTGAAAATATGCGTCTTTCAGATTGACTGACTTAAACAAGTCTGGGTCCTGAATCCAGATTGCTCACCTCTAAAATGGGTTGGGATCCCAAAACATGATGGCTGCAGAGCTCAAGCAGTGACTTTTCAGGGAAGGCAATTTTCAAACACCTGCCCATCTTTCTTCCTTGAATCACACTGCTGTCACATCGTAGAAACTATAGCTCTGAAAAAGGCTTTCGGTTCCACCAGGGCTTCCAGGAAGTCCATCTTCTCTCTCTCTCAGACAAACCCAGCCAAAGAGCCCATTCGCCAACAGTGGTGAGACCCATGCTGCGGCCACAGCTCTAGACGGCTCCTCTTAACGTGTGTAGGTTGAGATCCACAATGATGCAGATCCGCGTCTGGTGGCTCAGTGTCAATTTGCCACCCCATCTCCTCCATCAGCTCGGCCTGATACACTGTGAGGAGCGAGGTGGCATTAAGTGCCCTTATAGCTAGGGCTGAAGATTGGTAGATCTTCGGATAAATGGAGGCCGACAATCTCTCAGTCTGTCCCGGCAATGAAGGGGGAGTGGAAGAAAAGGCCGTCCGATGATCGGGGTGGAGGTGATTCACCACCGATGCCTCGACTGGAGGAGTGATGGACATCCCTAGATCATCCATCCCATGCACATCCAGCCTAGAGAAACCTTTAACAGGCACATTGTGAGAAAACAGCTTGTCCCAAAAATGTTGCATCTCCGTGATGCATGCTGGGACGGCAGGAATCAATTGTTTTACCGGGGCAGCATGAGACGGCAGCTGTTTACAGTCATACAGGTCTCTCTCTGCACCCTGGCCCACCTACTGTGATGGCCAGTCGATGGAGAGTTTGGCTCCAGCCGAGAATGAGCAGGAAGAATAGCAACATCCTCATCCTCCTCGCCATCATCCTCCAAAAGGCGATCATCGTCGTAATCCTCTTCCTCTTCTTCCCTGTCCCCCACCAAAGGGGCAGATTCAAAGAGAGGAGGCATATTGTTGAAAACTTTGTCCATTAAATTTCCTCAGCTGCGCTGTTCCTGCGGCTGAAGCGGGGGCTCTTTCTCCACTGGCTGCGGAGAAAAACAGGGATCCCCATTGTTCAATGCCTTGACCCGCACCTTCCTTTCCGAGACAGACGATACAGAGTTGGTGGGAATCCTTGGGCGAGATCATAGATCCATAGGAGGGATCCTTCCTCTTTGCTCCGCCACTCGGTGAGCTTGCAGTCGCCATTACAGAAACCTGAGCTCAAGAACACAGAGCCAGTTCACCTCAACGTGCCACTCGATTCTGTGTTAATCCCTGGATCTCTCCTTAATGTGATAAGACCAGTCGATCTGCCACACCATCGCGACGTGCAGGAGAGGGTAGAAGCTATAACCGCTTTTAGCTCTACCGGAAAAATATGTAAACCCGCCTTGACACGCTTGTTTACGCCTGGAGAAACAATATCGACACAGCAGAAAAATATATTCACTTCGACAGCGAATATATGCGCAAAAGAAAAAAGCCGCACTCTGCGACCTACCTGAACGGCTCGTCTAACTATCTGTTTAGCGACCACTCCTTGCGAGTCCTGCTGAGGATAGCTTACAATAGTCTCCACGGGGAAGAGAACGAGAATGAAGAAGAGACTTGTGGTGGTGTCTTATAGGGAGGTGAGGCTCTCTTATCATTGCTGTGATTGGTCTGTCAGCTGACAGACATGGTGTCATTGCTTCCAGTGTCGGATACGCCTGAGACAAATTCCCATAGTGAGATACCGAACGAATGTTAGAAAGAGAACCATTGTTTCAGATCAAAATGTTAATTGAAAATTTGTGTTTGGTGTACAAAAGCCTTAACCCTAACCTTGACCTTAACCCTACCACTAAAAGAAAACAGCATTTTTAGAATGTAAAAAAAAGTTTAATTGATTTATGAATAGGTTTTCCAATAGAGGATGTCTGCGAATGACAATAAGATGTCACATTTAGCTCTTTTTTGAGAACAAACTTGCCCCCAGACTAAAGCTAAGTACATACACACAGACAGATTTGCTTTCAGATCTACACAGTTCATTTCAGGTCAGTATCTTTTTGGAAGCTTTTAAATGTGTTTGTGTAAAAACAGTGTTTGAATAATTGACTAACAGCTCATCTAATGACTGTACTCAGATAAGTTCTGCTCAGCGACTCAGTTTGAGTGTGGAAACCATCGCTGTATCTCCAGCAGCTGGGTGTGTGATGGGGCAGATGACTGCGGAGATGGCACTGATGAGGACAGCAGATGCAGTGAGTCCACATCATTAAAAACAGCATGGAACAATATTCACACTAAACTTCCATAATGTGACATATTTCAGAGTGGAACAGGAAACTGAGAAGGAAATCATGTGGGGTGGGGCTTGGTTTATCCAATAGGATTTGAATAAATCATGAAAAGTAGGCTATTATACAGTATCTTAGGGATAATTATAAAGTAATAAACCCTGAAAGGGTGTTGAGGACACATAGTGGAGAGGTTTATAGGTTGTAGTGTTTTCAATTTAGCAAAAGGTGAATATAATTTACAAATCACTATTTGTTTTTATTAGAATTAGCATACTGTCCCAACTTTTTTGGAATTGGGGTTGTAATAAATGGAGATTAAATATTGATTTGAGTTTAAATCATTTTATTATGTGAAAAGATAGAGACCATAGAGTGTCCATTTATACAGTGTTGCCAATGACAATTTCTGAATGACGTATTTCTGTACTATTTCAGCTGAATGCCATGAATGACCAGTGTAATAGCTGTGTAATAACAAATGTTTCCAGCCCACAAGGCCTTGGTAACATCAGCAGAAAATGTGGCGAAAGTTATTGTATTTTTGCAAATGTTAATAGAAAAAAAATTATGCTTTAGAATAATGTGTACTGATGAATTTTGCACAATAAGACCAAAGCTATTGTTTTTTTATTAAAGGAATATTCCGGGTTCGATACAAGTTAAGCTTAATCAACAGTATCTGTGGCATAATGTTGAGTACTACCAAAATTAATTTAGACCCATCCCTCCTTTTCTTTAAAAAAAGCAAAAATCGAGGCAACAGTGAGGCACTTACAATGGAAGTGAATGTGGCCAATTTTTGGAGGGATTAACGGCAGAAATGTAAAGCTCATAATTTTATAAAAGCACTTACATTAATTCTCCTGTTAAAACTCATGTATTATTTGAGCTGTAAAGTTGTTTAAATGTACATTTATACAGTCATTTTAAGGTTTTAGGGTTTGTTGACATTACATAATCATGGTAACGAAGTTGTAAAATTGGCTATAACTTTACACAGAAAAGGTTAGTAAGTGATGTTATCACACTACAATCATGTCCACATGAATATTGTTTATGTCTTGTGGTTATACTTTTGAAAAAGAGAGTATTTTAACGTTCAGAAATTGGCCCCCATTGACTTCCATTGTAAGTGCCTCACTGTAACCCAGTTTTTTGCTTTTTTTAAAGAAAAGGAGGGTCAGTTTTTATTTCATCTTGCTCAGGAAGCAACAATGACAAAAACTTTAATTTTTTTATGTCTGACGTTGTTTAATTCTGAATGAAGCTGAATCATGTGATGTCCTCATGTGTTGTTTTAACTCAGAGAATAAGACGTGCAGTGCTGACGTGTTTCAGTGTCCAGACTCACACAAGTGTGTCCCTCAGCGCTGGGTGTGTGACGGAGACAGAGACTGTCCTGACGGAGCGGATGAGAGCATGAAGGCTGGATGTGGTGAGCTGTCCTGTCAAAAAAACGTATTTCTATAGTGCAAATACTTGGATGCTGGATACTGTTGTTATGTATGTCAGTTTAATACATTAATACACCAGATGGCTTTATGATAAACTAATCGAGGAAAGTGTAATATAGACCAACTCGAACAATATCATTAACAGTGTTGGGGCGTATCAAACTACAAGTATTTTTTTCATTGGTTTAAGGAAGTGATGTCTTTTTCCCTTGAACATTTCCAGCTAGTTGTCAAACTCATTCAAAACAACAGCGGTAGGTGCTTAATTCATAGACTATAACACAGTTAACGTTTCTAATATAACACGATTGGAATAGAATGTCATTATTAAAATTTGGACCATGCTGTTCGGTGGCTGGATGCTCTCTGGATGCGTGAAACTAATGGAAATTAAAGTGTTTTGATTGCTGAAAAAGCAACCTCAAATGAAATGAACCGCAGCAGTTAAGCATGATGGCTGGATACCTGCATACTCTGGTAGATGAACAACATTTTTGCCAACGAAAAGTAAGTTTGATAGGTAGAAGGTGCATTCCAGTTGACCGTTAGGGTCCTCCGAATTGGACTTCACACGGTATTCAGCCATCTTAAGGGAGATTCCAATCCGAAGGGAGCATTTATGTTCAGTTGGAAGGGCACTTCAAACGGCACAGGGAATAAGTGAACATTGATACATCACTTCACAGGAAGTGGAGAGGGAAATTTACCCACCATTCATTGCGAACCAATAGAATACTGACGTAGTTTGTCTAAAATAAATGCTAAAATCAAATAAACGAAAGGAGTTTGAGACACTGTCGTTTAAATTATGCTTAATTTACCTAAGGTGTGCTTTCTATGTGTTTGTGCTTGATTCAAAGCGCACGAGATGTGACCGTTACATCCATTTTCATGACAATTGGTCATATAACAGTTAAGAAGACACTGATATTATACACTGCCTGGCCAAAAAAAAAAAGTTGCCATTTGGATTTAAGGCAGTGTTATGATCTAGGGTTGCTTCAGTTGGTCAGGTCTAGGCTCAGCAACGTTCCCTATCTGTCACTCACTTGACATTGTGTCGATGTAGTGACACTAGGGGTCACTCTTGGGAGCCCGAGACACCTCTGGTCTTTGATAAAAGGCCAATGAAAATTGCCGAGTGGTATTTGCATGCCACTCCCCCGGACATACGGGTATAAAAGCAGCTGGTATGCAACCACTCATTCAGATTTTCTCTTCGGAGCCGAACGGTCATGCTCATTGAGCTGAATACTACTGTTCATTCACCTCTGACGGTGCATTTCGGCGGCTTCTCCCTCTTCTGCACTGGTGCACTGCAGAGAACGCCCCTGGGCACTTCGGCAGAAAAACTAGAGAGTATATTTTCTGAAAGAGCTTTTTTCCCCTCTAAAAGAGTATATATTTCTCTAATAGAGCACACACACGGAACGTCTTTGTAGAGCTGAGGAGGGCAGGGCCGGGCTGGAATGAGACACACCCGGTCCCCAATCAGCCTGATGGGGCGCGCGAGGGATAAAGGCGGCCGGGGACGACAGTTCGAGAGAGAGAGAATTACAGACAGCTGTGCTGTGTTTTTGGTTGTGTGTTTTTAGTTAATAAATTATTATTTAAGTTGTCAAGCCGGCCCCGCCCTCCTCAGCTCTACAGTCTTTTTAAAGATTCGTCTTTTTAAAGATGCCTTTCCAATTGTGTGTTATTCCTGGTTGCGGTCGTTATCTCTTAACTTCGGATGGTCATGATCGCTGTCTTTCGTGTCTGGGCGCGACCCACACGGAGGCAGCGTTTGTGAATGGTTCATATTCTCACTGCGAGAACATGACCATGGCAATGTTGCGGTTGCGCCTCGGTCCTTCTACCTACGGGTATGAGGCCAGCGTGGCTAGCACTCGATTTGGGGACCCCAGTGGGATCGTCTCCGTCGGGTATCCCCCCGCGGACCTCCCATGCCCCAGCACGCTCGTCTGCCCCAATCGGGCTTCCGGATGAGTTCACCGGCTCGTCTCACGGCGAGTCTGGCTTCTTGTTCGGAGCCCGCGAAGATGATGAGCTCTCGAGTGCAGCATCGGAGAGCGGGCTTGTCCAGTCGGACGCAGAAGCCTCAGCTGGGCTTACCCCTTCGGGGACGATTGCCCAGTCACAGGCCGATGCCGAAATGACGGACATGCTTTCCCGGGCGGCCGCGAGCGTCGGGTTAGAGTGGAACCCTCCGCTCTCCCCTGAACCCTCGTGGCTTGATGATTGGTTTCTGGGCTCGCGGCGCCGCTCAAAGCAGCCACGCCCCGCTCCAGTGCCATTCTTCCCGGAAGTGTATGAGGAGCTGACGAAGTCGTGGGAGGTACCTTTTACTGCCCGGCCCCGACTCCGCAGTTCCCCCGCTCTCACTACCCTCGATGGCGGGGCGGCCAGGGGCTATACGGCGATTCCCCCGGTGGATAAGGCGCTCGCGGTGCACCTATGCCCACAGAGCGCTGCCACCTGGCACAGACGCCCTAAGATCCCGTCCAAGCTCTGTAGGCTCACATCGTCCCTGACGGCTAAAGCCTACATTGCTGCTGGACAAGCCGCCTCTGCCCTGCACGCCATGGCTCTCCTGCAGGTCCAGCAAGCCAAGGCGCTGAAAGAACTGCACGAGGGTAGTTCCGCCCCAGATTTGATGCAGGAACTGCGCTCGGCGACCAACCTCGCTCTCCGAGTGACGAAGGTCACGGCACGGTCTCTCGGCAGACGATGGCCACACTAGTGGTCCAGGAGCGCCACCTTTGGCTCAACCTGGTCGAGATGGGTGAGGCCGACAAGACACGGTTCCTTGCTGCCCCCATTTCCCAGGCAGGCCTATTCGGCGACACCGTCGAGGATTTTGCCCAGCAGTTCTCGGCGGTGAAGCAGCATCGACTTCCTGCGGTGGGCTTCCTGCGGTGGGCTCCACGCCTTCCTGCCCGTCCGGCACATCCTGCCCCGGCACGCTCAAGATCCTGCACCCCGTCTGCTCGTTGCTAAGGGCGTCCCCCTGCGGTGACTGCACCGGCTCTGCCGCAGCCTGCCTCATCAGCCCGGCCCCGGCGTGGAGCCCACCGCAGGAAGCCGACGCCACCCGTCTCACAGCCGGTGCCGAAGAACCCACGGAGGTCCTCAAAGCATCCCTGAGATGGGCGACCCAGGGACGAGGGAACCCACTCACGTGGAGCTGGTAAGAAGACCACTCCATCCCCCGGTGGAGGGCTGGGTGGAAAATCTTTTGTTGCCTTTTTGTTTGATTTCGCCACAAAAGAGCGGCTTCCTTCCTCCCTGGGTCACATACCCGGTGTGTACGGTCGTCACCATGACTACCGTCCACAGGCTTTTTCTTGCAGGATTGGCGCTCCAGTGGTGGCCTTTCTGCCCCTGAGCGCCCAGCTGTGGCACACACTGATGTGGCAGTCTCCACGGGTTACGAGGACAGGTCTCTTCCTCCTCCCAGGCTGTCCTGGGGGTGGTCACAAGGAGCCAGGTAAGTGCTTCGATGTCCCTAGACTCAGCACGTCCACGACGTGGTGTGGCACCTCGTGCTTCGCCCCGCCGCGAGGCCCCACCTGCCGGTACGTCTGACGACGTTGTCCCCTTGGTCCCCCTCGCGCAGAACTTGGACGCGAGGCTCGCGCTTTCCAATCTGTCGCGATGGCTGATCCGGACCGTCCGACTCGGCTATGCGATTCAGTTCGCCAGGCGCCCGCCCAGGTTCAGCGGTATATATATTGGAGCTGAAGACGTGCGCCATTTATTCCCAGTAGTTTTCACAAACTTTGTTCCCTGGTTGACTTCCTCCGAGCCCTGTGGCAGTCGAGTTTTCGGAGAGACTCGCTGCCAGCCCAGTACACGTGCTTATTAAGAGTACTGTTCCGGGGTAGGTGCTCCGCATGTGGCGGTTCCCTGTAAGGCTAACCCCATGCGATATATATCTTCTGCTAGTTCGTTTCCCTTTTGGCAAACTGCGTCTTCCTTGGGCAGAGCCCCTCTGCCCCAGTCTCCATGTTTGTAGTAACTCCTCCCCATTGGGCAGGATCTACCTTGAAGACTCTCCACATGGTTGGAAAGACCATGTGACATATTCTTCCACTTAAATATCCCCCCCTCCCTTTGGGCGAGGTGTGGTCTCCGCGGTGTCTTCCCTTGGGAGGGACACCCCCCGACTTGACCTGGCGGCCCAGTCGGATAATCCCCCTTCTTTTTTAGGGAGTGGAAAAAAAAGAAGGGGAAAAGAGGCCACGACTGGGTTAAGCCTGTCTCTATCTTTTGGGTAGTCGACTTGTCCCCAAAAAGGGCCGTTCGACACTCATAACTATGTTGGGGGAGGTTACATGTCGACCTGGTGTGCTGGCTATGAGGCACACAGTAGTCTGCCCACCACACACCGCCAGTTCACGTAACACAGTTCAGCCAATTGTGGTGTTTCGTATAGGGACTCCTAGTGTCACTACATCGACACAACGTCGAGTGAGTGACAGATAGGGAACGTCATGGTTACTTGTGTAACCTCCGTTCCTTGATGGAGGGAACGAGACGTTGTGTCCCTCCTGCCACAACGCTGAACTACCCGCTGAAATGGCCGAATATTATATCGGCTCCTCAGCATAAAACCTGAATGAGTGGTTGCATACCAGCTCCTTTTATACCCGTATGTTCGGGGGAGTTGCATGCAAATTCCACTCGCCAATTTTCATTGGCCTTTTATCAAAGACCAGAGGTGTCTCGGGCTCCCAAGAGTGACCCCTAGTGTCACTACATCGACACAACGTCTCGTTCCCTCCATCAGGGAACGGAGGTTACACAAGTAACCATGACATTATGTGACAATAAAATGAATTCAGCTGACTACCTGAATTTACTGAATGACCAGGTTATCCCATCAATGGATTTTTTATTTCCCTGATGGCACAGGCATATTCCAGGACAACAATGCCAAGATTCATCAGGCTCAAATTGTGAAAGAGTGGTTCAGGGAGCATGAGGAATGATTTTCACACATGAATTGGCCACCACAGAGTCCTGACCTTAACCCCATTGAAAGTCTTTGGTATGTGCAGGAAACGACTTTACGAAGTGGTTCGACTCTCCCATTATCGATAAAAGATAGCTTACTTGAACCCCGTGATCAGCGCAACTCAAGCGTTGTCTGTGTTTGATGATGTTGCAGGATATTCCAAATGAACTAATTATGTTAAGTGAAGTGGACTTCAACAGATATCCCATGCTCAGTGAGTTGGGAGCAGTGATAACTGCGTAGGAACCCTGCGGATTGGAACACACCTAGAGTTTAGCTGGCTAGTTAAGTCAGAGTATTTCTTTACGTGCTCTAAAAGTGACTGTACAGTACATCGCTTCCATTATAATGAATGAAGCTGTGCAAGTAATTTACATTTAGTCATTTAGCAGATGCTTTTATCCAAAGCGACTTACTAATAAGGATCAAAACAAGCAATTTGTCACATAAAAGTTAACTATATCTGCTGAATCGAACTACCAAGATTTCAGAGTAGCTGGAGTAGAAGCTAGCATAGAATAAAGAGACACACAAGAAACGTTTTTTATAATAAAAAAAAAACCCTACCTTGTCTGCAAGTCACGCCCTTACAGCGTTAACAGCTTCATTGATTATAATAGGAGCGATCCAATAGTCCAGATCTTTCCACTGAGGAAATAATTGTGAGCATCTAAACTATGACACAATTTCATCGACTCTTTTGCGTAGATGCGCTCAGTATAAACAACACGTCTGGAGTAGTCACTTCAGGTAAACATTTGTTATTTGAGAAAATTTGTTATTTAAAGGATTCAGTAATGACACCTCATTGTTTATTTTCAGTTGCACATACCGTGTTTGTTTAGCTAGACTCTTAAATTAAGAGTTAGTGATTTTATTATTTTGACAGTTTTGGGTTATAAAAATGCCACTACCAGAAATACTTCAGGGCAAGACATGCACAGTAGCATTCTAATTCCTTTGTTATTGTTTACATCCTTGAAATGGTCTATAGCTGCGTTGATTTTACAACAATGTAGCTGTTCCAGAAACAAGCTACTTTTTCCAACAAGTTGTGTAGCGTGACAAAACTGACCAAATGTAATGTTGTATTGTGCACATGGCCTTTATAGCTGAGCAAACAGAAGTACATTTGAACAAACCCCTAAACCTAGGGATATTAAACTTTTGATCCTTGACCATTTGTGCTACTGACTTGAATGATACCTCAAGTCGTGCAGTTCGTTGAAGAGAGAGGTGTACTATTACATTTCTAAGAGATCAGATTTGGAATTTTAGCGTTGTAGTGTTAATTATCTTTTGAAATGTAATTCTGTCTCACTAATTGAGATCTTCTAATTAAAAAAATTATTATAATTAAATTTTTATTAAATTATTTCAATAAAAATCGAATAGTTAGATATTTATAACGATATTGTCTCCTTAAGCAGCATCAGTGTAGTTACTTTTTGTTAGTACCATGTAGTGTACAGTAGCTAACTACTTTTTTAAAGGTTAACTTGACTGTAGAACTACATGTATTATGAGTATCTTGTAGCTTGACAAACTAGTTTAACAGTAGCTTCCAAAGTACTACACAGTAATCCATGATGTACATGTTTGTTTTTATGATTTTTTGATTTTTGTTTTGTTTTTGTTCTGTTCTATTCAGTGTTCAATAACACTTGTAAGGCAGGAGAGTTCATGTGTCAGAACAGACAGTGTATCCCCAAACACTTCGTCTGTGACCATGACAACGACTGTGGCGATGGCTCTGATGAATCTATGGAGTGCGGTATGTCCATAATTATTTCAATCAAGAGAATTATCAAGCTAAAGATTGTTTTATGAGCTTGTGAAATGTGTAATTAGATTAATCATGTTTGGCAAATGATTCATAAAGGTGTTATGATACTTAAGTCTCACCAGTTGATGTTTCCAACAATGGTTTAATAGTCAAGCGATATGAAAATGTATGCATACATAAATTGTCTTCATAATGACAAAACGTGACATTGTGTACACAATTACAATGCAGTGTACTTTGCTTGAATATAACAGTATTATTAGGGACAGCTAAAACAAGGGGTGGGGGGTGGGGATTAATTTGGTAATACTTTGCAATAAGGTTCCATTCGTTAACATTAGTTAATGCATTAGCTATCATGAACAAACAATTAACAATATATATTTTTTACAGCATTTATTAATCTTTGTTAATGTTAGTTAATAAAAATACAATTGTTCATTGTTAGTTCATGTTAGTTCATAGTGCATTAACTAATGTTAACTAATACAACTTTTGATTTAAAATGTTTTAGTATATGTTGAAATTAACATAAACCAAGAATAATAAATGCTGTAAAATTATTGTTCATTGTTAGTTCATGTTAGTTCATAGTGCTTTAACTAATGTTAACAAATACAGCTTTTGATTTAAAAAAATTATGAGTATACTGTATGTTGAAATTAACATTAAGATTAACAAATGCTGTTAAAGTATTGTTCATTGTTAATTCATGTTATCTAATGTTGTTAACTAAAGTTCACAAATGGAACCTTATTGTAAAGTGTTACCATTATTTTAATATATCTGCACCCATTACTTCAGTATTATGTTTCTAATGACTTCACTGTGTTATTTGCAATACTGTATATTCAGTCTGGAATTTGTCTTTGCAGAGTATCCTGCCTGTAAGGCCAATGAGTTCCGCTGTGATAACGGCCGCTGTCTCATCCAGAAATCCTGGGAGTGTGACGGAGAGTTTGACTGTCATGATCACTCAGATGAAGCTCCAAAAAACCCTCAATGCAAAGGCCCTGGTACAAAAAATAACAATATTCCTGCTGTATTACTTGATAACTGGGGCTTCATTTATAAAGACGTTCATAAAATTATCTTAAATATGAAGGTATGACAGTTTACTAAATGTTCCTTGAAACGATTTATAAAACGTCCGTACGCATGAAGAAATGTTCCTAGATACATCCCACTTTATAAATCGCAGTTCAACTTAAAAACATGCTACATGAACAAACACATGTACTCCACCTACAGAACGCCCACAAACATCCTAATATGTTGAGACAGAATACAATAAAAATGCATGCACAAGTTATTCATTCGTTCATTCATTCATTCATTCATTCATTCATCTGGAATGTTTATGTGCGGTTGGCAACATTTTCTAAAAAAGTGAGCTACCGGTTTCATATAATGCAGCATATTCAGCATAAGCACAACATTTTTTTGTATGCATTCTTGTCAGTTGACGTAACTGCGTAGGCCGAGCAGTGTGCAAATGTATTAACATAACATAGGCAGAATCAGACAATTTACAATCTTGGTTGTGTTTTCTTTAACTTTGTTTAGTTTTGTTCATGGTTATTGAGCATCTGTCACATAAGGTAGAAAATTAGAAAAAATATTGAATCTTTACAAATGACAAAAAATGCAGTATGAGTAACATTAGAAAGGTTTTGGAAAACCAAAGGGTTAAAGTTATGATATAAACCTGCTTTTTATAGATTGGTAATACCGTGCATTTATCGTCAAATCAAGTATTCGTATATTGCTGACGCGAATCTGTGAATCTGAATCTGTGAATCTCTTTTTTTACTTCAAGCAGAGAAGAAATGTAATGACACGGCGTATGCGTGCAGGAACGGTAAATGCGTCAACGAGACGTTACTTTGCAATCATAACGATGACTGTGGTGATGGTACTGACGAACTGAACTGCTTCATTAATGAATGTCTGAACAGTAAACTGAGCGGCTGCTCCCAGCTGTGTGAAGATCTAAAGATCGGCTTCAAGGTAATGACTCATATCACTCTTATGTGTGTTTGGACACCCATAGAAAATAAATTCCCTGTAAACACACTTTCACACCCTCACTAGTTTATTTAATTTGTCTACTAACAATGTGCTACAGTGACTATACATTCATCACAGGAGAATTTTCTGGACTCATTTGTCTTGTAAGACTAATTTCATAACTAGAATTTTATGTATCCTAAATACAATTAAATAATATGTTTACATGCTCTTTGTAAAATTTGACAAACTTACAGCATAATTGGAAATGAGATACATTAAAAATATTGTGCGATTAATTGTGCAATTAATAACCTTAATTTGTTTTTTCTCCTTTTGGTAACCAAGTACTGAAAAAAAAAATTCAGTGTTAAAATTGTTGGATGTGGTGAAAATGATACCACAACTGAGGGGCAGTCAAAGGTTGTGCAAAAATGAGTAAAAAATATTTATTTTGATAGATTTTCATATTTTAATGTTGAAAGTTAAACAATAAAATCGATACATAAAAGGCATGGTAAAATGTTTCTAAGACATTTTTAATGTGACCTTCTTTTAACAAAAAGAAATAAGTTAAAATCTGTTACTGTAGTTTAAAAAAAAAATGAAGCTCTGAAACATTAAAGCACCTGAAGTTGAAGAAACGCTCAACACTATGAATTCAACAGGATCCCTTTTAAATAGTCCTTGATTGTATGATATTATGTGTAGATAATGCACAAATAAATGCTTGCACAAAGTGATCCTGGTGTTGTGTTGTTTGTGTCTCCAGTGCAGATGTCATCCTGGCTTCAGACTGAAGGATGATGGGAAGACGTGTGTAGATGTGGACGAGTGCACAAGCATCTATCCCTGCACACAGCACTGCATCAACACACACGGCAGCTTCCGCTGTTTATGTGTGGACGGGTTTCAGCTCAGTCCCACAGATCCCACTGTATGCAAGTCCACCTCAGGTATGACTCTCAAAGCCCACCTTCCCTACATAGTTCTGGGCATCGTTTCCCAATAACAATCGATCTTAGCAGTTAAGAGCATTTTCTACGAGTGATTTTACGAAAGTTCGTTATTTTTTATGTGCGTTTCCCAATACTGCAATTAACATGAATGTGCGAGGATGCGCTTTAAGTGCTACTTGAGAGAGTCGCTGCCCATGCGACAGTGCTGAAATGTGAATGTACAGTGCTGCTCGTCATTGTAACTTCATTATATTTGTCCGTAACCTCGCTAATATTTGTTTAAAATTATTTTCTCAAATATTCAACCTAATTGACTACATGCTTACATATTGTTTTACAATTATTTTGTGCAGAACGATCTATTTCTTTTACACAATCTGCTTCCATAATGTAATGTTGTTGGCTGCTGGCAATGACTATGACGAAGACGTGAAGATGAAGAACCCAAGTGCAGTTTATTAAATATAAACAATAAACCCTAACTACAAACGTGAAACGTGAAACATGAACTTGGACTAAACTAGACTAGACTTGGCTTGACTATGGCTTGACTATGGCTTGACTATGGCTTGACTATGGCTTGACTATGGCTTGACTATGGCGTACCAAACACATTCATCACATTCAATACTTGACAACTACACAATGGAAAACATGAGGCTTAAATACATGGACATGGGGGAACATAAACCAATGAACAAACAGAACTCATAACAAGCTAATTAAAAAATAACCCAATGAAAACATGACACATGAACATGGAGGGAAAACAAGACATCACATGACTAGGGAAACAGGAACACATGACATGAAACAGGAACTAGAATTTCAAAATAAAAGACATGAATCAACAGAATACACATGAAACATTATCAGGTGAGTATTTGTAATATTTTGTTTTCACACATTTCTCTCTATATGAAAGCTTCCAGGATTAGTGAAGACAGCAGAGGCCCTTTGTAAGATCCTGCTAATTACAAGCATTCATTGAATATTACGAGGTTCACTGTGTTATCACGCAGCGCAAAATAAGGAGACGTTTAGAAGATATGCTTTAGGGACATTCACCAATAAAGCGGAGGTCTGCTCTTTACTCCCAAAATTGATAAAGGTGACAGCAATGCTGCATGTGCGGTGCTACACAACTTGTAGTGTTGGCGAGAGCGCCTTTAGGTGCCAGATAGGAAGAGAAGACAAGTATAGTCAGTATATACTGACGATTGACTTTTTTCTCCTCTCTCTGATTTTAGTTTATACAGTTGTCTGCATCAATCGTGCTGCCACTTTGCTGTTACCGACTAGTCCACACAAATAACTTTATTTGTTTACCAATTAATCTGTTCATCCATTTATATAGTTTTATGCAACAATTTTATGCATTTCGTTATTATTATTATTATTATTATTATTATTATTATTATTAGACTTAGTCTGTTTAAATAAACGTAAGTATCCTGATATTAAAGTTTTAGCATAAAGTGTATTTATAGGTGTTTAAATTGTATCAGGTGTAATTTCGCATTTGTCCTGCAGGTGTCTGCATAAGTCTGTCCTTACTATGCTCTTAGTGCTGTAGGAGTATGCCAGAGCATTTTCAAGTACTACTTATGTTACAAGGCTTTTGGGAAACGGGCCACAAATCTAAGATGAATCGTAAGGTGGATTCGGTGGTCTACTTAGGCTTACGATTCTTTTGGGAAACAAGGCGCTGGACAGTGAATTTGCACATGATACTTTGAAAGATCGAAGACCCACTTTAATTTAGGTGACTTTAACTACTTTGTACTTAAAGGGAAAGTTCACCCCAAAATGAAAATTTTGCACATCCCAGATGTGTGTCTTTCTTCTGCAGAACACAAACAAAGATTTTTAGAAGAATGTCAACTCTGTTGGTCCATTCAATGCAAGTAAATGTTAGCCAGAATTTGAAGCTCTAAAATGAAAATAAAGGCAGCATAAAAGTAATCCATATGGCTCTAGTGGTTTAGAAAACAGATCAATATTTAAGTCCTTGTTTACTATAAATTTTCCTCCCTGCCCAGTAGGTGGCAAAACGAACAAAGAATGTGAGTCGCCAAAAGCAAAAGGGGAGATTTATAGTAAAAAACTTAAATATTTATATGTTTCTGACCCACACCTATCATATCACTTCTGAAGACATAGATTAAAATACTGGACTCTGTAAAAGTATGGATTACATTTATACTGCCTTGATATGCTTTTTGGACTTTCAAATTTCTGATTCACTTGCATTTATGGACCTACAGAGCTGAGATACTATTCTAAAAATCTTTGTTTCTGTTCAGACGAAAAAACAGTCATTCAGATCAGGGATGGCAGAAGGGCGAGTAAATAATGAGAGAATTTTAATTTTTGGGTGAACTATTCCTTTAAGCATTTGATACATTGTGCTTGTTATGTACATACAGTATGTGTTGTTGCATTGTACTTACATTTAAAGTACCTTCATTTAATTACATCTGTAGTCACACTGTTAACCTTACCCCTAACCATATCCCAACCCGTATCCTAAACCCTAACCCCTACTCCTAAACTTACTCGTACCTCAACCTCAGTAGCAGCAAATGTGAATCCTGTAAGAAATTTGTAGAACAGCATGTAGTTTCACAATAAATATATTGTATCTAATTTAATGTTAGTACATAGTAGGTAAAGACACCTAACATAAAGTGGGACCAAAGAAGGTTATGAATCATATGTTATGAACATTTAGGAGAACACACTGGATATGCTCTTACTGCACTATCTGCACTATCTGTTGAATTGTTGGTCTTTATACATACTGTTTACTCTAGACAGCATAGGTATAATTTTCATTAGGGACATTACCCATCATGGCCTATTTTGTCTCACCACTTTATGTACGCCCAATGCTATTTTTAGCAGAAGTTTTCATATGGTTCGTGTGTAATATAATGAGTGGTGATGTCGGCTGTTGTCATCAGTGGATGATCGTGTCATAAAATGACAATGTTTTCACCACCGCCATGCCCCGCATCACTATCACCACCACATTTTTAAATTTTTTTTAAAGTGACAGAATTTCCAGATGGACATCTTTGGCCGCTGTGCTTAAGTTTAAAAAAAAAGCACCCCATTCTGTAATACCTAGCTGTTTTTGACTACAAATTTATTTATTTTTTTATGTACACCCTCATTGGTGCTTATCCATATCTGCAGTCATGAAATTGGAAGACAATTTGAAGCACTTTCCATCCTCTCTCACTTCCTGTTCTTTACAGATGAGGAGCCGTTCCTCATCTTTGCCAACCGTTATTACCTGAGGAAGCTCAACCTGGAGGGCTCAAACTACACACTATTAAAGCAGGTATGATTTTAGACGAGAGGACGTTTTGCAACCTCTGCTTGGTACATTTAAAAAAAGAAAAGGCATTGTTTCTCATAAATGGTCTTTATTTGCAGGGTTTGAACAACGCTGTTGCTTTAGATTTCGACTATCGGCAGCAGATGATCTACTGGACAGATGTGACGACTCAAGGCAGCATGATACGACGAATGCACATCAACGGCAGCAACGTTCAGGTGACATTTGTGGAACTGTTTCGCAATTTTGAATGCTTCAACATCAAGGCCAGAAACATACACTATGTAAAAATGCCAAAACAGACACGAGCGCTTGGCCAGCATTGCGAGTGCACTGTCCTGATGAACATTCTTAACATACGCATATTCTTGTGTCACTATTACAGTAACAAACTTTAGTACTCAGTAGGGGCGATAGAGTTACCTTCAAATGTCAGTGCCATTAAAGTAGATGTGTTATTCAGGTAGCTGTAAATAAACATGTCAACAGTTTAACTAGCTTTAACATAATTGCTCAGCAAGATTCTATTCAATCTGCTGCTTTGCCATGACATTAGTTCACCTGAGAGAGCAAACTGGCCATAGAAGAAAACGTAATATGTTCTGTAGTGCTAATGATCGCTATAGTACCCCTACAGTACAGAGATTGCAACATGTGTATACACTGTATAACACAACACACAGAAATTAAAGCACACTGGTAAAGCTGGTTGACCAGCATAGTCTTTCTGATGAAGTTGGTTAAGCTTGTTTAAATGTATGGTGGGGACACCAACACACCAGCATCCCATGAACACGACATAAACTGGTGACCTGGACCTGGTCTTTTCGGCAAGTAAACTAAACCTTGGATTGGTTCTTTGGCAGGTTCTCCATCGGACGTCTCTCAGTAACCCTGACGGTCTGGCTGTTGATTGGGTGGGTGGAAACCTGTACTGGTGTGATAAGGGACGGGATACTATTGAGGTGTCAAAGCTAAATGGAGCTTACAGGACTGTGTTGGTTAACACGGGACTGCGGGAACCCAGAGCCGTAGCTGTGGATGTCCGCAATGGGTAAACAATGACTGTCTCATGATCTACGTGATTTTTTCTTTAAATAAGCAGAAATTCAGTTACAACTCTGTTATGTTGTGACAGTTTTGACCCTTTAAAAATAATGATATCATATTGGCAATGAATTTGAAAGAGTGACATCAAAGTCTTCTCTTAAAGGGGGCCTGGGTAGCTCAGCGTGTATTGACGCTGACAACCACCCCTGGAGTCGCGAGTTCAAATGCAGGGCGTGCTGAGTGACTCCAGCCGGGTCTCCTAAGCAACCAAATTGGCCCAGTTGCTAGGAAGGGTAGAGTCACATGGGGTAACCTCCTCGTGGTCGTGATTATTGGTTCTCGCTCTCAATGGGGCACGTGGTAAGCTGTGAGTGGATCGCGGAGAGTAGCATGAGCCTCCAGTGCTGTAAGTCTCTGCGGTGTCATGCGCAGCAAGCCACATGATAAGATGTGTGGATTGACTGTCTCAGAAGCGGAGGCAACTGAGTCTTGTCCTCCGCCACCTGGATTGAGGTGAGTAACCGCGCCACCACGAGGACCTACTAAGTAGTGGGAATTGGGCATTCCAAAATGGGAGAAAAATGGATAAAAAAAAAGTCTTCTCTTAAGATAAGTTTTATTATATTAAGAGAAAAGTTTCTCTTAAAGTTTTTATCAGTGTTTCATTATGGTTACACTTATATTGGCCTTGTCAAGCTCAATTCTTCAGCAAATTGGTCATTTTTGTTAAAGACACTGTGTTTTACAAGAAATATTTTTTTCTTGACACAAATTACAAAAACATAGACTATGAATAATGTGCTGTTGTGCAATGATATTTGCTAATTACAGTAAGGCTTTTATTATTCATTTTTGCACTGTCCTTCAACCCTGTAACTTTCAGCCACAAAACATTTCAAAAGTAACAGGGTTTGCACAAAAAGAGAAATTGTATTGACAGATGCTATTTGCACCCTGGTGCAAATAATGGTATGATGTATTTACACCCCAGTGCTAATAGTGGCAGATATTATTTGCACCCCAACCTTGGTGCAAATAATGGTAGATACTAATTGCACCCTTGTGCAAATAGTGTCAGATACTATTTGCGCCTATAATTAAATACTAACATACAGTATGGGCATCACTGCAGTGTGTTTATTGTGTTTATTTAGAGTTCCACAGACACACTATATTAACCGCTTTCCCTAAACCTAACCTTAACCTTACCTTAGAAAAAATAACCTTGGTTTTTTGGTAAATTTACAGTAACCACAAAATTAACCATGGTTACTATATTAACAACATATTACTGTACTTGTCATTCACCGTGACCAAATCACTGCGTTGAAATCAAAATATATAAATTTTTATCTATTATTTTAAGTAGTATTAAATGAAATATTAAGGGTGGAAACAAGAAATCAGATAGGAAAAAGAGTGGGACGCGGATTCGAACTGCGGTCACCAGGACAACACCGTCTTTACTCCTCACACCACTGCAGTGACGTCTATTGTTTGGTTTGTTGTATATTTCTGTGGTTCCACCAGACTATTGGGGTGCAAATAGCTGCACTGTGTGGCAGATGCTACTTACACCGGGGTGCAAATAGACTCTCCGAATTTTATTCTATTACAATCTGTGACTTTTTGCGATTTACTACACTGTGCACCGAAACTGAGTGATACCACCAGAATTTACCACTTATTTGGGATGTGATAGGGACATTTGTTTAAAAATACACCATTGGAAATGCCATAGAAAGGCCAATTATCTAAACATTGAGGGGGGAACACCTCCTTCTATTGTGGCCCATCAATGTCTAAGGTGAATTCTAGTACTTTGAGCCTGAGCTGGGAAAATGTGACCCCTTTCGGAAGTTCAGCCTTTAATATTTTCAAATTAAATCCAGAGCATCTTATGTCTTTTTATATTCTGTTTTTCTCACAAACACCTGACTTTTGAATCTTTTATTCTGTGAGCATCTCCTTTTTTCTCTGCATGTGCGCCATTATCAAAACAATTTAAAGGCAATGAACAGAAAAACAGTACTATCTAAAGATGTTACTGTGATCATTAACCTAATATCAAGGTCAAATACATCTTATATTGTTCAATGCTGAATTGCAGCAGTCATCAGGATCAGATGCCTCCAACTAACTAAGACATTATGAAGTTGGAAATCTAATTCACATAATGCACCCCAGTGCTTCCCATATACATTAGGTCCAGTAATGTTTAGATTAAGGGATTTGGGAAGCCATAAAAAGTGTTTATATAGTGTTTATTAAACTCCTTAATCAGTTAAGAGCATGCATTTGGGAACATCATAAAGTCTCATTGGCAGGGATTATCTGATCCTGTAAAATGGCGCCATGTTTGTCAGTTATTGCCGAGATAATGAATTGAACCTAACAATGTTTGACAGTGGCCAACAGACATTGCCTTTCACACAAGTCATTCACAAAACCATTCTTATCTAAAGTGTTGCACTGGACTGAATGCCACAATTTACTTGAATGGTTTTAGAAATTATTTATTCAGAAATTAATATTTGTGTGTTTCATAGAGACAAACTACCTCCATCCTGTTATTCTTGAGACTGTTTTCCTTCACACAATAAATAACTTTGTAATTTGGCCTCTTTGGGACTTATGTTGTTTTGAAATCTCACATATGAAAACACTGATTGTCTGAGCTCTTCTACAGTCGGCACATACCTAAAGTGATTCATCTTTGCGTTCAAAGTTTTAATTGAGTTATCTTAAATTTCAACTTCTTTTTCAAGAGTTGTTTGCATGATTTTGTCCCCTCATTGTCCCTGTCTGTACTAATAAGTCTTGATCATAGGTGGATCATAAACTGTAAGTGTGTTAAAAATGTTGTTTGTGTATGTACTAGATACCTGTACTGGTCAGACTGGGGTGATAATCCTCATATCGGGCGTATTGGTATGGACGGCACAAACAGAAGTGTAATCATACAGGATAAGATAACCTGGCCCAACGGACTCACTCTGGACTTCATCAATGACCGGATATACTGGGCCGATGCCAGAGAGGACTACATCGAGTTTGCCAGCTTAGATGGATCCAACAGACACACTGGTGAGGACAAGCATCCAAGCAGTTACTGTTCTGTAATTGCATGTTTTACAGTGTGTCAATCATTATAATGCCAACTTATTATAGTGTGTTCTAACAAGTATGTGCTCTTTCTGGTCCTGGTTGATTATAAGGTGAGAATTATGTGTTTTGTTTAGTTTTTTCTTTGTTTATTTGTTTGTTTTTGTTTTATTTTGTTTTGTTTTGCTTTGTGTGTTTTTTGTTTTTTGTTTTGTTCACAGTTTTCAGAAGATTTCAGAAAATAATGACCTAGTTTGTTGCCATAATATTATGGACTCAATGAACATGTTGAAAATGTGAAAAGGTTTTATGTTTTGTAAATGTGTTCTGCTGTTGTTTGTCAGATAAGTTTGCTTGGTGAATAACTCCTGTGTTTGTGCTGCAGTCTTAAGTCAGGACATCCCGCACATATTTGCCATGACTCTGTTTGAGGAGTTCATATACTGGACAGACTGGGAGACCAAATCCATCAACAGAGCTCACAAGACCCTCGGCACCAACAAGACTATGTTGATCAGTACCCTGCACAGACCCATGGACATCCACATCTACCACCCTTACAGACAACCCGAGGGTCTGTACGCACACATATACACTTCTCAAGACACCATACACTTTTAAGGGAAACTGACTTCATACATCCACTGAAAATCACCTTGACACCAGTTGCTTATAAGCCATTGCAAAAATGGCTTAGAAAAATTAATTAAGTTCTGAGAAAAGTTCTAGCAGCATTTGCTTGCAGATGCCACTTGCTTGGATATTTGTATATTTTTATGAGGCTTCTGTTTTTTGTTATCATTTTGGTGTTTTTAATGGAAATAAAACTGCTCAAAACCACATAAAGTCTTGACTGAGTGGAAGATTTAATGTTACTTTTTCTTTTTTCTCCAACTGTAGTCACAAATCACCCATGTCAGACAGATAATGGTGGCTGCAGTAACTTGTGTCTGCTGTCTCCTGGTGGAGGTTATAAATGTGCCTGTCCCACTAACTTCTACCTGGCTGCTGATGGTAAACACTGTATGTCCAACTGCACCGCTAGCCAGGTGAATACAATGAAATTAGCATGACCTAGCATCACCTTAAATTACTTGAGCTGTATTTAGCTTACCGTGTGAAATTAATCTTCACAACATCATAATGCACAGTATGAATTTTTTTTTCCTTTTGAAATCTGCTATAGAAAAATATTGGTGGAATTTTTAGAATGCTGGCTAGATAGTCCTTAAAAAGAAGTGACTTCAGGAAGAGAGCAGAGCGCAGATAATTAAAACTAATGGATTTTAATGATAAGTTGGGCATAATGCTAAAGAGTTTGTGTGTATGGTCTGAAACAAAGTAAGAAAAGAAAAAGAAAGATAAAAGTTTTTAATTTATAGTCTAATAATTTTATAAAAAATAAAAAAAAGTTTTTGAAATTGATGACTTGGACCAAATAATAAAGAAAAGCAGCCAATAAGTGCCCAACATAGATGGGAACTCCTTCAATACTGTTTAAAAAGCATCCCAGGGTGATATCTCAAGAAGTTGGTTGAGAAAATGTCAAGAATACATTTCTGCAAATTCTATGCAAAGGGTGACTACTTTGAAGATGCTAAAATATAACACAGTTTTGATTTATTTTGGATTTTGTTTAGTCACAACATAATTACCATTGTTCCATTTATGTTATTCCATAGTTTTGATGACTTTACTATTATTCTAAATGTGAAAAAAAAAAATTATAATAAAGAATGAGTGTGTTTCAAAACTTTTGACCGGTAGTGTATATATATATATATATATATATATATATATATATATATATATATATATATATATATATATATATATAGTACATACTGTATATAAATAGTTTCAAATCAGCTTTACAGTGAATTATGCTGAAAAAAGTTAGAAAAAGAAAGATTACAAATTTAATTTGTGTAGCGTTTGTTAGAGAAACTGAAAACCGAAAATGTTTTTTATTTGTATACTGTATATTATATTTTTATTAGAATTTGGAATAATTAACTATCTATCTATCTATCTATCTATATATCTATCTATCATATATACGTATATATATATATATATAAATATATATATATAATTATTTAATCCCCCCCACAGAATTTTTAAACATTACATCAATATCAGTTGAGTGACACATTCAAAGTCATAGTGTGAATATATAACCTATTTCTAAATAGCAGGATATTATGTGTGTGTAGGCTAATGATACAGACAAAATCGCTGGTTAAATCCTGCTAATTAATTGATATGCCTTTAAAGATGCACAAAGTGTTTATTATCATTATTATTATTTGCTAATTGCCAAACTTTTAAACATAAAGAAATTAATAGTACTTTTGAAAAATATGTGTAAAAATGATGCACACTCACATGAGATAAATATTCTAGTCACATCAGTCATATCAGAAAAAGCTGCTGTATTCTACATATGGTGCTGGGTGAACATTGATGAGTACCACCATGTTGAGAACATATGTCCAGCTGAATATTGCTCGCTTTATCTCAATAACCCATTGTAAATGGACACTTTCACTCAAAGGAAAACATTAATCATGGCTGACTGTAAATAGCGCTTTTTTACAATGACATTGTAACTGAGAACTTCTGTTTTTGCATGATGCTGCATTTACACTATTTGATGGCAGCACAACAAAAATACAATATTACTGTGTGCACCTTTAAGTTAGTGCTACATTACAGTAACATTCTAACTCATTGGGACTAGGCAGAAATGAAAGACCTCAGTTAAATATCCAATATTAACCGATAAATTAAAAAATCACTATCATCGACCGATAAGCTAACAAAACATCTTTCTTTGTTCTAACATCTCTCATCAGTTTGTCTGCAAGAATGACAAGTGTATCCCGTTCTGGTGGAAGTGTGACACAGAGGATGACTGCGGGGACCGATCCGATGAGCCTGCTGACTGCCGTAAGTCATGAGGGGGATTGTGAAAAACCCAGCAAAAGTCTCACAATAACTCAATGTGACCACATAAACTAACAGATATGTAATAAAAGCGTATTTGTCATGTGCATGTACGAATATTTCTGTCAACAGCGGAGTTTAAATGCAGACCTGGTCAGTTCCAGTGTGGTACTGGTATCTGTACAAACCCAGCATACATCTGTGATGGAGACAATGACTGCCAAGACAACTCTGATGAAGCCAACTGCGGTGCGTTTCACCACACCCTCACACTGTTTATCTGTAAAGTGCAGTACTTATAAACATTTCATGTCAGTTCCAACTCTCAATTTAGATTGCATGAGCCACGTATGAAGTAAAAAAGATGATATAAAAGGAATATATGTCAGTACACCCACCTTTGACAGCACATATGTGCATAGAAACTGTAAACAGCCCACAGATGCGCTTGTGAAGTAGTGAACTACATTACTTGGAAGAATTGTTTATAGAGCGCAACAGTGCCCCGCTCACTTATTCCGCATCTGGGTTCCAGAAGTATTTTTCCTCGTCATTTTTACCATAAGCGTTTCATAAAAATCCTCCATAAAAGAGTTCTAAGTCATGAACCAAACCAACCAGCTCCGAGGTGAATCTCAAACTTTGAGATCGGACATAAAGACAAAGGTACAAGGCTGTGTACTCACCATATTTTATAAGGGCACGAGCTACAATCCCATGAAGCCTTGCGAATGATGTAGTGTAATTGAATAAAAAACAATGGGATTATATAAAATTATTAATTTTAGGTTGTTGATTGTAAGTATAGAAACAATATATTTTACATTTATTGCAAAATATTCTGATGTGTACAAATAGATAAGTGGTTTAAAGGTGAAGAGACACCAACTCGATTACGTCATTCAGTGCGTCATGGAAGTGGGCGGTCGCTCCGAGGCAAATTTTGCAGGCTTTGTTGCCTGCAGTTCTCTGATTGGTGAAGCTTTCTCTGCTGGACGATGGGTAATGTACTGTAGTTGTTCACCATGAGTCCCGTTATCAAACACGATTTTTAACCAATGAAGTTGATATAACTCAGACTGATGGCTTCAACAGAAGCATATATCATCAATGAATAGCCTCTGAGCTAAAGGTTGGTCTGTCTTGAAATGTTGAAAATCAATTAGTCTATGGAAAAATGTAATTAGATTTTTACTTCCGGAACCAGACTGTTGCGCTCTGTTGTGCTTATGATCAGAGACAGTTTAAGGGGGAAAGAGATGGACCACTTTTAGAAAAATGAATGAAAATTGTAACGTCAGTTAAAAGCGGCAATTACCTTTGTGATTGAGTTTGTTTACTCTAGAAAGCTCATGCACATTATCTGGACAAGCTTTAAAAAATGTAGTTTTTTGGCATGATTTAAGCCAAAGTCTTTTCAGCATGTCAGTCCACTGTCGGCCATCTTTAGAACGCTCTCAGGAGGCTATTTCCGTCATGCCAGTGCAGCTCCTATCTACTAGAATGGGGAAAGACCGAAATCTAAATTACGGCTTGTCCATATAAAAATCAAAGAACATATTTCAAATCAGCAATAAAATCTGACAATGCTGGTATCTTAAATTGTGCTTCTTTACCTCAGATTATGCTAAAAAATTATATTTTCCCGACCTGTATAGCTTATGCTTATGTGCGTTCTCGAGTTGATTGACAGGCGATGTCTGTATCTAAAAGGTGATTGGCTCTTTTACCTGTTATGTGGGATTTCCTTTTTACATCCGTTGACCGTTGGGCATTAGAAATCCTTAGTTGGGTGTTCCTATTTCTCCCATTCATTTTAATAGAAGTGGCCTATCTCTGCTAAATAGTCTCTGTTTAAGCTAAAGAAACTTTTGATTTCTACATAGTGTGATAGTAGTGATTTGCCTCAATCCGGGTGGCGGAGGACGAATCTCAGTTGCCTCCGTGTCTGAGACTGTCAACCTGTGCATCTCATCATGTGGCTTGTTGAGCGCGTTGCCATGGAGACATAGCATGTGTGGAGGCTTCATGTCATCCACCGCAGCATCCATGCTCAACTCACCACGCGCCCCACTGAGAACAAACCATATTATAGCGACCACGAGGCGGTTACCCCGTGTGACTCTACCCTCCCTAGCAACTGGGCCAATTTGGTTGCTTAGAAGACCTGGCTGGAGTCACTCAGCATGCCCTGGGATTCGAACTAGTGAACTCCAGGGGTGGTAGCCAGCGTCTTTTACCACTGAGCTACCCAGGCCCCCAAAGCTAAAGAAACTTAAAGAAGTAGGGCTGGGTATTGTTACAGATTTCCCAATTCGATTCCGATTCACAAGCTCTCGATTCAATTTTGATTAGATTCAATATTGATTCATATGGGTTTATTTCAGTTATAATGTCTTTTGCTTGGATAAATTATCTCCCAGCTAATGCTGTTAACTATACTGGGGACCTTTTAACTAGGTACATTAGGAAAATATAAATTGTACTAATTATATTTTATTACTTTTTCATCATTTTGGTCACATTTTGGCTTTTTTTTAAATTAACAAATAATGTATTCAATCAATAAATAAGATATTATATTTAATATATTATTTTTGTTACATATTTATTGTTAAATTGCATAATTTTTACTATTTACAAGTATGTACATTGATTTGTTGAACACGTGCTAAAACCGGTACTGTCTCTTTAACAAAAAACTGCATTTCTGTAAACAGCACCTTTAAATGAGCGCATGTTAACTAGAGAGGACTCAAATGACTTTACCGCATCTGTGCAGTGCATGATTAGAATTAAATGCTTTTTATTTTTAGTTGTTTTTGATCAAAAACTGACTGTAAAGAACAGAAAGGGAATTAAAAGAGACAGTATTCAATGGCAAATGGGTTGCGTGGATCTCGTCTTGGACACACATTACACGGAACAACTTTTACTCTCAACACGCTGTGAAAGGATCTCGCTACTGAAAACTTCACGACTAAACTACACAATTACTGGAGAGTGAAATCTAATTTGGTTGCAAATGTGAGTGATTTCCTGTCATTGTAGTAGAGGGTTGCGCATTGAGTGAAATATCGATCTTGGGATTTAAGAATCGATATCGAGATCGTTACATTTTAATCGGAAAAACAATATTTTTACCCACCAATAAAGAAGTTTTTTTTTTCTGACAAGTTTATGATTTGTTTTTCTTAATATTCACATCGATTTTATGATTATGACTTTTTATCATTGATTATTAATTAATTATTGGTGTCTTTTATCATATATAAAAGTTTTGCATTGTGCCTAAGACCTCTTGCCCAAATTTCAGTACCTGAGCTGGCAGTAGTAAGGCATTAACCATATCAGTGATGTGATCTTTAGGTGATGTTTTGTAAGTGTTATTACTGCACTAACATGTGTTTTCTTGCAGATATCCATGTGTGTTTGCCTAGTCAGTTTAAATGCACCAATCCCAACCGATGTATTCCTGGAATTTTCCGCTGTAATGGACAAGACAACTGTGGAGAGGGAGAGGACGAAAAAGACTGCCGTCAGTTTCATTACTCTGCTATTCCATTTTATTTCATAATTTCAGATTATCTGATTGATTTTGTTGCTGCTGTTTCTTCTTCAATAATGTAGTGAACATGGATGCATTTTTCAAGTTACATTGTTATTGTACAAAAAATGCATTTTAGCACATTTTGTCATATGTTACATGTGCCAGAAGGCAGACTATATATTTTGAAGATGTCATTGAAGTATGGTGTTTATTTTTGTCTGTAGCGGAGGTGACGTGCGCACCTAACCAATTCCAGTGTGCCATAACCAAGCGCTGTATCCCACGTGTGTGGGTGTGTGATCGTGACAATGACTGTGTCGATGGATCTGATGAACCCGCCAACTGCAGTAAGACCCTGACGTTATGTCTATTAGATATATGTCATAAAAATACAATTTTACACAATATTTACTCCAAATTCACTCAATGATACTGGAAAACAGAAAGGGGGGGATATTCCCTGAAGATTTGCCCCAGTGCAGTCCCCTGCTTCTTAAGGTGCCCACACACTAGAGAAAGCTCCGATGGAGCGTTTGATTAATAGGAATGTGGTAACTCCATTTTGAGGGGTTTGGAAAAAGTCAAGCTGAATTCGCATAAAGCGAATTGTTCTTTGCCCGGTGAAAGGAATGTCTATACCGTCCACGTTCACTGCTTGCTTTCCGAAATTTCATTTAGGAGAGATGTGTGCAACAGACATTTTCTGTTGATCAGGGCAGAAGTACTGTATCTCATTGAGTGATGGACAAGAGTATTATAACCAGGTCTTCAGATGTCTCCAGATGTGCCGTGTAGTCAAGCCCATTTTAAAGAGTTGATTCAGGTGCTTGCGTCACAGTAGTGAAGTGATGCTGAACAGTCCTGGCAGAGTGTGCCAGATTCTGGTGTTATGCTGCGTCCTCCACAGCCTAGCGCTCTGAACCAACCCGCAAGTCCAGGAAATTTGCCATTCAAATTATGTTCAGAAAAGGTGTTTTGGACACATTTGTGTCGTTGCCTGATTTGCATTTTGTTTTAAAAGTGAATCGGATGCTAAAGCAGTGCAGATTTCTCATGCAAATAAACAGCACTTTTAACAGGCATAATTCACTCAATGTTAATTCCCCCCAAAGTGTTTATTGTCCATTGGTTAGGCTGTCGGCAGACTTTTGAAATAACAAAAAGGGGGAACTAACATTTCTGATAATCAGCCGGCACATTTATCAGCCGACGACGTTAATCTCAAAACCACTAACTATTGACTGAATGACCAGTCTGGCCAAGATATTGGTCTTTTATTACTATAAATTTTATTCTGGTTCATCATCTCTTACAGTGACTACAGTATGTTCACACAGCAGCAGAATACAGTTGTCAGTCCTGTTTTAGAGTGCTAAATATGGTTATGTTCACACACAGTTTCTTTTAGAAATGATAGTGACAACCACATTCTATAACCAAACTGACCCTCAACAGGACCCACAACCACAGTTTCTGTAAACCTGTGCTTTGTGAATAGAACCATACTGAAGTAGTTGCGCTCTACAGACACCTACATTTAAAAAAAAAAAAATAAAAATAACCCTTTCAGAGCCTCTGTTGGTTAATTAAGAATAGACCGGCGAACCTGCGCCTCAATTGGCATCGATTATAGTGTTAATTGTTACTTTATGGAACTTTTTTTTTTCATCTGATACACTATATTGCCAAAAGTTTTAATTAAAGGAATATTCTGGGTTCAATACAAGTTAAGCTCAATCAGCAGCATTTGTGGCATAATGTTGAATACCACAAAAATTAATTTCAACTCATCCCTCCTTTTCTTAAAAAAAAGCAAAAATCGAGGTTACAGTGAGGCACTTACAATGAAAGTGAATGGGGGCCAATTTTTGAACATTAAAATACTCACTTTTTCGAAAAGTATAGCCACAAGACATAAATAATATGTATGTAAACATGATTTTAGTGTGATAAAATTACTTACTAACCATTTCTGTGTAAAGTTATATCCAATTTTGCAACTTCGTTGCCATGACGACGTAATGCCATAAACCCTAAAACCCTAAAATGACTGTAAAAACAACTTTTTACAGCTCAAAAAATACACAAGTTTTAACAGAAAAATGAATATAAGTGCTTTTATGAAATTATAAGCTTCATATTTCTGCCTTTAAACCCTCCAAATATGGGCCCCCCATTGGCCTCTCTGTAACCTTGATTTTTCCTTTTTTAAAGAAACTGAGGAACGAGTTGAAATAAATTGTTGTGTTCTTCCAACATTGTGGTAACAGTTTGGGTAGGGCCCTTTTCTGTTCCAGTATGATAATGCCCCTGTCCACAAAGCGAGGTCTATAAATAATAGTGCTGGGAAAAAATATGATTTGTTAAAATATCGTGATATTTTTCCTCATGATATTGTATCGATATTTGCGTGCAACTATTATTATTTATATTTTTCCACATTAATATTGTGGTGATGTGAAAAACAATTCTCAAATTGATCTAGGAATTCAACAACAGCCCCTTAGATGGTGCAAATATCACACTTTACACAATCGCCCTCCCTTACAAAAATGTATCACGATTTAACAGTAGTAACATTAACTGAGGTATTTTGACAAAAATGTTAATATCATATAAAATAGGCTAACCTTTTAGGTGAAATCTGTGTATTGAAACTGTGTTGTAATAAATAATGTTTTTAAAGCATTCAGGCTACTACTGTATTCATAAATACTGTAATTTATTTTTAGAAAGACTAGTTACACTGACCTAACCACAGAAATAGGGACCCATTATGGTCTTATATGTTTATGGCTTTGCATTGTACATGGATATTAGGAAATAAACTGGCCTTGTTTTGTATACTGGCACTTTTACATTAATTTAACAATGCATTTGGTGATTTGGAAACAGTTGTCTTAAGTCCGATGAAGACGAATGAGAAACATGAGTGAAATATCGCAATATATCGTAGTTTTGAATCGCAAAACACCAAAAATAAAGAATCACAATAATATTGTATCGTGACCTAAATATCATATGATATCGTATCGCCAGTTACCTTGTGATTCCCACCCCTAATAAAGAATTCATTTAGTACTTAGTTTGATGTGGAAGAACTTGACTGGCCTGAACAAATCGTAGACCTGAACCCCACTGAACACCTTTGGGATAAATTGGATGCCGACTGCAAGCCAGGGTCATTCACCCAACATCAGCATCTGACCTCCTTGATGCTCTTGTGTCTGAATAGGAACAAATCCATGCAACTATATTCCAACATCAAGTGGAAAGCCTATTCAGTAGAGTGGAAGAAGTTATAGCAGCAAAGAGTGGTTATGGTTTTGAAATGAAATGTTCAACAAGCACAATTTACTTTAGTCACTGATGGTTACAGTCGTTATTCGTGGCTATCGTGAGAATACAAAAGGGGCATGGCTTCGGTTATTTGTCCATACACAAAGTATTTAAGCAACTTCTATAAGCTGTTGTATGTTAACTCAAGAGTCACACCTGTTGGCAAATACTGTTGTCAGTCTCAATCACTGACTGTGTGAATGTAGTTTATTTTTGACATTCTGCATCATCAGCAGTTAATAGTATTGGCTCTGACATCAATACCTCAGTTCTTTCTATTCTGTCTCTCTCTCTCTCTCTCTCTCTCTCTCTGTAGCTCAAATGACATGTGGTGTGGATGAGTTCCGTTGTAAAGATTCTGGCCGCTGTATTCCAGCCCGCTGGAAATGTGACGGAGAAGACGATTGCGGCGACGCTTCAGATGAACCCAAAGAAGAGTGTGGTGGGTCTATACAGTCATACAGCTTACTGGAGTAACATAAACCGATAGACAGTATGAGACCAGCATCTAGACACTATTGTTCAAAAGTTTGGAAGCACTAATAAATGTATTGTTTTTGAAAGAAATTGATGCTTCACCAATGTAGCATTTAATTGATAAAAATACTAGCAAAAACAATAATTCTGTAAATCATATTAGTTTGAATCAATTGTTTCTTCTTTTTATATATTTTACAATTACATTTTTATCTGGAATGGCAAAGCCTTATTTACGGCAGCCAATAATTATAAACTACTAAAAAACACTGTTACATAATCCTTAAAGGAATATTCCAGGTTCAAAACAAGTTAAGCTCAATCGACAGCATTTGTGGCATAATGTTTCTTTAAAACAAAAAGCAAAAATCGAGGTTACAGTGAGTTAATTACAATGGAAGTGAATGTGGCCAATTTTTGAAGGGTTTAAAGGCAGAATTGTGAAGCTCATAATATTTAAAAAAGCACTTACATTAATTCTTCTGTTAAAACTCATGTATTATTTGAGCTAAGTTGTTTAAATAGTCATTTTTACAGTAATTTTAGGGTTTGTTGACATTACATCGTCATGGCAACAAAGTTGTAAAATTGGCTATAACTTTACACAGAAAAGGTTAGTAAGTGATGTTATCATCTTGATCGCTAAAATCAAATATTGTTTATGTCTTGTGGCTATATTTTAGTATATTAACGTTCAAAAATTGGCCCCTATTCACTTCCATTGTAAGTGCCTCACTGTAACCCAGATTTCTACTTTTTCTAAGAAAAAGAGGGGCAAGTCAAAATAAATTTTTATGGTAATAAATATTATGCCACAAATGCTGTCGATTGAGCTTAACTTGTATTGAACATGGAATATTCCTTTAAGAAATCTTTCTAATGTACAAAACTTTTGAAACAGTTGAAAATGCGTGTGCTGTTTGAAACTTTTTATGATGTGTGTTCATCTTTATACAATGTCTTATGAGACTTATGAGAAATAGAAACTGTAATTTAATGTAATTTAATGCTTAAAAATATATATCAACAGACATTGTATAACTGTTGCAGATGTCACATTTTAATATCTGATATATAAGTCATATTATGTATATGCAGATGAGAGAACATGTGAACCATACCAGTTCCGTTGTAAAAACAATCGCTGTGTGCCTGGCCGCTGGCAGTGCGACTATGACAACGACTGTGGAGACAACTCAGACGAGGACAAGTGTGGTGAGTTTATACAGTCCACAGCACATGGCACATTACACATGAGCACTGAGACCCAGCAGGTCCATACAGACTGAAGACACACTTTAAAGACACATGTCCAAAGTCAGTCATGCTACATGTTAAACTTCCACATGAATGACAGTAGGAAAAGTAAAGTATTGCAAGAAATCGTGTTCTTAATCAGTTTATTTCTATTATTTTCCATTAAAAAAATTTCTAAACATCCTTAAAACAAGATAAGCAGAATGACAAGATATAAAGTTTTTAATTTTTTTAGAGAAATCTAACTTAATGTAGCTCTTTTGTCACCTAAATCACTCCTGTTATGATAAGAGTGATAGCTCATCATGTTGGCCAAAAACACTCATCTGTTCAGTGTCAGTTTTATTTATTTTGTCATAAGCACATTGTTTATGAACATGATCTTTTTTTTTTTTTGTGCATGTTTTCATTTTGTGCGGTCATTGACGTGTCCACATATTGTGTTTATTTCTCATTTCATACTGGCACATTGATGTGGGTTAGAGGTAGGTTTCCATTTTCAAAATGTTCAGTACAGTGCCTGAAAGTCCTTTCAGTAGCAGCTCGCTGATGGTATTATTGGGAGGCTCATACAGTGTTGGTTGCATGTGTTCTCTTCTTGGCCACAGGCGAGAGGGGTGATGGCTTTCTCCTGAGGCTCGTCATCGGTTGTTTCTAGATTGTATTGCTCCTTTGATTAATGGGTAGGGTTAAGCCCTAATGGAAATTAACCATGGTTTTACGTTAGTAATATTGTAGTAACCAAGACTGTAGTCAACTTTTTTTTTGGTGGGGGGGACCATGGCTTTGATACAATTAACCATGGTTTTAATATAGTAATACTTTAGTATCCAAATAATAGCCATGGTTTTATTATAGTAATATTTTAGTAACCATGACTGAAGTGGAACCATGGTTAAAGGGATAGTTCACCCAAAAATGACATTTCTCTCATCATTTACTCACACTCATGCCATTCCGGATGTGTATAACTTTCTTTCTTCAGCAGAACACAACTTAAAATTTTTAAAAGAATATCTCAGATCTGTTGGTCCTCACAATGCATGTGAAATGTGACCAGAACTTTGAATCTGCAAAAATCACATGAAGTCAGCATAAAAATTATTCATATGACTCCAGTGGGTAAATCCATGATTTAGAAGATATATGATAAGTGTGGATAAGAAACAGAATAATATTTAAGTCCTTTTTTTTTTTACCATAAATCTCCACCTTTTGACCAGCCCCGACCAGTAGGTGTGTATATGCATGAAGAATGCAAATTGCCAAAAACAAAAGAAGCAGAATGTGGAAGAGAAAGTGGACATTTATAGGAAAAAAGGACCTACAGTGCTATTCTTCTAATAATGTGTGTTCTGCAGAAGAAAGAAAGTCATACACATCTGGGATGGCATGAGGCTGAGTACATTTTTGGGTGAACTAGCCCTTTAATTTTGTGGTTACTCTTATTTAATACAAATACCATAGTTGAACTGTGGTTTCTGTAGTAAAACCATGGTTAATTTGTGTAGGTAAGGTTGAGGGGTAGGGATAGGGATAGGTGTAGGGTTTCTGTGGGACTCCAAATTCAATAAACACACACAGAAAAAAAAAAAGGAAAAAAAAATGGGGTGCAAAACTATATACTATTATTTGCACAAGGGTTGGGGTAGTCTACAAATAGTATCTGCCACAATTTGCGCCGGGGTGTAAATAGCATCTACCATTATTTCTACCAGGGTGCAAATAGCATCTGCCTAATTTTTGTTCCTTGGAACACAAAAGGAGAAATTTAGCAGAATGTGTGAGCCACTGTTTTCCATACAAATGTAGATGGTGATTTATACTGCAAAGCCTTATATTACAAGTCTTCTGAGGTCATACGATAGCTTAGTCTGAGAAACAGAAGCAATTCAAGTCCTTATTAACTAAAAAAAATATTACCCTCCACAGCACTGAGTTCAGTTAAAATAATAAAATGTCTATTGTCATGATTGGTCAGAAGACACATGAGAATCAATGTTGCTTGATGCCATTTACATCAAACTGGCACTATGTGTCTTGAGGCACCATGTTTGAAATGCATGACATGGGGGCAAGTAAATGATCACAGAATTGTTATTTGTGATTGAATTATTCTGTTAATTTGAGAATAACATTCATTAGTAGAGTTATAATAATGATGGATCATAATACAATCACATAATGGGATTATAAATAAGATGCAATGACAATAAATTCATGAATGAGCCTATTCTAATATTCACCAGCTAGCTACTGTGAAGCCCATTCCTGCAGTTTTTGAGCAGTACTGTTTTTTTTGGTTTTGTTGCCTGCTCCCAAACACCCAAACCTCCATATGTCCTCGTGCCTCCTTTTTGAGCTGTATGCCCTTAAAGGAATGTTCTGGATTCAATACATTTTAAGATCATTTGTGGCGTAATGTTGATTACCACAGCAAATAATCAGAAGTTCATCCACCTGCAACAGTAGTCTCACCACCACCACCACAATTTAGACAACTTTACACCTCAAAATATACATTTTTGTAAGGACAATTAATGTAAGTGCTTCCTCAAAAATATGAGCATCACCCTAAAAGTGCATGTCCCATTTACTTCCATTCCTGTATGCAGTAATGCATATACAGGTGCATCTCAATAAATTAGAATGTCATGGAAAAGTTCATTTATTTCAGCAATTCAACTCAAATTGTGAAACTCGTGTATTAAATAAATTCAATGCACACAGACTGAAGTAGTTTAAGTCTTTGGTTCTTTTAATTGTGATGATTTTGGCTCACATTTAACAAAAACCCACCAATTCACTATCTCAAAAAATTAGAATACATCATAAGACCAATAAAAAAAACATTTTTAGTGAATTGTTGGCCTTCTGGAAAGTATGTTCATTTACTGTATATGTACTCAATACTTGGTAGGGGCTCCTTTTGCTTTAATTACTGCCTCAATTCGGCGTGGCATGGAGGTGATCAGTTTGTGGCACTGCTGAGGTGGTATGGAAGCCCAGGTTTCTTTGACAGTGGCCTTCAGCTCATCTGCATTTTTTGGTCTCTTGTTTCTCATTTTCCTCTTGACAATACCCCATAGATTCTCTATGGGGTTCAGGTCTGGTGAGTTTGCTGGCCAGTCAAGCACACCAACACCATGGTCATTTAACCAACTTTTGGTGCTTTTGGCAGTGTGGGCAGGTGCCAAATCCTGCTGGAAAATGAAATCAGCATCTTTAAAAAGCTGGTCAGCAGAAGGAAGCATGAAGTGCTCCAAAATTTCTTGGTAAACGGGTGCAGTGACTTTGGTTTTCAAAAAACACAATGGACCAACACCAGCAGATGACATTGCACCCCAAATCATCACAGACTGTGGAAACTTAACACTGGACTTCAAGCAACTTGGGCTATGAGCTTCTCCACCCTTCCTCCAGACTCTAGGACCTTGGTTTCCAAATGAAATACAAAACTTGCTCTCATCTGAAAAGAGGACTTTGGAACACTGGGCAACAGTCCAGTTCTTCTTCTCCTTAGCCCAGGTAAGAAGCCCCTGACATTGTCTGTGGTTCAGGAGTGGCTTAACAAGAGGAATACGACAACTGTAGCCAAATTCCTTGACATGTCTGTGTGTGGTGGCTCTTGATGCCTTGACCCCAGCTTCAGTCCATTCCTTGTGAAGTTCACCCAAATTCTTGAATCGATTTTGCTGGACAGTCATAAGGCTGCGGTTCTCTCGGTTGGTTGTGCATCTTTTTCTTCCACACTTTTTCCTTCCACTCAACTTTCTGTTAACATGCTTGGATACAGCACTCTGTGAACAGCCAGCTTCTTTGGCAATGAATGTTTGTGGCTTACCCTCCTTGTGAAGGGTGTCAATGATTGTCTTCTGGACAACTGTCAGATCAGCAGTCTTCCCCATGATTGTGTAGCCTAGTGAACCAAACTGAGAGACCATTTTGAAGGCTCAGGAAACCTTTGCAGGTGTTTTGAGTTGATTAGCTGATTGGCATGTCAAAATATTCTAATTTTTTGAGATAGTGAATTGGTGGGTTTTTGTTAAATGTGAGCCAAAATCATCACAATTAAAAGAACCAAAGACTTAAACTACTTCAGTCTGTGTGCACTGAATTTATTTAATACACGAGTTTCACAATTTGAGTTGAATTACTGAAATAAATGAACTTTTCCACGACATTCTAATTTATTGAGATGCACCTGTATTTGCAGTGCTGTATACATATTTATTTATTTTTACAAACTGAGGGATTAGTCTAAATTATTTTTGCTGTAATGGATGCTTTCCTTAAAGTCTTGAACCCAGAACATTCCTTTAACAAGCATACTACCTACAAACCCCTGCTCCCACAGCTGATATTATCATGAATTCTTCCTGTGTTGCAAAGATATGATAGAATTAAGAGGTAATAATTCTATCTTCGTGTGTCAGTGCCCAGGCAGTGCTCTGAGAGTGAGTTTGCCTGCACCAACGGTCGCTGTATTGCTGGACGATGGAAGTGTGATGGAGACCATGACTGTGCTGATGGATCTGATGAGGTACATCACACACACATTTACTTAGCTACGTAAGTACATGCCATTAACTTATGTTGTTTTTTTTATATAAAAATAATTATGATTACATTAAACCAAACTCTAACTCTACTCCTAAAAGAGAATATTTATCATTTTTAGCATAGAAAAGTATATTTTTTCAATAATCAATTTTTTTTAGCTTTGAGGATGCCCCCAAAGAGAGGTTTGGTCATATTTACATTATACATTGGTATGGTTTTGCAAAGTAAATACACCCAAGCACACAAAATTATTTATTCCACACCTGTCGCATGTGAACACAATATTTGCATGAAAGACTACCCTCACGAATAATAAATACTATAATACCATTAATAATAAATGCTCATTGTGGTGTATTTGTGTTGCAGCACGGCTGTGATGTGAAGTGTGATAATGATCAGTTCCAGTGTAAGAACGGTCACTGTATCCCGTACCGCTGGAGGTGTGATGCTGACGCTGACTGTATGGACGGCAGTGACGAGGAGAACTGCGACACTGGAGGTTGAACACACACACAACTTTGTTAACCATAGCAAAGGAATAGTTCACCCAAAAATGTCATCATCATCAAACCCGTATGCTGTTTTTATTTCTGTGGAACACAGAAGTAGGCATTTTTGAACAATCTTTAGGCCCTTTTCCATTCAAGGACAGTTCATAATGACCACAGCTGTCAGAGTTTAACAAGAACAAAAACACCATAAAAGTATAAAAAAAAAAATAGTCCTTACAATTTGTGCACTATAATCAGAGACTATCAGATACGGGCCACTTCTATTTAAATGAATGAAAGCGGAACACCCAACCAAGAAGCTCCAGCGCCCAACGGTCAGCGGATGTAGAAAGGAAATCCTGCCTTACAGGTAAAAGAGCTAATCACCTTTTAGATACAGACATCGCCTGTCAATCAACTCGCTAACGTGCATGCGCATTAGCTATACAAGATGGGAAAATTGCGTGTTGTAGCATAATATGAGGTAAAGAAGCACAATTTATGATTCCAGTATTATCACATTTTGTTGCTGATTTGAAATATGTCCTTTGATAGAAATCTTCACCAACCGTTTTTGAGATTTCGGTGTCCCCCCATTCAAGTAGATAGGAGGTGCACTGGCATGACTGGAAATAGCCTCTCGAGACCATTCCAAAGATGTCCGACAGTGGACTGACTTGCTAGAAAAACTTTGCTATAATCCAAGTTTTCTGAAACCATACAGTATTTTTGTGTGTGGAACGGACCAAAATTTAAGTTGTTATTCACTGATAATCACTAATAAGCCCTCTGCCAGAACTCAGGGATAATACATTAACATAATTCTCATGTTTATATTACAACATATTATATTGTAGTATGATGCACCATTTTTAAATTCTTTTCAGGAACGCAGGCTAAACAACTATATTTGGTGGAGGGAAAGATTATCAGTGAATAACCACTTCAATTTTGGTTTAAAGTAAAGTTGGAATATGGAGCACAAAGTTTTATTGTGATTTTTTTTTTTAATTGGCAGATGAGGTCATTCTAAACTGTCACCAATTGCAAAAGAGCTGCCTGTATAATCTATAAAAATTGCAGCTTTTGTGTTCCACAGGGAAACAAAAACTGCATATGGGTTTGGAATGACATGAGGGTGAGTAAAAAATGACAATTTTCAATATTGGATGAACTGTTCCTTTAAACAACAGCATCAGACATGAATCAGTGGCTGCAGTATTCATTAGCGATCAGACTCTCTGGAGAGTGTTTTAGTATGCATGCTGGCCTTTCTGAAGACATGAAGCCAGACACACACACACACACACACAACAGACTTATGATAATTGCTGTAGGGCTATGCTGGAATGAATACAGATTAGTTACTTTGTGTGCATTTGTGTATGTGTCAGTGGGTCGATACTGCCTCCTGGATGAGTTTCAGTGTAATAACACTCTGTGTAAGCCGCTGGGCTGGAGGTGTGACGGCGAGGACGACTGTGGAGACAACTCTGATGAAAACCCACAGGAATGTAGTAAGTGCTTTATTTTCGTACTTCATTGTCACTTTGTTTTACCCTTTTTCTCAGACTCATGAATCATGTAGGAGTGAGCAGTATGACCAAAATCCCAAAATGAGTAATTTTATACTACAGTAACATTATACATATTTTTATTACCAGAAATTCAATGAAAAAAAGGTCTATACATGAAATTCCTTACAAACGTAAGGTACTTTATCTCATTTTAATTTGTTTCTATTTTTATTTGGAACTTGATGGAAAAACTAAAATATAAGATTATTTATAACAAATGAACAAGTTTGGCATCAGTGCAATAACAGCTTCATATTATATAACACCTGAGTTAAAAACACAAGGCTCAAAACAGAAAAATGTATTATATAAATGGATAGTTCTGACTCGAGAATCTAATTGGATGAGCTACATTCAAAGCTGTTGTAAAACAGTCGATATACACACAAATGTAGGTGTGTAACAGTACCATCATATTGTGGATTTTAAATGTGAATTTTAAATGTGGAATTCACAATTTAGAGATTTATTTTATCTTGTCAAGTTTATATGATGCTGTGTAAATGTAGCCGATTCTTAATTGAACTCATTTGGATTTTTAGAAAAGTTCAGAAAAAAACCTGACTTTATATTCTTGCAAAACCGTAAATGAGAAGATGTCAACGGTATGAAAACCATCTGTTTTAAATAGAATGTATATTGTTAAACCATGAAACCACTGCATCCCTTCACAGCTGTGACCGCACATCAGTTGACTTTTATATTAATGCAGCATATTGCGATGTTGCTCGGCAACTGTAAACTGTTAAACTCCACTTTGTTACTAACAACATCCCATAATAAGTTCTTCCTCTCTTGACTTGTATGGGACACATCCTGATCTGTATTTTCGCATTAATCCATGTTTTTTTGTCTCTCTCCCGTGTAAATAACATAAAGCAATCCTGCCTTCTGATAGTTGCACTAATATATCTTCAGCGATAGGAACAGTATAGTAAAATCTGTACCAGTTGCAACATTTCTACCATCACCGGGTATACAATATATTGTCATGATGCCCAGCCCTGATGTACAGTATAAATATTGAGGGATTTGAGCCTTGTGTTTCAGGTTATGAAATGGATAAGTGTTACAGCGTTATTGAGTAAAAATAGACCATATACTGTAGAGACCAACTATTACCAGAACAGACTTGAGTGAAAGTTATCAGTACTACACATTCAGACATAAAAAAGTGTCAATACATTTAGATAAAAATCAAATAAAATATTGTTAAATGGCTTAATAATTAAAAAGGAATGAATAAAGACTTCTGCATCTTCTCATCAAGACTAACCAACTCTGCGTGTTACAGAGGGATTCTACTGTCCTCCCTCCAGACAGTTCCGATGTCATAATGACCGAGTGTGCCTGCCAGTGTCTAAACAGTGTGACGGTGTTGACAACTGTGGAGACAACAGCGATGAACTCAACTGTCGTGAGTAATTGCCACTCTAGGCTGTTATTTAAAAACTGCCTTTTTATACAGAGTGTGTATTATTTGCCTGTGCTTTTACTCTAAAAGTTCAACATCATTATAATCTTAAGCTTCACTCTTATTTTTATCAAAGTCATTTTCAGGAAATGATGCCATTTGTATTTGTAAATTTCAGGATTTTTTAAACTTAATTTCAAAAATTTACTGCTGAACTTTCAAGAAATCATATTGTCCCAACTCAGGTGCAGTACCAAGGCCATAACCACTATAGAATTTGAGGGACCATCATGGAGGGATGTCGCCCTCCCAATAATCAGATTAGTGGTCAACAAATGTGTTTTTATTTTATAGCTGATTCTTTAAACTCTTACACCCAATGCTAAATATGTAGTTACAGCCAAAGTACCAATAGGTATACAGTATACCTTTACCAAAACCAAAGCACTAAACTATTTTTATCCTGTTACAGTAAGCTAGGAATTTGTATACTTAGAATTCGAATATATAACTGAGTAAATTCTGTTAATATCACTCACTTATTTTTGTGTGCCTTTTAAGAAATCAAATTTAAAATATCATGCAGTCATAAAGACTGTAAGAGAACCTTAATTTTGTCTGAACCATGTGTTCAAAAAGACTTTGAAGTCCCTCTCTCAAATATGATGTCAGACGAATTAACCCTTTATATTTTAAGGGATAAATGTCATAGAATAATAGGGTTGAACAGAAATTGAGGAGCAAAGTAAATTTCAGCATTTTCACTTAGAACACATGAATCATTTTTGAAAAAAATACATAAACTGTGAAATAATAGTATTTTAATTTAAATAAAAGCTAAATATTGGTAGAATTAGTATTATTGTTATTATTATTATTATTATTCCTTTCAAAACCATTACAATTATTTTATGGTGATGAGTGGGGACATGCATATGGTTTGAAATTCTTATGAAAATATGTATATATATACACAGTACATTAAATCAATGTTTTATTTTAAAAGTATTTTGCATTATGCACTAAGAGTTAAATCTATCAAATAATGTAAACTGTTTAGCATTCTTTTAATTATAATAGTAGTAAGTTATAGTGACACACTTAGCTCTCAAATGGCCCCGTTTTGTGAGAATGAGTCATGGTTTATTCTATTGAATCTCCATTAAAGTAATTTTGTCTCTGTTTTGTGTCAGAAACTCCTGCCCCTGTGGTCTGTAGAAAGGATGAGTTTACATGCAGTAACGGCAAGTGTATAAGCGTTAACCTGCGCTGTGATTACTTCAATGACTGTGAGGACTACGGCTCTGATGAGATCAACTGCAACAAGAAAGGTGTGTTTACTTGTGTGAGATTGTTTTAGTTGACAGTAACAGTGTAAAGTTCGCTGACTGTGTATTTGTTGTGTGTCTGTACAGATTCAGTTCTGAATGAATGTCGGCAGAATCGCAGTATGTGTGGAGACGGAGATGAAGCTCACTGTGTACTGAATGGAACAGACTCGTTCTGCTCCTGTAAGTCCGGCTTCCAGAAAACGCTGCAGCAAACCTGCACAGGTACCACTTCTACGCACACACACACACACTGACGTATGTCAGAAAACTATTAGGTCTGTTTAACACAGCATGTGTATGCAGCATTTATGTATTAAAGTATTTATACTGTCTGCATTAGCAACACATATCCACATAGCAGATTTATATCAAATGGAGCACTGAGCCTATTTTCGTCACACATAGCATTCTAAACTCAGCAGAAATTGGGTGAAAATGCACTGGAAACCAATTTATCAACACAATCTTTTGCAATATCAGCTTTTATGAAGCAACATTAAATACTGGAGAGAACTACTCATCCATTGTTTGAAAAAAGATATCTGTTGGGCTTGATGCAAGTTACATGATGTTAAACTTCATTAAAACTTACTGAGTGCTCTGCAATTTGGGGTTTTGGTTCCATACCATGTAGATTAATTATCGTTTGGATGTAAATGTGATACCAGTTCTCTTGTAAGTAGTAGATTTCATGACCTTTACATTTATAATACTTCCCTTTCGTAGGCACTCGAGCTGCATAATCGCATTGGGACACGCCCTGAGTGTCACGTTGTCTGAAGCCCTTGTACAATCACGGCAATTTATTAGCTAGTGGCGCTTAAGCGACGCCCCTAGGGAGCTACGTCACGGGCTCCATAAAAGCACTCACTTTCACGCCATCGCATCAGATTTGTTCTTCAGCACACACTTCATCTGGCCCATGTTGTACCAATGACTCACGTCGAAGCAAGGACCTTTATTATTCCCCCTTTTGAATGGCACAGGATGAAATTTAAGAAGTGTTTACCTCCGTGCACGTGGTTCATCATCAGTGAAGATTCCCATGACATGTGTGTCACCTGTCTGGGGTTTCGCCAGACGGAGGCTGCGTTGGGGGTTTGGATTGTCCATAGTGCAATTTAATGAACGTCAGGACGCTCCGTAAAAGCTTGCCTCCTTTGGAAATTCACAGCGGTTTCCTTCGGCACTAAGGATGAGGATGCCATGTCTATGGTGGTGTCGTTTCCGAGGATCTCGCTGGCAGCCAGGCCAAAGCCTGGCCCCTGGTGGTCAGATTTCCAGACCTTCGGTAACTTATATGGAGTTGCTGGAGGTTAATACACGTGCAGTGGAAAAATTGCAGCTGGATTTGCCAGATGAAGCGCAGTCAGATGATCTTAAATCGATCTTGGACGACTGTTTTTTTTAGCGGGCCAACGCACAGCTAAGCCTTGTAGGCCGCTCCCTTTTTCCCTGGACCTCAAGTCCCGGGATCAACCTTACACACCTCGAACATCTGACAGCCAGAATATAGTTCAGTTTCCCCCCGCAGCTCGCGCTGGCAAGCGAACAATAAAAAAACACATTACGAATTCAGCCTGTTTCCATGACCAAGGGTCTCGAGACCTGCATAACAGAATTCAATGTTCATCAAGCACACACAGTGAACATAAGCACCACATATTGTTCCCCCATAAAGAATGCTGGGGCCGTTGTGGTGAACCAGTTTTCTCAAATAAACATTCCCCCAAATGTTCATAAATTTTTCCCAGGGAAAAGGTTTATTCTGTCAGCGTCTCTGCTGTAGATACATTGCAGAGTGCTCATCTTTTATGCCTAAATACAATAAAGGCTAAAACATTATCAAATTCCCTTCAACCAGCCACAGTATTGGAGGAGCGAAGGCTTCCCACCACTGTGCTGCTGGGGAATTGTTTGTTACAATAGATTTGAAGGACGCTTATTTCCATATTCAGATTGCAACAAAGCACAGGTGCTTTTTCAGATTTGCTTTTGGGGGCAAAGCATACCAGTTTTGCTTCCTTCCATTCAGACTTGCACTGGCACCATGCACTTTCACAAAATGCATGGATGCAGCTTTGACACACTTGAGGCTTCAGGGCATCCGAGTTTTGAATTATCTCGATGATTGGTTGGTGCAAGCTCACTCAGAGGCTTTGGCTGCTCAACCTTGAGATGTCATTTTCAGCCATTTGAGCAATCTAGGGCTGTGTGTAAACCTAGACAAGAGTGTCTTGTTGCCAAGTTTCTAGGGGTGAAGCTGGATTCGTGAGCGATGCAGGCGCATCTGTCTCCAGTTCATTCTACCGGTGTCTAGCCATGTTCAGAGTGGGATGCATTCTCCCTACGAGAACATTTCACAGGCTTTTGGGGATCATGATTGTGGTTTCCGCTGTCATTCCCCTGGGCATGTTACATGCAAAACCTTTTCAGTGCTGGATGAATTCCACAAAGCAACTTCAACTACTGATGCATGCGTTCCGTTTCTTCAAAGTGATGCGTGGGTGCTGCCGAACTCTGTTACCATGGAAACAAACCAGCCTTTTGATGTTGGGCATTCCGTTCCAGTTGAATTTGGGGGCAGATCTCCTGTCCAGACAGGGCTTGATGCCCGGAGAGTGGACATTACATCCTCAGATTATGGTACAAATCTGGAGAAGGTTCGGCAGAGCGGAAGTGGACCTGTTCGTTTTGAGCAAGACATTACACTGTCCCCTCTGGTTTTCCCTCTCGCCTCCGGCACCACTGGGAATCGATGTGTTGGCACATCAGTGGCCGACAACACGTCTTTACACATTCCCACCGATCAGTCTGCTGCATGCAGTTCTGCAGAGAGTTCGGGAAGATCGGGTTCAGCTTCTGTTAGTGGCGCCATTTTGGCCATCTCAAGTATGGTTTTCGACTCTGGTCTTTCTCTTAGAGGAAGTGACTTGGGAGATTCCAGTCAGAACAGACATGTTGTCTCAGGCTCGGGGCAGCATTTGGCATCCCCGGCCAGACTTGTGGAAGTTATGGGTATGGCCCCTTAACAGGGTGCTCTTTTGAATGATGGGTTATCCCCACTGTGGTTGATACCATTCTGAATGCTAGAACTCCATCAACTAAGAAACTTTATATGTTTAAGTGGTGTATTTTTGCTTCTTGGTGTACAGTGTGAAGTGAAAATCTAGTTCACTGCCCTGTCGGTACAGTGCTGGATTTTTTAAAAGAGCGTTTTAGGGCCGGACAATGCTTAAAGTCTATGTTGTCACTATAGTGGCTGAGCATGCGCTTATCAATGGAGTCTCTGTCGGTAAACATTCTCTTGTCTCTCGTTTTATGCACGGGGTACGCAGGCTTAGAACTTTTCTCTGTCTGTTGGAACAGAGGTAAACTCATAATTTTCTCTGTTTTATGCAGATGCTTTTACTCGCTTGTACGAGTGGGAACAAGATGTTGCGTAAGCTGGCCATACTCTCTAGCAGCTGCATAGGCTGCTGGAGCAAAAGTGAGCACTTTTATGGAGACTGTGATGTAGCTCCCTAGGGGCATCGCTTAAGCACCACCAGCCAATAAACTGGCGTGATTGTATAAGGGCTTCAGACCATGTGACACTCAGGGCATGTCCCAATGCGATTATGCAGTGTCTCATTCCCACTCAGGGAACCAGGGTTGCGTTTCACGTAACCGAGACGTTTTCAATGACCCATTCCCAACAACAATATTATAGATACACCCTTTATTAACCCTTATGTTGTGTTCCAGTCATTTTGACCCGGACTGTTTTTTTACTTAAAATTTTTATTTTTCCATTTGGAATAACATTCCTTGACTTTGTTCACATATGGTCTCTGAAAACACACAAAAATGTTTCTTTAAATTTTTGGGGTTTTATTTCAATTTGCAACACGTTGTGTTCCCGGGCAAAAATGACCGGCTATTGGAAATGAATGGATTAGACTACAAAATACAGAAGTTTTAAGTGTTCAGGGGCATCCTAATCCTTAAGATGAGCACGTATGTGGATGTGTGTTTGCACACACAAAGTCCTCGAACATGTACACACACAAACACACACACACACACACACACACACACACAATGTGTGTTGAGCATCCTTTTGTGCATTGTCTTTTCCATGTACACATTTTGAGGAATATTTCAAAATCTTCTCATCATATTATGTTGTGTTTGGGCTCGATTGAATCGGGATAGTCTGCTGTAAGATACGATATGTCATTGTCTATGTTATATGTACTGTATGTTTCAGGAAGTAATAAGGAAAAACGTGACAAAAATACATTTCTTTTTATTATATTTGTGTGTTTGTGGGAATTTCATACACTAAAACTCACTGCAGTTTGTCCTCAGAGTAAAACAAATTTGCTCATTCCATTCTGCAAATCAAGACCTTTCCAACGATATATAACACATGGCTATTTCATCTTTTTTATGGTTTTACCAACTCAGAATATAATTGTTGTGATAACAAATTTGCAAACGAAAAACAGTTCTTGTTGTCAGCAAATTAAAAAGCATTATTTAAGAATTGGTAGGATCAGCGATATGCATTGTAAAATTTCAGATTCTAAGCTTTAAAATGACACCTATTTTGTTCAGGCCAAGCAAGTGGTTATTAATTTATTATGTAATTATTATGTTTTTGTTTTTTTTCCTGCAAGGAGTGCCCTCCCCTGGCCTTAGTTCAGTTCAGTTCAGTGAATCCTTCTATCAATTATTTTTATTTAATTTTTTTTAAGTATGTTCAAAAAACTAGTACAAAATCTGTCATAATTAATAAAAAAGAAGTTGATAAAAAGATTGAATGCAATATCTTTTTATAATATATGCAGTATGAGAGTTTTATTAACAATCTTAGTGGGCCGGTCATTTTTGATTGGGATCACAAAATGTACAAAACAAACACAACACAAGGGTTAAAGGAAATCGTCAATGTCACTATTTTCTGTAAAGAGTGTTAGCTCTTAAATGCTGTCAGTGCGAATACACAATGCAAGCCTGCTGTTGCGATTACATTTCAGCACCACTTACACTCTGCTTACATGAGCTGTGTGAAACAGGCCTTACAGTTATATTTGTGAATGAATGGTTTCTTCTCTCTGACAGATGTGAATGAGTGCAAGCGCTTCGGGGTCTGTTCTCACATCTGTAACAACACGAAGGGCTCCCACAAATGCAGCTGCCACAAGTACTTTACCAGAATCAACGACACCTGCAAAGCAGACAGTATGTTTAAAACTACAACTATATTGCTCTATTCAGATTGTATGTTATCATTTGTTGGACTGTTTTGTGAAGACATCAGTAGTTTCTTATTTGATAGTGTTGTCCAGGCTTGCAATGTTCTGGCATTGCAAGTGATGCTAGTGGGCTTTTCCTTTGATTTAAATTTACCGGGAATTAAAATAAGGCTTGTAAAGATATACAGTCCATTCAGTCAGTCTCACACTTGAAACAAAAGCACAATGAATTTCTGGGTAAATTGTTTGTAAATCCATGCTTGTGTAAATTTAATTGAATGTGAATTTACTCCAAAAATTGGTCTACTTGTGTTTCATGAATGAGGCTCAATATGTCGTGCTGTTGTGTACCAAGGTGTCAGTTGTTCAGCAGACAAAACACTAAATATTGTTTTGTTTCCTGAAAATTTGTGAAAAGAAGTATTTTCTTAACTAAACAATCAACACCCAGGTGCACAACAGAATGACATATTCAATTGACTGGACTTTCTTGTAGCCTCATTTTCATTTAAATTTAGCAGATGCTTTTATCCAAAGTGACTTACAGTACAAATGGAGAACATAAGCAATTTGTCATACAAAAGCCAACAATACCTGCTGTATATCACTGCCAAGTTGAAAGTATTGTAAAAGCTAGAGCAGAAGAAGGAAACAGATAAAGGCCCCGTTTCCACCTGGTATTAAAATGTGTTTTTGGCAATCTGTTCACAAGTGGTCAGCGTTAAAAACAGGTGGAAACAGGGTCCAAAACTTTCGGGTCACTGAAACCACATAAAGAGGTAGTCAAAAATGCATGTGAACACAGAGCATTTGAGGTGTGAAATACAATCTGTTCTGATTGCATCCTGGACAACAGAGAAGCACCACCCCCCTCACCTGTCAATCAACTGCTATGTTAAAACAAGAGTTTAAACTTTGCTGGTTATGTGTGGCTTTAAAAGTAAATAACCGTCCGATCTGAAAATTTTTAAAAGCAAATACATATACAAGCATGAGAACTTTACAGAACTTCTTCAGTGTGTCTCATATCAACATGCAGTGACATAGATGACAAGCACACACATCTAAAACTCAGGTTAACACGTAAATAACTAAGAATTATTTTTTGTGGTTTATTATCATGCAATAATGCACTAACATTGTGAGTGATGTATGTCATCATGAAATCAGAGACCCTTCAAAATCGCAATACAAGTGGTTACAGGAGACTCGTTTAGACGCATGGTAATACCAGTTGGACACAGGAATACAACTCGGCTTGACCACATGTGATCAGATCACCAAAAACGCATCTTATTACCAGGTGGATTTATTTTCATTAAGAAGGAAGTACCTAAGTGGGAAGGAATATTTTGGCTTCAGTACAAGTAAAACTCAATTAATTCCCTCCTTAAAGGTGCACTCAGTAATTTTTTTTTTCCTATTTGTGCCTCGTTACAATGGAATCACTAGGCGCCCCTCATTTATTGACTGCAGAAAGCAAGATAGGACATGGAGGAGTAAGTTGAAATATATATATGAGGGAGCTGTTCCATTGGCTGTTCTGAAGTATGAAGTAGCTGTTCCATCGGTAGCCCTGAAAGCCAGAGTCAAAACTTTGAATTTGATGCGGGCAGCAACAGGTAGCCAGTGGAGTAAAACCAAGAGGGGTGTAATGTGGGCCCTCTTTGGTTGGTTGAAGACCACACGCCACCACATTCTGGACTATCTGCAGTGGCTTAATTGTGCTACCTGGGATGCCTTCTAACAGAGCAGTGCAGTAGTCTAGTCTTGAATTGACAAAAGCTTGGTCAACAAGCTGCACAGGAAAGGTCTGATTTTCCTGATGTTGTAAAGCGTGAACCTGCATGACCGGGCAGTTGGTGAGATGTGAGCAGTGAAGTTTAGGTGGTAATCAAACACTACTCCCAGGCTCCTGGCTCTCCTGGTTTGCAATAGTGTTGGTGAACCAAGATGTATAGTAAGGTTGTGGTCAACAGATGGTTTGGCTGGGATCACAAGGAGTTCTGTCTTAGCAACGCTGAAGTTGGCGTTCCTACAACCAGGCCGAGATCTCTGAAAGGCAGGCAGAGATACATTACATGCTGAGATGGTAGTGTCTTTGGGCTGGAAAGGCAGAGCTGGATATCATCTGCATAACAGAGGCTATGTGCCTTTAGGAATAGACTGAGTGATGTTGTGTATATCAAGAAGAGGAGGGGTCCAAGCACTGAACCCTGAGGCACCCCAGTGGTTAGCTGATGTGACTTTGACATCCCTTTAATTCACGGCAAATTAAAAATGGTGTCTATTCTGACTCAAATCTATTGCTTGTCTCATGATTGTGATATTATATATTCTTTCTCTCACTGTCCTGTAACGCCTCCTGTGTGTCATTCTAGGCAGTGAAAAACAAGCTCTTTACGTCGCTGATGATAATGAAATTCGCAGTCTGTATCCTGGGATGCAAAACTGGATCTATGAACAGGCATTCCAGGGAGACACCAATGTTCGAATCGATGCCATGGACCTGCACATCAAATCTAAACGCATCTTCTGGACCAACTGGCACACAGGCAGAATCTCATCATTTGAGCAGCCTACACCTGGACCAGCCTCACCGAACTCCAACCGCAACCGCCGACAAACTGATTCCAGAGTTACTGATCTAGAGGTCAGAGCTTCACAATCTAGAACCAGTGTACTTAGCAATTATCAGCCTCAGTACCATGTCAATAATGATATACTGTGGTCCCAAAAAGTATTTGGATGCTTAAGCTGAACTTAAAAATGATAAAACAACAGATATATGGTTTAAAGAACCAATTAAGACAAAAAAAAAATATTTGGGCACTTGATAATGGCTTCATTAAAGATTACAAGTTCAAGTATTTTAGTTTTTAGTTTGCAATCCTTTCGTTCGCTGAACTTCTTGACAATGTCTGGGCATAGAATCAACAAGTTTCTGTAAAAGCTGTGGTGAAAGTTTCCACCAGGTTTTAGCACCAAAGCTTTCAGTTCATCCACACTAGAACATCGACGATCTGACATTTTCTTCTCCATTACATCCCATACAGTTGAAGTCAGAAGTTTACATACACCTTAGCCAAATACATTTAAAATCAGTGTTTTACAATTGCTGACATTTAATCATAGAAAACATTCCCTGTCTAAGGTCAGTTAGGATCCCTACTTTATTTTAAGTATGTGAAATGTCAGAATTATTTATTTCAGCTTTTATTTCTTTCATCACATTCCCAGTGGTTCAGAAGTGTACATACACTTTGTTAGTATTTGGTAGCATTGCCTTTAAATTGTTTAACTTGGGTCAAACGTTTTGGGTAGCTTTCCACAAGCTTCTCAAAATAAGTTGCTGGAATTTTCAGTGTCAGGTTTGTAGGCCACCTTGCTCGCACATGCTTTTTCAGTTCTGCCCACAAATTTTCTATCGGATTAAGGTCAGGGCTTTGTGATGGCCACTCCAATACCTTGACTTTGTTGACCTTAAGCTATTTTGCCACAACATTGACGGTATGCTTGGGGTCATTGTCCATTTGGAAGACCCAACTTCCTGGCTGATGTCTTGAGATCTTACTTCAATATATCCACATAATTTTCCTTCCTCATGATGCCATCTATTTTGTGACATGCACCAGTCCCTCCTGCAGCAAAGCAGCCCCACAACATGATGCTGCCACCCCTATGCTTCACGGTTGGGTTGGTGTTCTTTGGCTTGCAACCTCTCCCTTTTTCCTCCAAACATAACAATGGTCATTATGGCCAAACAGTTAAATTTTTGTTTCATCAGACCAGAGGACATTTCTCCGAAAAGTAAGATCTTTGTCCTCTTGTGCACTTGCAAACTGTAATCTGGCTTTTTTATGGTGGTTTTGGAGCAGTGGCTTTCAGGTTATGTCCATATAGGACTCATTTTACTGTGAATATAGTTACTTGTCTACCTGTTTCCTCCTGCATCTTCACAAGGTCCTTTGCTGTTGTTCTGGGATTGATTAGCACTTTTCACACCAAACTATGTTCATCTCTAGAAGACCGAATGTGTCTCCTTCCTGAGTGGTATGATGGCTGTGTTGTCTCATTTTTTTTATAATTGCGCACTATTGTTTGCACAAATGAACGTGGTTCCTTCAGGTGTTTGGAAATTGCTCCCAAGGATGAACCAGACTTGTGGATGTCCACAATGTTTTTCTTTTTTCTGAGTTATTTCTTTTGATTTTCCCATGATGTCAAGCAAAGAGGCACTGAGTTTGAAGGTAGGCCTTAAAATACTTCCACAGATTCACCTCCAGTTGACTTAGCCAATTAGCTTATCAGAAGCTAATTGGCTAATTGCCTAAAGGCTTGACATAATTTTCCAAGCTGCTTAAAGGCACAGTTAACTTAATGTATGTAAACTTCTGACCCACTGAAATTGTGATATATTCAATTAAAAGTGAAACAATCTGTCTGTAAACAATTGTTGGAAAAATTACTTGTGTCATGCACAAAGTAGATGTCCTAAACGACTTGCCAAAACTATAGTTTGCTAATATGAAATCTGTGGAGTGGTTAAAAAATTAGTTTTAGTGACTTCAGCCTAAGTGTATGTAAACTTCTGACTTCAACTGTAGGTGCTCTATAGGGTTTAGGTCAGGGAGGGCCATTCTAGGACCTTAATTTTCTTTTTTGAAAAGTATTCTTTCAATAGGCGGCTGGTATGCTTTGGATCATTATCCTTTTGAAAGAGCCACTTCTGGTCTTAAATAATTTCAGTTTCTTCACTGATTTCTGCAAGATTGCATCCAGAATGTCTCTGTACACTTCAGAGTTCATGATTCCATCAATAAACACAAGCTCGCTGAGAGCACTGTAAGAGAAACAGCCCAAGACTCTGACGTTTCCACCTCTGTGCAGTGTGGCTGGAATTCTTCCCCTGCCTTTTTCCACACAAATACACTGCCATCAGATCCTTTAAGGTTCAATTAGGACAAATCTGATGATAAAACCATTCTCTAAAAGATGCTGTATTTCTGTGCATGTTCTATTGCCAATTTTATCCTGGCTTTCTTATTCTTTAAGCTAATGAATGGTTTTCACAGCATTACTCTTCCTCTGTACCCATACACATTGATCCTATTTTGAAAGGTCTGCGAACTAAGTTTCTGGTAATTCTCATTGATGTGTGAGGCAATCCTTGCAGCTGTTTCTTTTCGGTTTCTTTTGATTTTACTCATAATTATCCTGTCCAATCTGCTGGTTGTAATTCTGGGTCTGCCTGTGAGCTTTCTGTTCTTATTCACAAGTCAACCATCTTTGAAATTTTTTGCAATATACCCAATTGTGGAGATGTAAGATTTAGTTTTTTGCTTACCTGGCGAGAGCACCTATGAAGAAAATGTCAGATCGTCGATGTTCTTGTTTGGATGAATTGAAACCTGGAGGAACTTTTACAGAAACTTGTTGATTCTATGCCCAGACATTGTCAAGACATTCTGCGAATGAAAGGATTGCAAACTAAAAACTAAAACACTTGAACTTGTAATCTTTAATTTAGCCATTATCAAGTGCCCAAATACTTTTTGTCTTAATTTTAAACCATTTATCTGTTGTTTTGTCATTTAAAATATTACAAGACTCAAATTTTCTGTTTGAAAAGTGTGCTTATGTTGCCTGTCTTTACAATAAATGCAAATTGGTTTGATGTTTTGTTCTCAAATGCAAAGGAGTTCATGCATTTTTAAGTTCAGCTTAAGCGTCCAAATAGGTTTTGGGGCCACTGTATACTTACATCATAATCAACTTACATTTATCAATCAATAAGGGCTGACACAAAAAACTGTATAGATGGATTGCTGAAGCATTTCCAACTTAGCTGGATATAGTGAGAATAGTGCAAAATAGCTAATTATAAAGTAAAATAGCTTGTGAAATGAAGAAAGTAATATTTTATGATTAAAATAACACTAGTGAAATGAAGCTAGTAATATTAACAAACAAAGTAAAACAATAGAGCAAATGAAGTGAGTAATATTAACAAGTAACAGTAATGCTCAAATAAAATACTGCACAATATAATAAAATAACAGTGCAGAGTAAACTAAGTAACAATAAATGTAACACAAGGAATAAATTAAGTTTGATTGGTTGTAGATCCCTGGTTTGAAAATGCCTCGTGGGATAGCTGTGGACTGGGTGGCCAACAACATCTACTGGACAGACTCGGGTCGTGATGTCATTGAGGTGGCACAGATGAATGGACGCAATCGCAAGACCCTCATCTCAGGCATGATTGACGAGCCATACGCCATCGTGGTGGACCCTCAGAGAGGGTGAGAAAAAATATTGTAACATTTATTAATGTTGTTTGCTAAGGCAAGCATCATTATTATTACTGCTCGTATTTAGGGTTAGTGATTTGAACAAATCTCGAACCCCAAGAATAAACTTTAGCAAGTAACTTATCCCACAGTGGTAGTGCTATAGACATGAATGATACCTCATGCAGCTTGTTAAGGAGAGGTGTGGTATTACTTTTAAAAGTGTTTGGAATTTGACAATTTTCACCTAGCAGACAATAAAAGAAAACAGACTTACACTAAAGGAGAAACCGAGCCATATCTAGAGACCAGAATATCACATTGATGCTGTATAGCCAGAGGGGAACTGGCTCCTCCAGCTGAGTCTGGTTTCTGCCAAGGTTGTTTTTTATCCACAAACTAACACCTTATAGAGTTTGTCTTTCCACCAAATTAACAAACTTTCGGCATGCTCGCTGGGGGCCTAAAGACAACACATTTTAATATATGACTTTCAATTATGTTTTTCATTATAACATTATTTTCTGTAAAGCTGCTTTGAAACAACGTGTTTTGTGAAAAGCGCTATACCAATAAAGATGACTTGACTCATAGATGTGACTTGTAACAGTAAGCAACTACCTAGTAACTAGGTATCTAAAAACCACCCAGAACACCCTAGCAACTGCATAGACAACACACTAAAAAACCCCAGAACACCCTAGTAACCACATAGCAACACAATTATGGTGCATCACGTCATGGCAGAAATACTGTAATTACGAGACGAGACCTCAGGAATTCTGCTCTGAGCTTTTCAACATGCTAGCAATCACCCTGAACACTTTAGCAACCCCAAAATTCCCTAGAGACGATCTAGGATCACCCTAGCAATCGTAAAGCAACATGCTTTACATAACCATCACCGACGACTAATCATTGTGGTGGCCAATCTTGCAAAGGCAAGGACCACTCACTTCTTCTTCAGAAAATGTGAAAAGCTAGTCATGTGTCTATAATCTCTATCCATTCAAAATCATTGTTGATGTTTAAAGGTGCAGTAAGCCATTTTTTAAAGGAACGGTACAAAAAAAACAACTCTCTATTGCCTGACAGATATCACTGAGTTAGGTCATGAAATATTAATCCTGTCTCTCTGACAGCGTTAGTCTTTGTAAACAGGAAACTAAAATGTGAAACTTTTAGTTAGATTCTTTGTTTACCCACTCAGAATAATTTTAACGACTTCCTCCTGTTATTTTGCACGTGCATATACAGTGTTTGGGAAGCAGGATCATTCAAGTTTAACACCATATTCAGCTTCAAAGCATTTGTTACATTTGTCAGTTCTAAGTTTGTTGTATGAGAATGCTATTTTGCCACTGTTGCTTTTGACAACACTATAATGATGTGCTACTGTTTCCTGCTAGAGTAGCACATCATTATAGGGTCTTAATGGTACAACAGTATCTTTGTAAGGCAGGTTTTGGAAAGAAGAGCCTGGTATAATTCAGTGGCCTAATCTGGTTGAAGTTCCAGAATAGCTAAATGCTTACAGCACCTTTTAATGAAATCAGTAGATGCTCTTGAAATCAATATTTGTCTTTGTACTGAAACAATGTGAATATCTGATATGGTTCTTGCAGCACTATGTACTGGGCCGACTGGGGAAATCACCCTAAGATTGAAACAGCAGCTATGGACGGAACCATGAGAGAGACCCTGGTGCATGAAAACATCCAGTGGCCCACAGGTTAGACACAACAAACACATATCATGGGGCATTACCCAAGGTTTAATGAAATACCACACACACACATATTCAAGCCGCCATAACATCAGTTCCGTTACCTCTCTTCTTCAGGTCTGGCTGTGGATTACTTCAATGAGCGTCTGTACTGGGCGGATGCTAAACTCTCAGTTATTGGGAGTGTCAGACTGAATGGAACAGATCCGGTCATAGCAGTATCAAGCATAAAGAACAGTTGAGTCATTCACTTTGTCAATACAACAGTTTAAATCTCACTTCCATAAACTAGTCAGCTGCCTCCACTGGCAGCCTTTTAAAACATTATTGACATGCTCCCAAAGGCTATTTTAAAAGATGCTGTGGGCAATTTAATTAAAACCAGATAACCAATTTTCACCAAATTCTAAGGCATCATTGTTTGTGTTCTTCACAAAGAAGGCAAAAGAGACTTTTTTCAAGTCTCCTAATCTTTTTTTACAGTCTCCTATACGCTGTACACGCAGGTATTTGCAGTATTAAAATGATATGGCTGGCAACATTTTTGCAAATTGATATTACATGGTTCTTTTCTTTCCTTTATTTAACCAGGTATAAATCTCATTGAGATTAAAATCTCTTTTACAAGAGTGACCTAGCCAAGAGGGCAGCAACAAGTAACATAAAGAACAATTTACAATAACAACAACAACAACAACAGTACAATATAGAAAAAATCAGGAATCACAACAACAGTTCACAAGAGGATAAAAAACCATATCTCTTAAAAGTACCTTTAATTATGGGAGCACAGACAACTTAAAATGTTTTGTAAATTATCCCAAGCAGCAGGAGCATTATACTTACATTTTTTTTACCAAGCTCTGTACGGACCCAAGGAACATTAAAATATAACAGGTCATTTGAACGAAGATTGTAGCATACATTTTTATTGGATGAGCTGAGAGACAATTATTAAGGAGTTAAACCACAAATGGACCGATAACCGATTAATCGACCAATCGTTTTTAAAAATCGATTTATAGACTGTCAAAAATGTTCTTATTCTTTTTTTACTATGATGGGCACAGACAAAGAGTCAAAAATTAATAAAATCCCAGATGTCATTTATTGTTCAACCAAAATCCCAATAATAACTAGAAAAAATGAAGATTTGGTGCATAACGCAGGACTTTTAAGTATAAATAAGACCAAAATACACCCGGGACTCTTATTTTGAAATCACAATATTATTGTAAAAAACTATTGTGAACAATCGGTATAGATTTTTGCCAATAACGATAGTTCCAAAAAGCAACTATCGGTACTGATTAATCGGTAAAACCGATATATCGGTCTACCTTTATTCATGAGGCTGTGCATCGTATCGTATAGTGAAATTTGTGTATTGTTAAATGCCTACTCCCTGCCCTAAACCTAACCTATAGTGTCACAAGAGAAAATGTGAGATAAAACCACTATTGCTGAAGCAACCAAGCCATTTTGTAGTGCTTCTATGACACTTTTGGCTCATGTGTCGACTCGCATGCTCTTCAGCATAAGTAAAACGAGCCACATACAAATTATTTTGCAAAAATGTAGGTGTAGTAATATGATTCTGTGAGACCAGGTTGGTTATTTGTATTACTGCTGATTAAATAAGTCACCTTTTCTTATGAGGTTCCAATTCAGTGTTCCAAGACAGCAAGGCAGCTCACAAGGGTTTGGAGCAGAGCTTATATGCACTTTCACTTGCTAAACTAATGAATGCAGCTGGATTATGAATTGTACCAGAGACAGTATGAAGATAAGACGGTTTGCCTCTTGTCGTGGCAGAGATGATGCCACCTCAGTTCGTAAAGTTTTGTTTTCTCTCCCTACACACACAGATCTGCACCACCCCTTCAGTATTGACATCTTTGAGGACTTCATTTATGGTGTGACCTACCAGAACAATTTTGTCTTCCGTGTCAATAAGTTTGGCAAGAGTTCAGTGGAGCATCTGACCACTGGCATGAACCATGCCACAGATTTAGTCCTGTACCACCCTTACAAACAGCCAGAGAGTAAGTATACAACCACTATCTCTGCTTTTTAGATTATAATAGAATAGCAAAACAAAACACGTTTAATTTCAAGTCAGATTTGGCACTTTTACATAAATGTGTCTTTGTTTTTGTGTATCACAGTGACAAACCCATGTGACAGGAAAAAGTGCGAGTGGTTGTGTTTGCTTAGTCCCAGCGGTCCAGTGTGCACATGTCCAAACGGTCGAATGTTAGACAACGGCACATGTGTGGAGGTGCCCACCCCTACACTGTCACCCATTTGTGAGTACACACGCACGCACACACACACATTTACTTAGCTAAAGATGGTACCAGAATTGACTTAGTGCCGCTGCGGTGCCCGCCGCAACTGTGCACCTGCTGATCTAAACCGCTAGGCAGATTTGAACCCGGGTCACAAAACTACACCGAAGTCAGACGCTTTAAAATGTCATCATAGAGACAGTACGTTTCAAACATCCAGATAGTCTCACATTGTCTGCAATCACACATTACTTCTGTATTTGCCTCTACTAACCCAACTGTTTAGATCTTCGTTTGAGGTGAAACAAGTGGTGTGGGGGGTTGTGACACTCCATTGTCAAAAGTTTGTAGGAGATTTGGATTTGTTTTGTTTTTCAGCATGATCTGAGGATCAGGAAAATCCTGAAATGTAGCACAAATGAAAAATTGGGGGCGTGGCCAAGCGATGAGGGACAGCTGGGGGAGAATGATCGCAATTGTCCTCATATTGATGATGCAATTGAACCGCAGTTCAGACCGCAATAATATGATATGAACAGATATCAGCGGGTACAGGAAACGAATGTGGGTTCGGACCACGCAATAATTCCAAGTGTGAAAGCATCCTATAACTCCACAAAGCATTTTAAAAATCTAATCTTTTTGGGAGAACATTTAACTACCTTTTAGCGCCCCTCAGTGGACATTTCACCTAGGAACTTCTGCATCACATGCAATGAACCACGGAATGTAATTTTGCAAAAATGTTGCAACAGTCACCTCATTTTCATGAGATGTGAATGGTGTCACTTAATAGAAATGTTGGATTTTTATGTTTTAAATGTTAATTTAAGTAGTCTTACAATCAAAAAGCATGGAAATAGAACAGTTTATATACAAGTGGAAAACTGATAGCTTGGTCCATTATTCATAGAGGTTCAGGCTTTACAGCCTTTGATTTTACATTTTTTCTTTGTAATTACCACAGGTTAGACCATGGATGGCTCGTCACTAAGTAGGTCAATGGTGGTTACTATATTCCCTATCTGTCACTCACTTGACGTTGTGTCGATGTAGTGACACTAGGGGTCACTCTTGGGAGCCCGAGACACCTCTGGTCTTTGATAAAAGGCCAGTGAAAACTGGCGAGTGGTATTTGCATGCCACTCCCCCAGACGTACGGGTATAAAAGGAGCTGGCGTGCAACCACTCATTCAGATTTTCTCTTCGGAGCCAAACAGTCGATGTCTACTGAGCTGACTGTTCATTCACCTCTGCTGGATCTGACGGCACATTTCAGCAGCTTCACCCTCCTCTACATTGGTGCACTGCAGAGAACGCCTCTGGGCACTTCGGCAGAAAAAAAGAGAGTAAATTTTCCGGTTCAGAGCATATCTTTTCTCGGTTTGGAGTTGGACAGTCTCATTGAAAGCGTGCCTCACGAACGAGCGCGCACAGTCGGTACTGACCTGTTTGAATGCGTTCAAACAGAAAACAGCGGTTACACTGAAACTCTTTCAGAGGCTCCTGGGGCATATGGCATCCTCAGCGGTTGCCACCCTGCTCGGGTTGATGCATATGAGACCGCTTCAGCACTGGCTTCAGACTTGAGTCCCGAGATGGGCATGGCGCCATGGGACACATCGCATGGTCATCACGCCAGTCTGTCACTGTCTCTTCAGCCCTTGGACCGACCTCTTGTTTCTATGGGCAGGCGTTCCCCTAGAGCAGGTCTCCAGGCGCGTCGTGGTCATGACAGACACCTCCAAAACAGGCTGGGGCACTGTTTGCAACAGGCACGCAGCTGCCAGCTTATGGACAGGCCCGTGGCTGCATTGGCACATCAACTGCCTCGAGTTGCTGGCAATTTTGCTCGCCCTGCGAAGGTTCCGGCCATTGATCCAGGGCAAGCACGTGTTAGTTCGGACAGACAACATGGCAATGGTAGCATATGTCAACCGCCAAGGTGATCTGTGCTCCCGTCACAACTCGCCCGCCGTCTCACCTCAAGTCACTGCGAGCCACTCACATCCTGGGCGACCTCAACACTGCAGCGGATGCGCTGTCAAGGCAGGTTACCCTCAGGGGAGAGTGGAGACTCCACCCTCAGGTGGTCCAGCTGATCTGGAGTCGATTCGGACAGGCACAGGTAGACCTGTTCACCTCCCAAGAATCCTCCCACTATCCGCTCTGGTACGCCCTGACCGAGGCACCTCTCGGCATAGACGTGCTGGCACACAGCTGGCCCCCGGCATGTGCAAATATGCGTTTCTCCCAGTGAGCCTATTTGCACAGACTCTGTGCAAGGTCAGGGAGGACGAGGTGCAGGTCATCCTGGAAGCACCCTACTGGCCCACCCAGACATGGTTCTCGGACCTCACGCTTCTCGCAACAGCCCCCCAAACGGGGGTGGCTGTCCCCTTCCACCTTGAAGGTGTACGTTGCTGCTATAGCAGCACACCACGACACAGTGGACGGTAAGTCCTTAGGGAAGCACGACCTGATCATCAGGTTCCTGAGAGGTGCCAGGAGGCTGAACCCCTCCAAACCGCGCCTCGTTCCCACATGGGACCTCTCTGTAGTACTTCAGGGTCTACAGAGAGCCCCCTTTGAGCCTTTGCAGTCAGCTGAGCTTAAGGCACTCTCCTTGAAGACTGCCCTCCTGATTACGCTCACTTCCATCAAGAGGATAGGAGACCTGCAAGCGTTCTCTGTAGCGAAACGTGCCTGGAGTTCGGTCCGGGCTACTCTCACGTGATCTTGAGACCCCAACCGGGCTATGTGCCCAAGGTTCCCATGACCCCTTTTAAGGACCAGGTGGTGAACCTGCTAGCGCTTCCCCAGGAGCCCTGTCATTGCTGTGTCCGGTGCCTGCTTTACACATCTATTTGGATCGCATGCAGAGCTTTAGGATCTCTGAGCAGCTCTTTGTCTGCTTTGGTGCACAGTGGAAAGGAAGCGATGTCTCCAAGCAGAGGATCGCCCACTGGCTCATTGACGCCATAGCTATGGCATATCACGCCCAGGACGTGCCGCCCCCGGTAGGGCTACGAGCCCATTCTACCAGGGGTGTAGCGGCCTCCTGGGCCCTGGCCAGGGGTGCCTCTCTAACAGATATTTGCCGAGCAGCGGGCTGGGCAACACCCAACACCTTTGCGAGGTTCTACAACCTCCGGGTGGAACCGGTTTCATCCCGGGTAGTGGCACGCAATACAAGTGGATAAGCCCGAGATAGCCGGCCGGGTGTATCGCTTGCACATAGCGCTTTTCACCTCCTCTGAGCTGAAGATATGTGCCATTAATTCCCAGTAGTGTTCACAAACTATGTTCCCTGGTTGACTTCCTCCAAGCCCTGTGGCAGTCGAGTTTTCGGAGATACTTGCTGCCGGCCCAGTACACGTGCTAATTAAGAGCCCTGTTCTGGGGTAGGTGTTCCTCATGTGGCGGTTCCCTGTAAGGTAACCCCATGCGATGTATATCTTCCACTAATTCGTTTCCCTGTTGGCAAACTGCGTCATCCTTGGGCCCCTCTGCCACAGTCTCCATGTTTGTAGTAACTCCTCCCCCGTTGGGTAGGGTCTACCATGAGATTTCTCCACATGGTCGGCAAGACCATGTGATGTATTTTCCACTTAAATACCCCCCCCCCCCCCCCCGGGTGAGGTGTGGTCTCCGCGGTGTCTTGGGAGGGACACCCCCCAACTATACCTGGTCGGCCCAGTCAGATATTCCCCCTTTTTTTAAGGAGTGGAAAAAAAGAAGGGGAAAAGAGGCCACAACTGGCTAGCCTGTCTCTATCTTTTGGGTAGTCGACTTGTCCCCAAAAGCCCGTTCGACACTCATAACTATGTTGGGGGAGGTTACGCGTCGGCCTGGTGCGCTGGCTACGAGGCACACAGTTGTCTGCCCGTCACACACCGCCAGTTCACGTAACACAGTTCAGCCAGTTGCGACGTTTTGTATAGGGACCCCTAGTGTCACTACATCGACACAACGTCGAGTGAGTGACAGATAGGGAATGTCATGGTTACTTGTGTAACCTCCATTCCCTGATGGAGGGAATGAGACGTTGTGTCCCTCCTGCCACAACGCTGAACTACCCGCTGAAATGGCCGGACCTTGTCTCGGCTCCTCAGCATAAAACCTGAATGAGTGGTTGCACGCCAGCTCCTTTTATACCCATATGTCCGGGGGAGTGGCATGCAAATACCACTTGCCAATTTTCATTGGCCTTTTATCAAAGACCAGAGGTGTCTCGGGCTCCCAAGAGTGATCCCTAGTGTCACTACATCGACACAACATCTCGTTCCCTCCATCAGGGAACGGAGGTTACGCAAGTAACCATGACGGTTTCTTTAAAACTACCATTTTGTTATGGAAAAAAACAGTAGCCAAAACGCATTTAAAATCTATAAATAAAACTGCCTTTGTTATAATAAAAACGGAAGTTTAGTAGACTTCTCCTTCCCATTTTATAGTTTTAATATGAATCTATAGCATTTCTGTCAAATCATACCAGTTACTACAGTTGGTGATGTTACAGTAATGGCACACATTATGTTTTCCAGTCTTTTCCTCGTCAGCGCTGTTTAGAATATCATGGCTGTCTGGCCTTATGAGATATTTGACATTCTCCAAAGTGCTTGCTCCCAAAAGTTTTGTGGTCTGCGCTGCACTGTTTAGTGCTCCGCATGATCCAGTCTAGCCTGGTTTATTACACACCTATCGCGAGGAAGTATGCGAATTATGACGCGCTGTACAAATGAGAACCTTATTTAGTGCTAAAAAAATGTTGGGATAAACAACTGAACTTCTTAAGGGGGAACAACTGAACTTCTTAAGGGGGGGGTCCCACACCATAGATCATCTTTTATTATCAAGGAAGAGAAGTTTGCATTTTAGCTTACCAGTGCGTAGTGGTCATTTATCACAAAATCATGCAGGAAAAGAGTCAGGGGTTCTGCTGGGCCCCCTGTTTGTCAAAGTGGGACTGAACAAAGGGTCAATTTAATAATACCCAGCAACTTGTCCTTCATGCAGTCTTTCCTCTTTTCATCTCTGCTGGTTTCTCTTTGCTCAGCTCCAAGTGGCCCGTGTAACCTGCCGTGTCTGAACGGTGGCACTTGTGTGCTGAACGCCAGGAAACAGCCCAAGTGTCGCTGTCAGCCCAACTATGGAGGAGACAAATGTGAGATTAACCAGTGTAGAGATTACTGCCAGAACGGTGGGACCTGTACAGCATCACCCACAGGTACAACACTACAAACACATTTTCTCACATGTATGACAAAGTACACTGCACAAACAAGCATAAACACACCCTCACAAACTCTCACTGATTCCCAGACAAAGCAAAAATGTGTCATGATGATTTTTGTAAAATGCAAAACTTGCAACACCCATAACAGCATTGAAACTTTGTACATCCTCATGAACACATCTTTCAAAATTGTTTATGTACCTGTATTTAACAATAGAATAAATTGTTATATAAAATAAAACACTGCTGAGTATCATACATTGTTTTATTTGTTCTTTAATGTAATTGTAAAAAAAAAAAATAATAATAAATAGTTTAACAGCTCAAACCTTGCAACTCAAATTCAAATTTCAAAGTGGTTTACATACACAAGAGATAGCCCTTAAATATAAAGTGTATTCATATAATTCATATAATCTTTTGTAGTTTAAAAAAACATTTTTGTCATATTTTTTCAGGAGCTCCGACTTGCCGTTGTCTGGCAGGCTTCACAGGACCCAACTGTAACCAGCGCACATGTCAGAGCTACTGTAAGAATGGAGGAAACTGCACTGTTAATCGCGGGAACCAGCCCACCTGCACCTGCCCTGCAGACATCCTTGGTGACCAGTGCCAGTACCGTAAGTACAAGTCAATCAGTAGGATTTTAACTGAGCTACAGTGGGTTTTTGCATAATCGAGCTACAGTCTTCATTGGTCTGTCCAAGTATAGATAGCACAATGCATAATCAAAAATTTGAATGAAGGTCGTCAGCTGAGGAAATGTTAAATACACATTGCCGGCTACTTCTGTCTTTCAGAGCACGAGCAAAATGCTGAGGCCAGTTTTGGTCCTGTTAATGTGTATGAGCGAAACCGAACTACAATCACATTATGTAGGTCTGTTAGTCTGACTTTGCAGAAATCAAACTGGAAAGATTTTAGTCAGACTAAAGCTTTTACATGGCATTTTAAAAAGACTCATTCTATTAGTCTGACTGAAATCAAACTTTTAAAATGTACTGCAGTGGTTCTCAAAGTGTGGGGGGAGCGAAGGTATTGTAAGGGGGGCGCGGAAGACTGACCTGTTCTCAAATCACTTTCACACATTCAGCAAAAAAGAACCAATGTGCGCAAATTCTTCACCTCTGTCTTTTCTCCTTTCTTGTTTAAACTTTGGGCATGCACCTTAGTGCAAATGGCACAAAGCATGTAATCGTGTTAGGTGCGTTCTCGATGAGCTTATGTAAACAAAGATGTCTCGCGCGCACCAATTTCAAATGAGGGAAACGATTAATTAACACTAATATTTCGGTCGGTCCATCACACCACACTATCAATACACGCAAGAACCAATGTACGCAAATTCTTTTCCCCTGCCTTGTTGAAACTTTTGTTAGGCACCGCAGCGGAACTGCACACAGCATGTAACAGTGTCAGGTGCGCTCTTAGTAGGGATGGGCGATACCACTTATTTTCTTTTTGATCCGATTCCAGTAAATTCAAGTCCAATATCGTCGTTACCGATACTTCTATTAAGTGGTTTTTTGTGTGTGTGTGTGTGTGTGTGTGTGTGCAATTTCTTGGGATAAAATGGGTAATTTAAAATATTATTTTTTAGTCATAATTCAAGTAATTTTTTTTTTTTTTTTTTTTTTTTTTACATTTGTGAGCCTAAACAGAAAATTATTAGACTTCTGTTTTGCTTACCCTTACAAAAATTATGCATGGTTTCACTACAGTAACTATAGTTTAACCATGGTATTTAGTTAAACCATTGTTACCACACAATTAACCATGGTTACTACTACAATATAGGCCTACTGTAGTAAAACCATGGTTTCAGCCAAAATCATGATTAACTATTTCTTTAATTCCTTATTAACAACAATTACACACAAACTCATTATAAATAATGTCACCTTTAGATATGTTGTTATTTTAGTGTGAATTTACTCCAGAAGCTGTTTCTCTGATTTTCTGTCATTACCTCTACAAGGCACTGATCTCTCTTGTTTGAACGAGCCTTGTGATGGCACAAGCGCTTGTCTGCTTGTGTCTTTCAGCAAGAATGTTAAAATGAGCGAAAGAAGAAATAGTTCCCATCCTGCACAAGTATTTGCTAATATAGCCTAATCCTTTTTATTTCACTTTGAAGCTTATGATTATTGTTCATGTTCGTGGTAACCAAATAATAATATCCGTAGTTAAAAAAAAAATAATGTTTGGAATCGATATTTTTGTGTGAGGATTGATATTTCTGATACAGCATTTAGTAGCGGAAGTATCTGCACCGCGTCTCGCTTTTTCTTCAACGTCTCGCGCAGGACTGCCTTATTTTAAACACCATGTCAAGATAAAAAGAACTTCAAATTGTCAAAAATGCATGTTGAGACACCTGTGCTCTGTTTCATTCTTTGCGCTGCATCTAGATTGTTTTTAGCACAGGTGTTACAAAGATTCAACATTCTAAACAAGTTCAGAAGCAAAAGCTTTTGTTGTTACAAAAGGGGGCGTGACCAAATAAATTTGAGAACCACTGATGTGTACTGTATGTGTAAACTTACAGACAGTCAAACCTGCTAGAGTTTTTGAACTTAAAATGCCTTCAAGTGCACTTGGGTAGCTCTATGTCCGAGTTGGACAGTCATTATTATGGACAGTTGTACAAATTAAACACAATTAATCATGCCCCCTGACTGTACGAACATTCCAAAATAAAGAATTTTCATTCTAATGGACCAATTCAACTTAAAATACCACCTTCATGTTTTAGCAAGTCACAGTCAGCAGGGGGCAGTCAGCACAATTCCAGCTGGACAGGCAACAGACCTTATGGTCAATGATATGGAATCAAAGCAAGCAATATATTGGCTTCTAAAGCCACTTTTTATTGTCTAATCACTTTGCCACAATATTGTAATGTCTTTAAGTGATCAGAATCATTATTTATAAAATTATATTGATTATTATATATTAAATGATCTTTATTTGGAAGTCTTTCTCATCAAATATTGAATGTGTGATTAACACAATTAAATAATCGGCATCTAATATAATTAATTCAAATGACATTTTTAATCTATTGACAGCCCTGATAACAATATTGATTCTTTGCATTAGAATATTGATAAAATACTGTAATGTAAAATATCGCAATACACTAAAATTTTCCCGAACCACTTTTAACGTTTGGAACTAAAATGATATTAGACTGTTGTGTACCGCATCTGTCTAAAGGTGATCGAAACAAGAGAAAAAACAAGAAAAGGTCATGTTGTAGATTTGAGGCAGGATTTTTAGAAGTGTTTTCTTCTTCTCAACAGGCACATGTGATGGATTCTGTGATCATGAAGGGACATGTCTGCAGTCCAGCGATGGATCGAGACGATGTCGCTGTCCTCCACGCTTCATCGGCAACAACTGCGAAGTGGATAAATGTCACTATTGCCGTGACGGCAAGTGTATACCCACCAATATCTACCAGCCTCATGGAGACGTCACGTGCAGGTCAACCTTCCATATGAACACAGGCTCAAACTGTACTGTACATATACAATGAACCTTAAAGGGATGTTCCAGGTTCAATACAATTTAAGCTCAATCGACAGCATTTATGGCATAATGTTAATTACCACAAAAAATTCATTTAGACTCGTTGCTAATTTTCTTTAAAAAAAAAAAGCAAAAACCGAGGTGACAGTGAGGCACTTACAATGGAAGTGAATGGGAGCCAATTATTTTACGTTAAAATACTCACTTTTTCAAAATAGCCACAAGACATAAATAATATGCGTGTAAACATGATTTTAGTGTGATAAAATCACTTACTAACCTTTTCTGTGTAAAGTTATATCCAAATTTACAACTTCGTTGCCATGACGATTTCATGTCAACAAACCTAAAAATGACAATTTAAACAAATTTACAGCTCAGATAATACATGAGTTTTAAAAGAATAATTAATGTAAGTGCTTTTATAAAATTATAAGCTTCACATTTCTTTGTTTTAACACTCCAACAATGTACCACATTCACTTACATTGTCAGTGTCTCACTGTAACCTCGACTTTTGCTTTGTTTTAAAGAAAAGGAGGAACGAGTCGAAATACATTTTTGTGGCAATCAACATTATGCCACAAATACTGTCATTTGAGCTTAACTTGTATTGAACCCGGAACATTCCTTTAATAATAAGTGCATCTGACTTTTAATTGACAGTTATTTTGAATATTTTAATGAAACAAATGTGCACTACAACAACAATACTGCCTGTTTTAAATGGATGAGATGGTTGCATCTCACTAGATTTTGAATTAGAGGAATATTAAATTACTTTTAGCACTATATATAACAATTATATATATGGATGTTTGGACTAAACATCACCTTTTGCTGCCCGAATGATTTTTAAAACTTTTAACATTGGTTTTTAAACTAGCACTTTCCTTCCAAATCAAAGTGCATGCTTATGTTCTACTAAAAGGAGAGAAGCCTAATTTTTTCGGGCAGCAGGAGGTGATGTAATTCCAAAAATTGACTGTGATAAATCCTTTGGTCTTTGCTTTCATTAAAAAATTATCTGAACAAAATTAACTGGTTATTAACCGGTTACCAGTATTTAAAAATAAAGTTTTCACTCCGCAACAATTGAAAGGGATTTCCTTCCCGTTTTCGGTTACATTCTGCAAAAAAATCAGTTTTTTTGGTTCCTTGGACCGTTTTTAGTCCCTGCTTAAAAGGTCACTTTGTCTGTTGCTGCAAAAGGATGTACATTTTCTATGGATTTTGGTTATCAAATTTTCCCTGAACTGGTACTAAATCATCAATTTGCTATATGTGTTGTAGCTGTGCCAATGGCAGTATCCAGCCAAGCTGTTATACGTGTGAAGGATACTGTGCTAATGGACAATGCACCCTCGGCCCCACAAACCTCCCAGAGTGCAAGTAAGTAACATATTGTTCACATACACAATACAGTCACATCACATAACTCCCCATGCAAGCATAGCTTATGCAGTTAATGTTTTAAGTGGGAAAAAAATGTACAATCACCTTGTCATCAATTGCGTGGCTTCGACTCATCACAGGGTCATAGCAGAAGTTGCTTTGTAGGCTATGTCTATAGTATCTAACAGTATGGAATGGTGGTGGCTTAGTGGGCTAAAGCACAGAACTGGTAAGCAGAAGGTTGCCGGTTCGACCCTCACAGCCTCCACCATTGTGTCCTTGAGCAAGGCACTTAACTCCAGGTTGCTCACAGTCCATCAACCACTCCATCATGTAGGTACTGCTGCCTCCAATCTGAACTCCATTCACTCTTCAGTCCCCTGTCCTGTAGTCTCACATTCTATTGAAGCTTCTGTCTTTACTGCAGTTGAAGTGAATCCTAATGTGTACATACAGCCTTCACACAAACAGACTTATATGTCAATTTAACAGCATGTTTCCATTTAGAGGTTGTACTGGCCTCACCTCATTCAATTACCCAGCAAGTTAAACACCGTCACACAATAACTCCCGGAACCACGAGGTGATTTCCTTTGGAAATTCTTTCATGTTGCATTTCTGCTGATGCCCCTTCTCTGGCTGAAGACATTCAGTTTAAGACCTGGCTTATCTGGTTGGCAATGGCCTGGCCTTTCTCTTTGGCTTGACCTTCAATCCTTCATCGAAATTTTCACCCCAGCCTGACCAATAGAGTCAGCCACTTTTGGTCACTCACCCCCTCATTTCTCCACAAGATGTGTCCAGTATTTTCACAGTATTGCACTACTGAAAGCCTGTGCTTGTTCTGTTAGGGATTTTTAGGGAACTATCTTGATCATGTATTGGTTTTCTAGTGACAGCATTGATCATTGAATACTATTTCTGTGGGCTTCTTATTGTCATTTTAGGCCTATCATTTTAGGTTCAACTGGGATTTTTAGTACCCACCCCATGAAATGTAATTTGAGCAATTTAAAAATGGATAAATACATAAAAGTAAATTCATGTAACATTCCTTTGTCTTGTAGATGTCCTCTTGGATGGGAGGGTCATCGCTGTGATAATCCGGCCCCTGATGTGAATGCAGAATCCAGTGGCCGTAAATCCATTCTTGATTTTTATAGCAAGTAGAAACATTTTAGGAACTTGTGGGTATCAGTAAGATTTATTAAAAAAATGTACCAGTTAGGGGGACTGGGTAGCTCAGGAAGTAAAGATGCTGTATACCACACCTGGAGTCGCAAGTTTGAATCCAGGGTTTGCTGAGTGACTCCAGTCAGGCTTCCTAAGCAACCAGTTGGCCCGGTTGCTAGTGTGGGTAGTGTCACGTTGGGTTAACCTCCTCGTGGTCGCTAAAATGTGGTTCCCACTCTTGGTGGGGCGCATGATGAGTTGTGCATGGATGCCGTGGAGAATAGCGTGTGCCTCCACACATGCTAGGTCTCCATGGTAAAGTGCTCAACAAGCCACGGGATAAGATGTGTGGATTGGCGGTCTTAGACATGGAGGCAACTGATATTTGTCCTCCGCCACCCAGATTGTGGCGAGTCACTACACCACCACGAGGACTTAGAGTGCATTGGGAATTGAGCATTCCAAAATTAGGGAGAACAGAGGAGAAAAAATAAATGGACCAGTTATATTAATAACCTGACCCAGTTATGAAAATTTCTTAAAAAAAAAAAAAAAATGGACATTATGTATTCATTTGAGTAGAAATGATTGAATTATGTTAGAAATAAGAGAGTGCAGAGTGATACAAGAGACACAGGGTTCCCGCGGATCCTTAAAAGTCTTAAATTAAGTTTTCCCAAATTTAAGGTCAGAAAAAATCTTAAATATCTTAAATGATACAACAAAAGTCTTAATTATTATTTAAAGAGGTCTTAAATTTGGAGGCGGAAAGACAGGAATTGTGATATGACCTAATGTGATTATCAAACTTAAAAAGAATACGACTTAATTAAATAAATGCATGCGCTACATCCTTCAAAGTGAAAACACGGCACTGTTGTATTTTCTCCAAGCACTTGTGAGTGTTTTCATCTGTTCCAGAGCAGTTCACAACCATTAGGCCATATCAGAAATTTATGACAAGTGATCACTAACAATCACCTGTTGATGATGATGATATAGTGATGAAATATAACATACTAAACTGTAGCTCATTGTAGGAGTGCATGTTTTATTTCCCTTATCTGTTTGAATGAGCAGCTGGAAGCAGTGAAGCGCAAACATTTCAAAATAAGAGTTCCCTGTGTATTTCAGCCTTTAAAGATAAAAGTTCCACACTATGAATCAAATCTTTTTTCTTTTTTCCCTAGTTATTGGTATTTTGGTTGCACCATAAATTGCATCTGAAATTTAATTACATTTGGACTCTTGTAGCCTCTGTCTGGCGCTCCTCATCACAGGAAGGAAATGCTAAGAACATTGAATATAAGCTACCAATTTAAAAAAACTATTGGCAGATTAATTGCTTTTCTTTCAACACATTATCGTATCAGCAGAATCCAATATTTGTCAACCTCTAATTTGTATTTATTTATATAATGGTACATAAACCAATTTTAATGTGATATGTGTAAAACATGTCTTGAGTATTTTAAACTTGCATATAGCCTACCCTGTTTTACTGATGAGCAATGTTAAGGCCATGTTGAATGTGTGCCCCTGCCTGTTTTAATAAGAGTCTGTGATATATGATTTATTTTGAGATTATGTGGGTTTGTTTTGGTATGGGAATACGGTATTCATTGTATTTGTTCAGGTCTTGAAAAAGGTCATAAAAAGTCTTACATTTGATTTTAAAAACTCTGCAGCAACCCTGAGACATTAAACTAACACTGCAATGTAGAAAATTGGTTGAATTGGACAACAGTCAGTTTAGTGCTCATTATACAAATGCTGCAACTGGCCAATCACAATCCAGTGTTCCAGAGAGTCATTTAACATAACATATAATGATTCTATTTGTTGGAATAATTTAGTTTAATAGCAAGTAGTAACATGTTCAGAACTTATCTTAGGAAAGCTTTTATCAAACAAATGTACTTTTGATGTTGCCATGAATTCAGAAAAATCCATGAAAATCACAGCTGATTTATAATAATGTCTGTTTCTTTAAGGCACTGCCTCAATAGTTATTCCAGTGATTTTATTGATACTGCTGGTGTTGCTGATTGGTGGAGCGGTTTTATGGTACAGAAAAAGAATGAGCGGGTGAGTATATCATAAAAACATGCTTTCTTCAAAAACATGCTTTCTTTAATTCTGCTCTACTGTAAACTGCTTTTTCGATAGATTTTTATCTGAGGTGCTGTACTGTTCAGAATTTCAAATATAAGTAACGTTTCACCCCAGACACCTCTTTTCTCTTCTTCTGTGTTGGTTAACTCCGTCTGCTTTGTTTCATAGGCTTGGCAAACCCCACTCCAAACGACCGCGGTAACGGTCTTTTTCCGTTATGCCTTTATTTTTTGTCTCCCTCCCATTCTGTCCATCTTTCTTGCTGGTTTGGAGAGTTGTAGTCCTGTGGTTTTAAGTGTTCTTGTTGTCTTCATGGTCTCACCCAATCTCTCTCTGTCCTGCCCTTTGTTAAACTACCTGACTAAACCCTACAAGTGGTTTATCCCTTGTTGAAGGGAGAAGGTGGAAATATAGGACAGAGAAACAAAATCTGTGAGAACCAAACATATTGTTTTCAACTGAGTCATACAATGTTCTACTGTAATATGTTTCTCTAAGATTGGTTCTCAGCAGGATTAGGATTAGTCTAAGCAGTAGAGGTGTAACGGTACACAGAAGTCACAGTTCGGTATGTTCCTCGGTTTTGGGGTCACGGTTCGATACGAGTTCGGTACAACAGGAAAAATAACAAATCCCAAATGCTAGGTTTCTTTTAATATATTTTGAACAGACAGTAGTGCAAATGACAGTTTGTTCCACCTAGCTGCATTTAGTCCCCCCTGAGGTAGTTGGTACTGTACAGCCTCCTTTAGTGTATTAAGCACTAAGCAGTAAACAGAATGCACTGTTTTATAGGCCATATTTTTTTGTAGGGCTGATAAAAAACAAAAGGTATTTGGTCACAATCGGCTACAAAACTGAAAAGCATCTCTTGTGTTATAAAAGTACAAAATAAATAGAATAATGAAAAATAAAACTTGTGCATTAGGAAAAGGAGTGTTACAATTTGTTCCACTTAAACTATATTTAAACATTCAAAGCTTAAGCCCAACCCTCCCAAAAAGACAGAAGAACAAACCACCCTGAGGTAGCAGGCCAGGTACAGCCAGGTAGTATTTGCCAACTGGTAACTTCATTATAAAAATCTGAACTCGCCATTCTTGTTTTGGGTTGGTGCATATAGGGTCTCGTCTTCTTCTGCTCTTTTTCCTGTTGTGGCAATTAGCAAACAGTGTCACATTACTGCGCGCGCCCCCTTCTGTATTGGAGTGTGGATCGCCTGTGACTGACTCAGATGTATTCTTCGTGACGTGACGTCAGTACAGTGACGGTTCGGAGACGAATACATGTACCGTTACACCCCTACTAAGCAGATCTGTTGAATGTGCCATCTATCAAAACCCAGCGTTTGTCAAAATAACATGCACAATAACACTACACAACTTTGTGCAAAACCTGATGATACATGTTAATCCCAGCATAATTTTAAAATGTTCCAATGAACATCTTGTGTGCTTCAATAGAAGCAAGGAAATCTTGAACAAAGGTTAACATGTTACAAATTTGCTTGCTTAATTAATTAATGACCCAATTTCTTATTCATTTTACACTGCTACATTTCTTCTTTTTTTTTTTTACTTTTGGACCCCACTCTGTTTCAGCTACATTACATAAACACCTGTAGTTAACAGAGAATTAGTGCCGGTTAATGAAAGTGTTTAACATTTTCAAAGTTTTCCATTTACTTGAAAACCAGGAGAGGTCGGTATGACCCAAATCTTACATCACAGTATGAGTAATTCTACATCATGATAACAGTATAGGTCACAATATTTTTTGCCGAAAATTCAACAAAAATTTTAATATTGTAATATTGAAAATAATGTGTAAATGCCTTTATTGGATAATCCAGTAAATTATATACTTAACAAACGGAAGGCACTTTGTCTCATTTGATTATTTTCTCTTTTTACTTGGAACTTGATGGATGCAAAACCAAAAGATACGGTTATTCATAATAAATGAATGATAAGTCTTGCATCAGTGCAAAAACAGCTTTACATTATGTAACACTTGAAAAGTAAAAGACTCAAAACAGTAAAACTAATATTATAAAACAGATAGTTCTTAGTCTGGATTCTGATTGAATGAGCTGCATTCAAAACCATTGCAAAATATCCGATATACACACCTGTGACCCCACTTCAAGTGAATTCTATTTTAATGCAGCGAGTTTATTAAATATTATATATAATAAGCATAATACATTTATTTTATGTATTCCATAAATTATACAAATTATATATTTAGTGTATTACTAATACACTAATTTCATTGTTTGTGCAATGTAAATATTGGTTTAATTTGTAAATAATAATAATAATCTTAACCTTCAGCCCAAACCCTCTGAGAATGGATAGAATATTATCAGCATTATACATTTTCACCTAAATAATCACCATATAGAACCATATGTGCATTTGGGAAAGTCTGGAGTAAAAGGAACTGTGTAATTGCAATTTGTGTCTTGTGCAGACACATCGGTTTTACCATTGAAACAATAAAAATAAAAGCATTATTAAGCATTTTGCAAAAATGGGATTGGATAAGCTGCGATGTGGACCACGGTCCAATAAGTGTTCTTCAACTCACCGCTGAGCGCTCTTAAACTCACTACTTAATGTTTTTTAACTCTCTGCTGAACATTTTTAAACCCATCACTTAGAGTTGTTAAAGTCAAGTTGTTAAAGGCAAGTACGAAAATATAGGGCAAATTATGTCACGTACTGATTCAAGAAGGGACGCAGAATTTAATTTTTCAATATGGGACAATCCCTTGTTATAAAGGGCAAGAGCAAACCCTAACCGTTACCACCTAATCTCTGCTTTGTTTTACACCCCTTAGTAAGTTTTTCTTCTACTTGTTTGGGACACGTCCCGCTATGTATCCAAGCATTACTCCATGTCTCTTACACATGTAAATAATGTAAAGCAGCAGAGTCCACTGATAGTCAAATATATCTATCACAGTATAGAAAAATCTCTACTGGATGACATTTCTAATGTTGCATACTGTCATACTACCCTGCCCTATCTTATATGTGTACTTTAATACTTGTACCGTCATAGTAACTTGATAATGATTTATCATGCTGATTGAATTTTAAATGAATAATGTCTTAGAATTGTGATTACTGGCAAAATGTGATTATAAAGATATTTAGTGTGTTTTGGTAAACGTTGGGTTTGTGATGGGACCTGTGAAGTGCTGCTTCATTTTAGGTTGTTCCAGTGACTGTTAGTGGCATCTCTCTGTGTTGTGGCCGTGTTACTACCTGTGCTGCTTTATACAGTGTATAACTGACTGCACAGCCTTCTTTGCTGTAAAATAAACTGTACATTTTATACCTGCAGAGCTAAAGGGTTTCAGCATCAGAGAATGACAAATGGCGCTATGAATGTTGAGATCGGGAATCCAGCCTATAAAATTTATGAAGGAGAGCAAGATGACGATGTTGGAGAATTGCTGGATGCTGACTTCACTCTAGATCCAGACAAGGTATAGATGTTCTGCATGATTTTCATTGCTTTATTACATCACTCCATTATTCCTTGTAGAAAGGAGGCATTTATATCAGGAACCAAATTCACTTAAACCTCTATGCATGAGATTTCATATATTTTGATTTCCCCAGCAGTAATTGTAATATCGCTAGAGAGCGCAACTATAGTGTTCTGAAAGTAAAAATCCCATTCATTTTCTCCATTGAGATTTATAGCAATATTCAGACACACTTACCATGAGTAAAAGTCATAAGTCAGTGTGATTACAACTGAATAATAGCCAAAAATGTTAATTGTTCAAATTGTTCAAAAATTTGTTTAATATCCAAAATCATAAATATACTGCAATATATTTGTATTTATTCCAATAACTTACAATATATTGTTTTATACATATAATTAATGACTATAAGTTAATAGTTTTATATTGTACCATTACCTTTTTTGTCATTTGCAATGCTTCACAGAATAGGTAGTTCATTCACTCATAAAATTATTTAGGTTAACAATCTTGTACCATTGTCTATTTTTCATAAGTATATTTTGCCTCAAAACCAAGTTTGCAATGTTGCGAATCATCTCAGAGCTGGTTGGTTCGATTTGTGTTCATTCCTTTTTAAATAATCTTGTTTAATAGTCAAAATCTTCTCAGTAAAGAACTACACTACCCATAATCCAGAAAAGAGATCCGCCAATCCGAGAAGTCGTTGTTACCATGGAAATGGAATTTGCTCTGCAGGAACCACCCACTCCCATGGAGCACTGCAGATGACATAATTTAGTCAGCCTCCCTACACTCTCCAACTACTTATACTGTATAGTTGTATGTATATTGAATATTTCACAAAGTTAGGGCTGGGGAAAATTTAACTTCTGCGATAAATCTGGACGATTTAACACATTAAAAATAAATTAACACAAATATTGTGCCATTCATTTTTCCCAACTTCCTGTGAATTGTGTTATAAACAGTATACATGCAAATTATGGCCGTGAAATGCATTTATGTCTCATTTTTGGGTACAGTAGTGGATTTTGTGCTCTTAGATGATCTCTCAAAAGTGAACCGCACTCAGAGTAGATCCTGAAGTACACATGAAGATTAAAAGCTTCTGTACCGCCTGATGTGCCGTCTGCGGTGGTTCACAGCAAGCTCACTCGAAAGTAAACACCAATTAACATGCATGGAGAACACCAAGTGCTGCGGTATAATGTAACATTTGCAAGATATTGTTGGTCCTTACAGGATCATACAAATTTACTGTCATGTAGATATTACAGTATCTCTATTGTACCGGACTGCCTTAACATTATGCATGAATGTGAATTTGGGGGAAAATTCTATAAGCCTACTATTCTGTAATAATATTCAAAAATAGTAATAGATATTATAGTACTACAATAAAATTGTTGGCTGGGTTTCAAACACAACAGTGTGAATGTAATTAAACCAGGACTGAAGTTGACCAAAAAGAGAATTATTTAAATGTTTTTTAAGCTAAATATCTTAATGTTTAAATTATTGTTCTTGTCATAGACCTTTTTCACACTCCGGGTTTTTGACCGCGGAAGTAAACGTTTGCAGGGTAAACTTCGACAGCGGTGAATGGGAGAGAATGGGAGACCACAGCAAATATTATTTTCACTTACCCATTTGCTCCAAAACCAAAAGAAATAATACACTTATGTTTTAATGACTTTCCAGAAAAGGAAAAAAATAGAGAGCGGTGGATTAAGTAAAATGGGAGAAGATGCCAAATTTACTGTCACTCTCTCAGCAGCTGTAATCGAAACCCCCTCGCAGCTGTGGTAATTCATATTTTTAAACTAATTCCAGGGGAATATAACACAAAGCATAATGTTATAAATGTACACTCGATATTTAAAAATGTATAATATAAAAAAAATTCACGAGATTTACGCTGTTAAATAAGGCGGAAACGCATCATCACAGTCTGTGAAAAAGGTCTATTCTACCCCTGTGAAATATTTTCAGTCTTAAAGGGATGGTTCACTGAAAAATAAAAATCCTCTCATCATTTATCCCAGATGTGTATGACTTTTAATCTTCTGCAGAACACAAATGAAGGTTTTTAGAAGAAAATCTCAGCTCTATAGGTTCATACAATACAAGTAAATTGTGACCAGAACTTTGAATCTCCAAAAATCACATTAGTCAGCATAAAAGTAATCCATACGACTTCAGTGGTTACATCCATGTCTTCAGAAGCGATATGATAGGTGTGGGTGAGAAACAGACTACTATTTAAGTCCTTTTACCATGAATCTCCACTTTCACTTTTAAATTCTTCTTCTTTTGTTTATTGGCAATTCACATTCTTTGTGCATATTGCCACCTACTGGTTGGGGCTGGTCAAAGGTGGAGATTTAAAGAAAAATAGGACTTAATTATTGAGCTATTTCTCACCCACTCCTATCATATAACTTCAGATGATATGGATTAAACCACTGGAGCCTTATGGATCACTTTTATTCTTCCTTAATGTTATTTTTGAAGATTCAAAGTTCTGGTCGCTATTTACTATCATTGTATGAAAGTACAGAACTGAAATATTCTTCTAAAAATCTTCATTTGTGTTCTGCAGAAGAAAGAAAGTCATACACATCTGGGATGGTATAAAGGTCTGTAAATGATGAGAGAATTTTAATTTTTGGGTGAACTATTCCTTTAAAGGAAATCAAAGTTCTATTTCATTATGTTATAGTGAAGTTAAATTAAAATGATAGGTAAAGGGCGTATATGAAGCTACTTATGAATACATTTTCTCAACTTACGGATTAATTTAAGGAAGTGACGGTTACATTGTCAATCAAAGGTACTGCAATTAATTGTAAGCCTAAATTTTGTAAATGTGACAGCTTTAATCACACCTAATATACAGTATATGTATAATCATTCAGTAGTTGTAAAAGCCAGTTTTTTTTATTTTATTTTTTTATTGTACCATTATTTTTTATTTGAATATGTTATTCGCAATGCTTCATGTGATAAGTTAATTCACTTCTGAAAGAATTTAAGTACAGTCATGTACCATTGACTTTTTTTGCTTCATGTTTTGTAAGTTTGTAATGTTATGATTAATTTCAAAGCTGGCTGGTTCGGTTCATGGCTTAGAACTCTTTATTGACTTTTTTTTTAAATTATTATTCCAATGGAGAAAATGAAAAATACTTCCAGAATCAAAGTACTTATCAGTTCAATGTCAGAATCAAAGTACTAATCAATTCGATGTCCAGATAAGTAGTTGTTTACCTTATGCAACTTCCAAGTTACCCTTCCAAATAAGTGCCTGACTCTAACCCTGATTTTTGCTCTTCTTAAAGAAATGAGGGGTGAGTTGAAATAATTTTTGTGGGAATCAACATTATGCAACAAAAAATGTTGATAGAGCTTAATTTGTATTGAACCCGAAAAATTCCTTTAAAATGCTAAAAACGTATTTCTTTTGTAGCCGACCAACTTCACAAATCCCGTGTATGCTACTCTGTACATGGGTGCTAACAACAGTCGCAATTCCCTGGCCAGTACAGACGAGAAGAAGGAGCTGCTATCACGGGGCGATGAAGAGCCGCTGGTGGATCCCCTGGCTTAGACTGTCCATTGGTTCGATCCAAACTAATTCACGGATAAAACCGTTTTGCCTTTTTGAGAAAAAGAAGAAAAAAGAAAAAAATACAGGAATAAAATCAATGATTAAGTGTTAACACTGTATAAAATGTACAAAATGAAGGACTACTTTTGTATGTGATTGCAGTATTATATTTTGTTCTTTTTCAATTTTTCTGGTCAGAGCAAAACATGAGAAGAAAAGGATACATTTTCTACAAAAAAAATAAAATAAAAGATTTTGTTTGCCATTTTTTAGGTCAGCTACCCTTTACCTTAATAGCCACTACCTCTGTGCAATATGGAGTCAGAGAAAGAAATGAAAAAAAATTTGAACAATTGATTTTTCTTTGGGGGTTTTTTGTATGAGATGAAGATTGTCCCATCAGTAGTGTCAACTGTTTGTTTGTATGTCATGACTATTAAGAGGGCGAGTTAGACATGGAACCAGTGTCACTTTCTGTAACGTTGTTTGTTTCAAACTTACAATATATGTAAAGCAGAAGATAACTGATGATATCAATTTTATGTTCCAGTTTTACTGCTCCCATTGCTATACAAATATTTATGTTTAAGGATTATAATTTTCACTTGCACAGATTCAGACCATTGCAGTATTACATGCCATAAAACAAATCTTATTATGAACTATTACAGAACAACTGATTTTTTAAAATTGATAACATCAGTGTTGTAGAGCAGCGTTCCCAGTCCTTGAAGAACCCAGCCTTGCACATTTTGTGTTTCTTCTTTTTTGACCCCCAGTTCAGCTCACGGAGCTAATGAGTTCAGTCAGGTAAATTACGCTACCAGTTAAAAGTTTGGACACACTTGATTAAAATATTTCTCATGATCTTTTGCGCTAAAGGATTATGCTTAAATTCTTGAAATTAGTTTTGCAGAGCTAAATCAATTGTGTATGCATGTCTTCACAAAGCTAAACTCTCAGTTCATGAAGTTCTTTGAGAGAATGACCAGAGTTGTAATATAGACTAAGAGCGGCTACTTAAAAGAAGCTAAAATATAAGACAGTTTTGACTTAACATTTTTGCCCACTACATATTGTGTATTTTATAGTTTTGATGACCACCATTTTTCTAAAACGTGGAAAATAGTAATAATAAAGGAGGAGTTATGTCCAAACTTTTGACTGGTACTTTTTATTTCAGTTTAAATGAAAGTGAACATTTCTGTAGAAATAGCTGCTTAAAAGTAAATCCCAAAACAATCAGATTGCACATGTTTGAATTGGTTGTAGTGATGTGTGAGTGTTTTCAGTGTTGATTGCACCTTTAAAACTGCATAGAACAAAGTGAATTTTACAGGTCAAATTTACACTTATTGATAAATGTACATTTATTGACAAATTGATAAGAATTTTTTTAATTCATGGTTCAAAATGAAGAATTGATGTGCTGAAACATTTTCATCTTGTCTTTTGTAAGCTGCCTCTGAAACATATACTTATCCGTCATGTGGCTTTTAAAATGTATGCTTTTTCCCAGTAATTCTCCCCTTAATTCCTGCTCGACTTATCTTCGCTGAGATAATGCTTTTGTTGAAATGTTCGTCAGCCATATTGTAAAACATGTTCAAACAAACACTTTAAAAGCAAAAACAGTTACTATAGCAACAAATCATCTACCACACTATTATAGTAACAAATTAGCGCTTGTTTTTAGAAAACAATTGTACAATCATGTCATCTCAGATCAATTGCAAAATTGTCTGTGCATTTTTAATGTCAATTCTTACATTTTTGTTTTGTATTGGAAAAATGACATACTTTTTCATGGTACAAAATGCATGGAAGTTCTAACTTTGGGCAGAGAATAATGTTAAACTTTTTTGCTGGAGTACTTTATGAACTGAATAGCAGATATTATAATCTGTTATTTATAAATAAAACAAACCTTAATCCTTTTCAAGTTTCATCTTTTTGTTACACTATTTGTTTAATATTTTCATAACTTCTCAATCTGTCACAATCATCAGTCTGAACATCCTGCCTGATGTCTCCCTTTCAGGAAAGAGAGATTCAAGATATTTACAAGATTCAAGAGTGTTGTGCAAAGTTTTGTTTAAAGGGATAATTCTTCCAAAAATGAAAATTCTGTAATTATTTACTCACCCTCATGATATCCCAGGTGTGTATGACTTTCTTCAGCAGAACACATTTGAAAAAAAAAAAAAAAATAGAAAAATATCTTAGCTCAGTAGGTCCTTAAAATGCAAGTGGATGGTGATCAGACTTTTGAAGCTCCAAAAATCAAAGAAAGTCAGCATAAATGTCATCGATACCACACCAGCTGTTAAATTAATGTCTTCTAAAGTGATACAATAACTTTTGGTGCAAAAAAGATCAATATTTAAGTACTTTTTAACTATAAACCATCACTTCCTTTAGGCTTCATGAGAGGACAGAGTCCAAGCGGTCTCTCATGTGATGTATTCGCATTGCCTTGATACAGATGTAATCTCACGTTCTCCACTCAGGTGAGACTGAGGAACAAACTGAGGCCCCTTTGTACAATGGGCTTTCCATTTCTCACCGGCTAGGAGTTCAACAAGCCTTGGTGAGTTTTATTTTTTAATATATATAATTTAAAGGGATAGTTCACCCAAAAATGAAAATTCTCTCATCGTTTACTCTCCCTCATGCCATCCCAGATGTGTATGACTTTCTTTCATCTGCTGAACACAAAGATTTTTAGAAGAATATCTCAGCTCTGTAGGTCCATACAATGCAAGTGAATGGTGACCAAAACTCAGAAGGTCCAAAAATTACATAAATGCAGCATAAAAGTAATCCATATGACTCCAGGGCAGGGGTGAGGCCAGAAATCTCCAAATGAGTGGACCTTGGTGAAACAGGGTGGACCTCTATTCTGTGCCTAATTTCATTGTGAAATCAATGAAGCACACCCCTTTCCTCAGCCTTTATGAGTCAATATTTGCTCATTTACCTAATACTTAGAGTTGCTTAATTACATGTACAATAACAATAATTATTTGTTTTTGTTTTTTTACAATTATTAAGTTTATTATTAGAAATGTACCTAAATATTGATGCAATTGCAATGGGGTTGTCTCTGCGTTGTGTTGAATAAAGCACTCGACTGACACCATCTCATGCCTTTGGTGGATTTTATTCTGTTTAAACACATTGAAAAGCGGTGGCCAGTCCCAATAATCATGCTCCCGCATGTTCCACCACAACCACTCTCTCGGCTGGCGCAGATTTGAATCTTTATATATGAACAATATAGGACAGGTATACAATAATTACACTTATTATTTAAAATATAAAGGCTGTACCTGTTTAAACACATTGAAAAGCGGTGGTCATTCCCAATAATCATGCTCACGCATGTTTTATAATAAGGATGAATATTAAATCAAACATTACTAAACATAAAACATGGTAGCTTGAGAAGAGAGCATACAATACACTTTCATACATGACAAAACAAAATACATGTCGATGTTAACCCCAAAAAAATAAGATACATTTTTTTTTTTTTTCCAGGGAGCACTCACCCACCACAACCACTCTCTCGACTGCTTAAATATAATTAAAGGTCATACACAAAATTAAGTAAAGCAAGTGGAAGCACTTTTCTGACCCTGTTACACAATGAAAAATGAAATGGCCATAGAAATAAATACAATAAATTAAAATAAGGTATATTGCAATAAACATTATTATTAGACACTTTTCAGTCCTCCTGCTTTTCACAGGTGTTGTCCATTAAGTGCAACTTAAATGTATCTTTCTCGCATCTTGCACAGTTTATCAGAGACAAAGGGACATTGGATAAATTATATGAATATATTTTGATCATTGGAAAGCCATTGTACACTGTTTTAGAGGATAAAAAAAAAGTGTGAAAAAAACGCATTGAAATCATCTCCACAGTCTGCGCATGCAATGTGATAGGTCTAAATTAGGTCTAAAAATACATCTAAATTTACATAACACATAATACAGTATAACGTTTTATTGGCCTTATTTGATAATCATAACTATGATAGCAATAGAAAGCTAGTCTTATTAAACAGATTTGTTTAGACATATGTGAGTAAAATGACCCTGCAGTTTAAAACTTAAATAAACAGTCCTAAATAAATAAATACAATATTTATCAAAGGAGGTTAGAGTGAGTGAGAATGAGAGATTCACTTCATTCTGTTAAGAAAGGTCTATGAGTAGTTCAGTAATGATGTCCATATTTTAATCCTGTTCTTTGTGCATCTGCTCAGTTTCCAGCCAAAGAAACAACACAGGCTATAGGTGAGATCCCCTTATTATGATGTGATGCTCATCGGGTACATTCACATTACAGGCACTCCTTGTGTCACTTTTATTAATCTCTATAAGCTGAGCAAACATCTGAAACCCTGTCTTACCAAAGCCGTAATTACTTATTTAATTGAATTCTGTAAAAGTTTATAAATTTCGGCACCTCAACAAAGTTACAACTTCCATGTTTGTTAGTATTTCCACATTAATTTCATTCTGAGAAGACAAACACCTGGACATATTAGCCAAAGGGATCAGCACCTTCAGGACCGGATCGACAGCTTGCGGTATGAAGCACTTAAGTTCTACTTTATAAGGAGCGATCTACATGCTGGTCTGGGAAACAGGCGTTATTCCATCGTAAAATAATGAACGATGTCAGCTAAGATGATCGTTAAACCTTAAGGTGCAACGTTATAGGGAAAACCAGCGTTGGATATTTTCCCAAAGATCGAATCTTTAATATCTGACAACTCTCCTTTGGCTGACGTTCTGGGCTTCGTGGAGCTGCTGCAATGTCGCAAAATAATTATTTTGCGTGCCAACGCGCAGATAAACCTCTAAACACAGTGAATCAGAGACGCGCATCGACGGCTTCTCTTTTGTCTGTTTTCCAAAATATGAACAGATGCGCGTTTGTAAAGAAAATGAGCGACTCATTAAGAAGCATGCCAACCCATTTCAGTTCACCATAATCATATCAAACTTTTTATTTGAAATAAAAACAAATTTTTCTAACTATATTTATAACAGGTATATGATGATTATCTTGCATGTGAGCTATTTTATGTGCAACATAATGCAGTTTCTTTTTATTTGCAAACTGTTCGTATATTCCTGCAGTTTTGATTGGGAGGACCAGCCGTCAATCTGGATGGACTAGTGCCACTGCCCCTTATGTGGCCTCGTGCCTGCTCCAGGGGTTCAATCCATGTCTTCAGAAGCGATATGATAGATGTGGGTGATAAACAGATCAATAATAATAAAAGTATTTTTTTTTTTTTTTACTAAAAATCTTCACATTTGACCAGCCCCATCCAGTACGTGGCTGAATGTGAGAGTAAAAGCCACTTCCACACTCTGAAAGCGTAGATTTATAGTAGAAAATGATTTAAGTATCAATCTTCTTCTCACCCACACTTATCATATCACTTTAGAATTCAAATGAATATAAATATAATGTAAAATATGTATTTGACTCATTATGTTTTGTATTTGATGCTATTGAGTGCTTGGGAAGGCAAAAAAAAGCACTTTGTGAAAAAATGTAAGCATGTTTGAAGGGATATATTATTCTGCCTCAGAAATCTCTGATGTCACTTGAGATGCTGGCTCAAGACCTGGAACACCTGATTGGTTCAGGATCGGACGGCCCATCCTATAGGCCATATAGGCGGCCACCTAGGGCCCCAACATACAGAGTGGGGCCCACAAGGAGGTACATAATTATGTTCTTACTATTGCAACAGACGCAAGATCATATTTTGTCATCCATATACGGTGCACTGGTGGAAAAGTTGGGTTTTTATCCTACTCTTTTGGTCACAGCCCAACTCCTGCCCACCCACTCTCTTACCAGCGCTATCAGTGAAACTTTGCCTTTCAGTATTTTAGAGCTCCTTGGAGGGGACCATATGCCAACTGAGCACTGCAGCACAAGTATTTTAGAGCTCCTTGTTTCTGATATGTGTAAGATCTGAGGAGCTTGGAAACAGAGGAAGAGTAAGATAAATTATAGAGAGAGGCCCCCGAAATTCCTCAACGTCATAAATTAAAGACTTGTCCCTGCTGACGCCCAAAAGTCTATCAAAACGGGCGTAAATGAGTTAAAGATGCCTGAAAAGAGTCCACAAAAGCTGCTCTGTTGAGTGTCAACTGTCATCCAGAACAAAAGAAAGATTTTAATGCTCAGCTGAAGGAACAACCTTCCCCAAAAACCCCACTCAGAACCAGTCTTTGTCCTTCGATGTAACCAATTTGCTACACTTACACTGGTGGCCAAAAGTTTGGAATAATGTACAGATTTTGCTGTTTCGAAGGAAATTGGTACTTCAATTCACCAAAGTGGCATTCAACTGATCACAAAATATAGTCAGGACATTACTGATGTAAAAAAACAGCACCAACACTATTTGAAAAAAGTCATTTTTTATCAAATCTAGACAGGCCCCATTTCCAGCAGCCATCACTCCAACACCTTATCCTTGAGTAATCATGCTAAATTGCTAAACTGGTACTAGAAAATACTTGCCATTATATCAAACACAGTTGAAAGCTATTTGGTTCATTAAACGAAGCTTAACATTGTATTTGTTTTTGAGCTGCCACAGTATGCAATAGACTGGCATGTCTTAAGGTCAATATTAGGTCAAAAATGGCAAAAAAGAAACAGCTTTCTCTAGAAACTTGTCAGTCAATCGTTGTTTTGAGGAATGAAGGCTATACAATGTTTGAAATTGTAAAAATTTCATATACAAAGGTGTACACTACAGTCTTCAAAGACAAAGCACAACTGGCTCTAACAAGGACAGAAAGAGATGTGGAAGGCCAGACATACAACTAAACAAGAGGATAAGTACATCAGTGTCTCTAGTTTGAGAAATAGACGTCTCACATGTCCTCAGCTGACAGCTTCACTGAATTCTACCAGCACAACACCAGTTTCATGTACAACAGTAAAGAGAAGACTCAGGGGTGCAGGCCTTATGGGAAGAATTGCAAAGAAAAAGCCACTTTTGAAACAGAAAAACAAAAAGAAAAGGTTAGAGTGTGCAAAGAAACACAGACATTGGACAACAGATAATTGGAAAAGAGTGTTTTGGATCTTAAACCCATTAAGCTTTTGTGGGATCAGCTAGACTGTAAGGTGCGTGAGAAGTGCCCGACAAGACAGCCACATCTATGGCAAGTGCTACAGGAAGAGTGGGGTGAAATGTCACTTGAGTATCTGGACAAACTGACAGCTAGAATGCCAAGGATCTGCAAAGCTGTCATTGCTGCACGTGGAGGATTTTTTGATGAGAACTCTTTGAAGTAGTTTAAGAAGTTCTGAAAATGTTTTTCAAATTGTAATAGTAATTTTTCACGTTATTAATGTCCTGACTATACATTGTGATCAGTTGAAGGCCACTTTGGTGAATAAAAGTAACAATTTCTTTCCATAAGAACAAAATCTGTACATTATTCCAAACTTTTAGCCGCCAGTGTAGAAAATAGACTAATAAGGGAGCATGAGACATTTTCTGTGGAAGCATGACAGTCACATGCTAAGAAACTCTGTACAAGACAAGAGAGAGCTTGAAAACTGTCTTTATAAGGATCCCTTTGGAAAATCTCTTTAGCCGGACCAAAACTCTTTTCATCGCTTTTCATTGAGTTTTTCTTTTCTTAGGTTTTTATTATGAACTATAACACTATCCAAAGAATCCATTGTATCATCATTCTACACTGCACAACGCACAGTCTATTACTGATAGTAAAAATGTATCTTACACAAATGATTATAGCCTGATGTAAACTTTAAAATATGTGTAGTGACTTTATAACTCATAAATTGGTGATTATGAATTTGTATCTTGTATTATCCATGTTGAAAATGTATCGTGTCTGGTATGTAAGAGTTTGCCTTTATATGAGGAGAGCAATGGGTGAATTCATTTTGTTGTTATAATTTGTTTTATTTAAGCTATAAAATGTATGATTAAAACTTACTTTTTCGAGCGGGAATATTAAGAGGCCTTTTCACAAAGGATTGTAAATCAACTTTGAAAAAGGAGGGAATAAGGTGATCATGTGACATCGTAAAGACACTAGTGAATGGCTCAAGACACCTTTGGGGTGCGGCCAACCTCAGGACGAACTCTTCTCTCTTGCTCTTCTCTTAGCCCTTCTTCGGCTGGCTTTACTTCAGTGCCCCTCTGCCCAGGTTCCACACAATGTAGAGTTCAGGAAAGAGTTCTCTTCTCTGCTCTACGACTCACACACGTGATGGGGAGTCACAAGTCTCCCTTGCGGGAGGCCTTGCTTCAAAGCCCTGCCTGTTCATTCCAGCACCAAAACATCTGGCATCCAAAAACATACACGGAGAACAACCAGAACTTTATACGGACCCAGCCAAAGAGCCAAAGAACCAAAGAAATGCAACACAATGAAACGCAAGTACACCTCCAAACTTTTGCTAGAAAGTGCTGGTGTTTTATTTAAATACTTTGGGTAACCCGGCTGCAAATTGAGGTATAATAAATGAAGTATTGATGGTTCTCAGGACTTGGCCTATTGACCCCATAAAGTTCAATTTTTCTCTGTTACAGGTCATTTCCATTCACTTTCTGTTACAGCTCATTCACCAGCCTGTTTTTATGTTTGTCTATGTGTGTTAGTTTAGTTTTTATGTTGTAGATTAGCAATAAAGTCTTGTTTGTATTCAAAGATCATTTGACTGTGGTATACAGTACTTTGATAATCTCATCAATTGATTCTATGCTCTGTGCTCGAACAGTATTTAACCTATTTGTGATAATATTTTCAATGGCCATGAGAATAGTATTACTCTAAAGAGTTAACAGATGCGTCATATCAACTCAGCGTTGCCGAGTGATCAGACGTACATCTTAATTCTTTCAATATTCCCTCAATTAATCATAATTCCCTTTAATGGTGGAGAATTTTTATTCAGATTTCTAATTTGATCATTTGTCATTTATCCTTCATATAATGGTGGTCAAACGCAGCCAAGATTCCTAAACTAAGTTACATATGAAATCCTACATATTTTTGGTGATGAATGCTGGCAGTTGTAAATATACCCTGCCACAAAGTCGCTAATTTCCTACACACACGTGTAGCTAATAATTTAACATACAAACCACAATGATGGTGACTACCAAAAATAATACTGAGCAAAAGATAATCAAGGCATGACAAATAACTAAAAGTGACGACAAATAAAACAACAACAGCATAAAAAAGCAGCAAATAATGAATTTACTGCATTTAACCAGAGATATTATGGCTTAACTCACTTTTGGAAGGAAGAAACAGCACTTGTTAAAGCATTGGGCTTGTCACATTTTGTCAAGAATTATCTGGGGATGAAATTCCAACACAGCCAACATAAAGATGCAAAATGTTAACATGTGCACAATAACCAAACTAAACTATCTGCAAAGATCTGCTTTCTAAGAGGAATGTTTATGCATTTATTACTTTGATTTGACTGATTTACTGTAGGGTCATTCTAAAGTGTATTTAAGTTTATCTTTTCTTCATAACACATTTTTAAAATTTATAAAAAGTTACCAGTCATTGTTTAAAATAATTTTGAGCTGTTTTTATCGCTTTGCAATTGTCCAAGAGAGAGGTGGATTACATCCATACTCATTTCTTATTTCTTCCTTGCATTCACAGATGTCATCCTCAAATTTCGCAACCTTAATTTCACAACCTGAATTTAGCAATCTGAATATTTACCTGAATTTCACGACCTGAAATCCACCACTTGGGAAAATAAATAAACCCTGAAATTCGTAACCCAAAAAATGCCTATGAGGTGAATTTACATAATATATATATATATATATATATATATATATATATATATATATATATATATATATATATATATTTATATAAAAAAAAAAAAAACTGTGAAATGTAATAAAAAATTTTAAAAAAAGATCATGAATTTGGAGAACTTATTTTTATTTTTCAAATGCAAGCTCTGATGATATTAATCTCATCTCAATATCCTACACATTATGTTAAAAGATGTGCTCACAAAATCTGCCTCTACTTTGTTATTATGGTCTTATTATGCTTTCACCAGTTTGTATATTGATTTATGCAAATGTATTTAAATATATATGTTTGTGGCCTCGCCGACAAACGCTTGCTATTTCACAACTGCTTAATATCTCGTACCTCAACACAAACTTAGACATCCAGATATACACAAAAATTCTGTTACAGGAAATAATAATTATCAGAAATAATATGAGAATCGGATACATGTGTTTAGACTTGCAGTACGTCAGATGTACAGATATGTATCTGATTTAGAATCACATATGTGGCTCATTTCAGAAGTGAAAAAAAGCTGATCTGTTGCACTTTTTTATGTATACGCACGTAAAACAATATCTGATCTGTCAGATGCAATTAAAAAATCAGATTTTTGTGACAGTATAAATGCAGCCTTTGAATTACACATTTCACAGTGTCAGAAAAAATGCAAAGTTATAGCTTCAGATTTTTCTTTTTTTATGATTAACTTTTTTATTGATTCATCTATTAAACAAAGAAAAGCAAAACATATACAAACAGAATCAACACTAGCTTCAGATTTGTATTAATTGTTTTACTGTACTGAAAGAATGACAAACAACATAATGTGTAAAACAAATACATAGCGTTCATTTTTGGAAATTATTGTAAAAGACTGATTTATGTTTAAACTTCTGAATTATTTTTTAAATAAAATGTCCTACTTTTTGTCTTACTGCACAGGGCTCAGTACAGGGTAAATCTATGTTTAGACACAATGTTGCATAGCCCATCCCAATTTGCATACATTAGGGAAAACAATATTTAATGTACCCATATTTTGTTTATATCTTTCAGATTTATTCAAAGATGTTTGTTTTTACTGGTATTTGAAGGACATCAGGTAAATTTTATAAGAGCTTAGAGTTGAAGTAATGCATGAAAATATTACATTAAGGGTTTGTGTTCATTCTATTTAATGGATACATGTTTCAATCATACCCAATCCACTCGATCAAGTCCCTCATTAATTCCATATTTATTTAAGCATGTTTCTACTTTAACGACTAGAAAATAAATGTCTTGTATATGTTCAGCTTACTCTTCGTTACTGGAAATATTTGCCCAAGGAAAATCTAAATCTGTAAAAGGTGCTACAATTAAACATGATGAATAGCCTGAAAATATACCTAAAATCAGCCTTATTCATTAAAAGCGACACATTTAATTATATATGTATGCATTTATAACACAGCTCTCTGGAATACTTGATTCTGATTTGTTGTTTGTTCTTTTTTTTTTTAAATAACCACTAAACTGTTGTCCCAGTAAGTAAACTGATTTTCTGCATGGCTGTATTTCTTGTTAGCCAGTCATTATCACAAAACAAATCTCTTCACCTGTTGGTATTTATTTTGTGATGATGACTGTCTGACCCAATTATGTACAGTATGTATGTAATATCAGTGATAATGTACAGTCGGTCTGTATATGTACTTCATCTACAAGTATTTTTTTTTCTCCACACTTCATAGCATATGTCTTCATTCAATGCCTTTGGCTTTTAACTCATCTCTCACTCTTTTCAGGTAGTTGGGATCTGGGTAACCATAGCTGTGGACAGAAAATAATAGCACAATGAAGTGATAATGTACAAATGTTCTATTAAAGATAAATATACAAATATTAAACATACTGTAGAAAAAAAGGAAATGAGCTATCAGGGAGTAAATGAGTTGGGGCATGCCAAGTACTCAACATCGCTCCCATTATAAACAACTGAGCTGTCTACACTGAAACACATACACTGCGACTTCAGCCCTTCTAAAATAAAACTGTCGTTTACAAATATCACATATTGATTGCAATGAATTTTATGAATTACATATTTAAATAACGTCTATCTATTGCTTTAAAAGCAGCTCATGATGGCATAATGACGCTGAATTAAATTACTTTGGATGTTAGAATGTGTTCTCAAAACCTGTACAACTTGAAACAAAACAAGTGGTATGTTTATTTGTGAGGCAAATATGTTGTAACAAAATCAGTTCTCAATTCAAATGGAAATGTGGGCTTACAGATCCCCCAGCTAAAAACTGGCTCAGGCACGAGAACAGTACTATTTTAGTGAAAAAAGATACAAGAGGACATTTAATTATTTATTACCGTTCAGGTCCACCATAACGACTGGTCTTATGATGTATATCATTCCAGGTGACAGTATTCTTTGCACCAGAGGTTGTTGACGTTCCAACAGTAAAAATCAGTTTCTGATCAAAAGCCCTCTGCAGGAGTTTGAGCACGTGATTTCCCTCAGTGTTGTCAGGCAGATAAGCAGTGCGATATGTCCCATTATAAAACTGTCCAGGGTTTGGATGCTTACTCTAAAAAATAAGTCAAGTGAAGTTTAATCTTAACCCTCAATGAAATTATAAGAAAAAAATACCTAAATTTAACAAAAATACTCTTTAAAAGCACCTCCAACAGAACGCTTACTAGAGTGACAAAATATTTGCAATGGATGAAAGTTAAGGTTATTTGTTAAGATTAAGAAATGTTCCTGTTTGACTACTTGTTCTTGGATATTAACAATGTCATGCCTCTGGCTATTACCATGTTTAGGTGAGATAGGGTAAAGGGGTGAAAGTTTTCAAAAATAAGAAGAGGCTGCACGTTCTAAAATATGGAAACTACTAATCCCTAGGGGATTTCTAATGTCGGAGAAGTTTAAGAGAATAGTTCAGAAATATAATTCATATACAGTAAAGTCAACTTAATGATAAGGTCTGATCTATCCCAATGTATTTCTAAATAATGCAACAAAAAGTTAATTTTAAAAATACATTTATTTTCACATACCGTCTGGGTACCACCTGGCATTTCGTAATTGATTTCAATAATGCCGGAGTTTGGATATCCAGGGAGACTTTCTCTGTGCTTTTTAACATACATTGTTCCATCCGGCTGATTCCCCTCCATCTTCCCAAAGACTTCCTTACACACAGGACAGATTGAACCCATAGCCTCCACTGCCCTCTTTATACATTCAGAGCAAAACTTATGTCCGCACTTCAGTTGTTTCTCATTGGTGAAAATTTCCATGCAAATAGGGCACTGTTCCTCTTCGCCATGTGCACCTTTACTGTCTGTTGTAGAGTTTTCCTTTACTCTTTCTCCTGACTCTCCATTAAAACCAGTATCACTATCATCTTTCACTCTAAAATGAATTCCCACCTTCCAATCTTGTCCACCCACTGCTTCTTGTCCAAGAGAAGGTGTGTTGTCCCATTTGATTCCACTTGTGTGAGGGATATCACTTGAGTAACCAATCAATTTCTTCATCTTTTCAGCAAACACGTTCTTCTGAAGTGTCTTCTCAATCTCAGCAATGGCAGGGCCAAGGTGCTCTGGAAGTCCAACAAGCCTCCAGGAACCATACACATCTACTGCAATAACACAATAATGCTGGCTCTGAAGTTTCTCTACTATTGGTGCAACAATATTTGCATCTTTAGGGATTTTAAGTTCACAGGTGAAAGTTGCTGTAGCAAGCTTCTGGTAGAGTTGCATTAAGGCTCTGAGCGCATGGCTTTCAAGATTTGTACATTGGCCTATTTTGGATTGAGCTCTCACCTTAATGGTTAAATTGTTCTGATGTTTTTCAGGGTGAAATGACACCCCATATTTTTTCTCAAGCTGTGCTAATTGTCCATCATAGGAAATTTTAATAAGATCCCAATGAACCTTGTCCATCTCAAGTTGAGTTGGAAGGTCCTTAGTGTCCATCACCAGGGAAGTCCAATTTTGTTGAAAAACACTGTCACCTATTTGCATTTTACTTGATTTGTCCTTGAATTGGCTTTCCAGTCTTGCAGCCTCTGCACCTTCTACCAAACCAAATTTTCTGTTTATCATGTCAGTGATTTTCTTTGGTCCTAAGAACAGACAATTACTGGCAGATATGGACAACATCATCCTTTGCTCTTCTGATTGGATGTTTCGCTGAATCTCCTTCACAATATCAGAATCCATGTGAGTGTGGTGAAAAGTAGCATAGCTAAAATTTCCAAAACACTCCTGTAAAAGTTTCTGAAAGTTCTCAGGTGCTTTAGACATAGAATCAGAGCTTGCGCTATGGGTAGGTCTGAATGTGACTGATACCTCTGCAGAAAAAGTGACTCCATGTTCTTTCTCAATTTTTTCCAGCTCCTTTCTGTAAGCATGATGCATATACCAGTACTGATAGAGGGGGACAGTAAGTGCAACTAAGGGTGTGGTCTCAGCACTATTTGGGGCTCTCTTCACTAAAATGTCCTTGCTATTGTTTGATTCTTCTTTTGCAGAGATCTGAAGCATATCCGTGTTTGCCTACAAATATGACACCATTAAGGATGACTTTGCATTTACAGTGGAATAAAAATGAAATGACAATACCAAAATACTGATGCAGGACATTTTATTTTATTTGTTTCTTACTACTCTACTGAGAGGTTGAACAGAAATGCCACAAGCAGGGTCCAAAGTTTACACTTGCTAAGCATACTAAGCTTAAGTGTGATAAGGCTATGGTGATACTAAATAAAACGTCCTGGTTACTTTAGTGACCTCCGTTCCCTGATGGAGGGAACGAGACGTTGTGTCAATGTAGTGACACTAGGGGTCACTCTTGGGAGCCCTAAACACCTCTGATCTTTGAAAAAAGGCCAATGGGAATTGGCGAGTGGAATTTGCATGCCACTCCCCCGGACATACGGGTATAAAAGGAGCTGGTATGCAATCACTCATTCAGGTTTTGTGCTGAGGAGCCGAGACAAGGTCCCAGACATTTCAGCGGGTAGTTCAGCATTGTGGCAAGAGGGACACAACGTCTTGTTCCCTCCATCAGGGAATGGAGGTTACGAAAGTAACCAGGTCATTCCCTATCTGTCACTCACTCGACATTATGTCGATGTAGTGACACTAGGGGTCCCTATACAAAACGCCACGACTACTGAACTGTGTTACGTGGACTAGGGGTGTGAGACAGGCAGACCTCTGTGTGCCTCGTAGCCAGTGCACCAGGCCGTCTTGTAGCCTCCCCCAACGCTCTTATGAGCGGCAAACGGTCCTTCGGGAACAAGTCAACTGCCCAACAAATAGGGACAGGCTAGCCCAGCTGTGGCCTCTTTTCTGCTTTTTTTCCCCAAAAAAAAGTGGAATTTGTTAACCAACTGGGGGCCATAAATGTCTACATTGGGGGGGGGGGGGGGGAGACACCACAGAGACCACACCCTGCTCAGAGAAGGGGGGGGGTATTTTGAGTGGAAATATGTCATATGGTCTTACCGAGTCTTGTCGGAAGTATGTCATGTGGCGAAGTCGCCTGGTAGGTCCTACCCGAGGGGGGAGGAGTTTCTACAAGCATGGTGACCGGGGGCTGAGGGGCCTCTGTCCAAGGAAGATGCATTTACCGACAGGGAAACGATTTAGCGGAAGATATATCACATGGGGTTACCTATGGGGAACCAGTGTATGTGGAGCACCTACCCCAGTACAGGGCTTAGTTAGCACATGTACTGGGCCAGCAGCGAGTTTCTCCGCAAACTCGTCTGCCACAGGGCTAAGGAGGAAAGTCATCCAGGGATCACAACTTGTGAACAAGACTGGGAGTCAAAGGCGCAAGTCTTTTTCCTCATGGGAGGGGAAAGGCGCTATATGCAAGTGGTACACCCGGCCAGCTGTCCAGGAACTTACCTTTCAGACCTGACAACACACGGGACGAAACAGGCTCAACCCGGAGATTATAGAACCTCGCAAATGTGTTGGGTGTCGCCCAGCCCGTTGTTCTGCAGATGTCTGCCAAAGAGGCGCCACTGGTCAGGGCCCAGGAGGCCGCTACACTCCTAGTAGAGTGGGCTCATAGCGCCACTGGGGGCGGCACGTCCTGAGTGTGATATGCCATCACAATGGTGTCAATGACCCAGTGGGCGATCCTGTTTGGAGACAGCGCTTCCTTTCCACTGTCCACCAAAGCAGACAAAGAGCTGCTCTGTCGCGAGGAGCGTGAGGTCCGAGAACCACGTCTGGGTGGGCCAGTAGGGTGCTACTAGGACGACCTGCTCCTCCTCCTCCCTGACCTTGCACAGGGTCTGTGCAAGTATGCTCACTGGGGGAAACGTGTATTTACGTAGTCCAGGGGGCCAGCTGTGTGCCAGCGCATCTATACCGAGGGGTGCCTCGGTCAGGGCGTACCAAAGCGAGCAGTGTGAGGATTCCCAGGAAGCAAACAGGTCTACCTGTGCTCGACCGAATTGACTCCAGATCAGCTGGACCACCTGGAGGTGGAGTCTTCACTCTCCCCTGAGTGTAACCTGTCGTGATAACGTGTCCGCTGCAGTGTTGAGGTCGCCTGGGATGCGAGTGGCTTGTAGCGACTTGAGGCGCTGCTGACTCCAGAGAAGGAGACGGCGGGCAAGTTGTGACATGCAACAGGAGCGTAGACCGCCTTGACGGTTGATGTACGCTACCATCGCCATGTTGTCCGTCCGGACCAACACGTGCTTGCCCTGGATCAACGGCCGGAACCTCCACAGGGCAAGCAGTACTGCCAACAACTCGAGGCAGTTGATGTGCCAACGCAGCCGCGGGCCAGTCCAGGAGCCGGCGGCTGTGTGCCCGTTGCATACGGCGCCCCAGCCTGTCTTGGAGGCATCTGTCATAACCACGACGCGCCTGGAGACCTGCTCTAGGGGAACCCCTGCCCGTAGAAATGCTAGGTCGTTCCAAAGGCTGAAGAGGCAGTGACAGATCGGCGTGACGACCACGCGATGTGTCCCGCGGCACCATGCCCATCTCGGGACTCGAGTCTGAAGCCAGCGCTGAAGCGGTCTCATATGGCTTGGTGAACTTGCAGGAGAGTCATGGCGTGCGGGGCGGAGGTGGCTTGTCCAGCGGCACCGTAGGCCTTAGCCGTCAGGGACGACGTAAACCTACAGACCCTGGACAGGAGCTTCGGGCGCCCACGCCAGGAGGCGGCGCTCTGCAGGCACAAGTGTACCGCGAGTGCCTTATCCACCTGGGGGATCACCGAATACCCCTTGGCCGGCCCACCATCGAGGGTAGTGAGAGCGGGGGAGCTGAAAGATCGGGAATGGGCAGTAAAAGGTGACCCCCACGATCTTGTCAGCTCCTCATGCACTTCCGGGAAGAAAGTGACCGGGGCAGGGCATGGCCTTGAGAAGCGCTCTGGGCCCAGGAACCAATCATCGAGCTGCGAGGGTTCAGGGTTCCGACGCTCGCAGCTGCCCGGGAAAGCATGTCCGTCATCTCCGCGTCGGCCAGAGACTGGGCGACCACACCTGAAGGAGGGAGCCCAGCCAAGGCGTCCACGTCAGAGTGGAAGAGCCCCCTCTCCGATGCTGCGCTCGATAACTCATCGTCTTCCCGGGCTCCGAATGAGAGGTCGAACTTGCCGTGAGACGAGCCGGCGGTCTCATCCGAGAGCCCGACCGGGGCAAGCGAGCGTGCTGGGGAATGGGAGGTCTGTGGGGGTTTACCCGGTAGAGGTGCTCCCAGATGGTCCCCAAATCGCCCCCAGTGCTAACCGGCATGGCCTCATACCCGTAGGTAGAAGGACCGAGGCGGGGAGCCGCTGGGGTGGCTTGCTTTCTTACGAATGAAAGCCGCGACCGCAACGTTGCCATGGTCATTTTCTCGCAATGAGGACAAGACCCATCCACGAACGATGTCTCCGCGTGGGCAGCGCCCAGACATGTAAGACAGCGATCATGGCCGTCAGAAGCGGAGAGATAACGTCCGCAACCAGGAATAACACACAAACGGGAAGGCATCTTTAAAAAGACGTTCCTTGTGTGCCGCTTTTAGAATGAAAATATACTCTTTTTAGAATATTCTCTTTTTGTTATTCTGCCGAAGCGCCCAGGGGCGTTCTCTGCACTCCACGGGTGCAGAGGGGGAGAAGTCGCTGAAATGCAGCATAAAATCCAGCAGATGAGGTGAATGAACTCACGGATGAATTCAGCTTCAATGAATAGAACCACTCGGCTCTGAAGAGAAATCTGAATGAGTGGTTGCATACCAGCTCCTTTTATACCCGTATGTCCGGGGGAGTGGCATGCAAATTCCACTCGCCAATTCCCATTGGCCTTTTTTCAAAGATCAGAGGTGTTTAGGGCTCCCAAGAGTGACCCCTAGTGTCACTACATCGACACAACATCGAGTGAGTGACAGATAGGGAACAGAGACTCTCATCAGTTGGCTCATTACTTCATTAGGAACTGAAACATTACATGGATCAAAATTTAGGAACAATAGTACGATGCTCACTGATGTTATTGACTCAAGCGCTTCAAAGTAATGTCTCCTAAACAGTTATCTAGGACAGTGGTTCCCAAAGTGTGGACCACATGTATTGCAGGAGGGGTGTTAAGTTCCTTATAAAATGAAAGGTATCATTTTTTAAGACATTAAAATATCATTATGCATGATAACATTTGTTTTTCAATAGTCTAAAGTGAAGAAAAATGTTTAAACCGATATTTACAAAAAATAAATAAATAAATCTCCATACTTTGAGGAGAGACCACTTTGCACACTAGTCATGTTTACAAATTATTTATGAATGTTCAGCTAATTAGTAACCATATCTACCTTGTGTAAAATAGGGGTGGGGGAAAAATCGTTTCAGCGATGCATCGCGATTCATACTCAAACGATTCTGAATCTATTCTCAAAATAATCAGAATCGATTCTGAGTTCAGTTTAAATCACGGCAGAGCAGTGGTGCAGTGTTGCCAACTTAGCGACTTTATTGCTAGATTTTGCGACTTTTCAGAACCCTTTAGCGACTTTTTTCTAAAAAGCACCTAGCGAAAAATCTAGCAACATTTTGGACAAATCTTAGCTACTTTCCGTAGTAGAGTCGCCAGTACTGGCGTGCGAGCACGAGATCTTGCTTTCCTGCTGCAGGCACACCTCTCTCTGCATCTACTCTATTCAGTGAGTGGCAGACAGAGGAGCAGTACATTCAGTTGACCACACGGCAGCTGACACAGACATGAATGAGCTGCACATGTGCAAACAGAGTTGCCAAGGACCAATCAATAATCTGTATGGTTTGCTCCTCCTTTGTTTTAATTTGAACAATTTAATTTGACCATTATTTTTCTTGCTTATCACTCACCGTTAAACAGACGGAGGCTGTGCGCTGTGTGAGAGAAAAAATAAGACATTCTGTCGCTTCTAACTTTCTCTCTGAGTGATCATTTTACATGTAAATTTAGCCAAAATCACAGCACAGCCGTTGTCTTTAACTTGTGTTATAAAATCAGGATTTTAGCAGTGCAGAGCAGCAGCTTGGAAATTGCAGAATGCAAATACGACGTGATGACATCATGAATATGCTAATTAACGCATGACGTCATCTAGCGACTTTTAGCGACTTTTTTAGCAGGCTTTAGCTACTTTTCATTGAAAGTAGTTGGCAACACTGCAGTGGCGTGCGCCAAAGACAGATATAGAAACAAAGACACGAGTTAAGTGCATACACTAAAGTCAAGTGCACAAACACGAATACTTGCAGACCAGCTATATCAAACACATGACCATTTGTGCCCGAATGAAACTACGATCCCGAAAATCTTTCACAAACCCACGCACATAGCAACGGGAGAGTTTATTCGAGGTAAGAAGCCAACAAACAACATGAAAGACAAGCTCACACCCATTATTGCACTGATTTGCACACAACGGGGGAAAACACAGAAGAAAATAATGATGAGGCAGCGGTTCGGGAGATGTTGATGTTTTCATTTAATTCTTTTTTTTTTATGCCTTTCTCTACTCTTGCGCGCTCTCCATTTCATTGGCTTTTGCTTTAATGCTGGTCATTGCCGGTCACTCGCTTGTCAGGACAGTGCGCACACCTAATGATAAAGGTTTGAAATCCATCGTAGCTTTTGCGACAGCTGAAATAACTGCTGCACTCTCATAGAAGCAGATATATCTCTCATCCTGGACCAGCAACTTCCAGTTGTGGTTCAAAATTAAAGTGAATAGCATGGCATAGATTAATTTTAAATAATAATTAAATACTATTAAATTATTTACAATGCTTAAACAATACATATACATATATATATATATATATATATATATATATATATATATATATATATATATATATATATATATATATATATAATCAGTTGAAGTAATAGTATTCAGTGTGTTTTGATGGAGAACCAATATTTTTTTTCTTGTGCTTTCAAGAGATTTTTTATAAGGTTCAAAAGAAAGAAACAGAAAAACTGAAATACTCTTTTAAACTATAGAGCCATTTATCTTGTGGATGTTCCATGTTTTGCTTACAGCTCATACTGAATGTAAAAGGCCAGTTTATATAATGTGACTCGTTCTAATTTTTTAAAACAGCTGTTAAATAAAAAGCTCAAAGGGAAAAAAATAGAGTAAAAAATAAATTTTGAAGAAACTGAAAAAAGAAAGAAATTGAAGGACAAGATGCATCTTGCTGCATCGAGAATCGTTTTATAATCGAATCGTTACACTTTGAATCGTAATCTAATCTAATCGTGAGGCTAGTGAAGATTCACACTTCTAGTGTAAAAGCAAATAACAAGTGTTTTACTCTTGTAGGAGTTACCAAAATATAAATTTCGTAAGAGCGCAGTCTGGTTCCAGAAGTAAAAATCCCATAAATTTTTTTCTATTGACTAATTGATTTTCAACAATGATTAACCTTTAAAGACAGACCTACCATGAGCTCCGAAGTTGTTCATCAATGGTATATGCTTCTGTTGAAGCCATCAGTCTGTTATTTCTACTTCTTTGTTTAAAAATTGTATTTGATAGTGGAATTCCTGGTAAACAACTACATTACCCATGGTCCAGCAGAGAAAGCTTCACCAATCAGAGAACCGCGGCCAACAAAGCCTGCGAAACGTGTCTATTGTACTATTGTACTAGCACAAATATGAAAAAATAATTAAAAAGTGAGTTGTAAAGATGTGTAAATAGTAAAAGCATGCTTACATACAGTACATTAACAAACAAACAGCAAATGTGTGGCCTTTACAGATGCTGGTTACTAATTAGCTGGACATTAATGAATAATTTGTAAACATGATTAGAGTGTGAAGTGGTGAAATATACTAATAATTTCTGAAAACAAATGTAAAAATATTCATTTATAAAGCCTTTATGAAAAAGTTTAAATATATCTGTAAGACAAATTATCTGTTTATCATTATGTAACACTTGTTAAAATTGTTTACAGATGTTAAAAATTGCAAAGCTACACTGGCAGCCAAAAGTTTGAAATAATGTACAGATTTTGCTGTTTTGGAAGGAAATTGGTAATTTAATTCACCAAAATGGCATTCAACCGATCACAAAGTATAGTCAGGACATTACTGATGTAAAAAAACAGCACCATCACTATTTGAAAAAAGTCATTTTTGATCAAATCTAGACAGGCCCCATTTCCAGCAGCCATCACTCCAACACCTTATCCTTGAGTAATCATGCTAAATTGCTAATTTGGTACTTGAAAATAATTTGCCATTATATAAAACACAGTTGAAAGTTATTTGGTTCGTTAAATGAAGCTTAACGTTGTGTTTGTTTTTGAGTTGCCACATTATGCAATAGTCTGGCATGTCTTTAGGTCAATATTAGGTCAAAAATGGCAAAAAAGAAACAGATTTCTCTAGAAACTCGTCAGTCAATCATTGTTTTGAGGAATGAAGGCTATACAATGCTTGAAATTGCCAAAAAACTGAAGATTTCATACAAAGGTGTACACTACAGTCTTCAAAGACAAAGGACAACTGACTCTAACAAGAACAGAAAGAGATGCGGAAGCCAGACGTACAACTAAACAAGAGGATAAGTACATCAGAGTCTCTAGTTTGAGAAATAGACACCTCACATGTCCTCAGCTGACAGCTTCATTGAATTCTACCAGCACAACACCAGTTTCATGTACAACAGTAAAGAGAAGACTCAGGGGTGCAGTCCTTATGGGAAGAATTGCAAAGAAAAAGCCACTTTTGAAACAGAAAAACTAAAAGAAAAGGTTAGAGTGGGCAAAGAAACACAGACAGACAACAGATAATTGGAAAAGAGTGTTATGAATCTTAACCCCATTGAGCTTTTGTGGGATCAGCTGCAAGGTGCGTGAGAAGTGCCCGACAAGACAGCCACATCTATGGCAAGTGCTACAGGAAGAGTGAGGTGAAATGTCACCTGAGTATCTGGACAAACTGACAGTTAGAATGTCAAGGATCTGCAAAGCTGTCATTGCTGCACATGGAGGATTTTTTGACGAGAACTCTTTGAAGAAGTTTAACATTAAGTTCTGAACATTTTTTTCAAATTGTAATAGTAATTTTCAAGTTATTAATGCCCTGACTATACATTGTGATCAGCTGAATGCCACTTTGGTGAATAAAAGTACCAATTTCATAAGATCAAAATCTGAACATTATTCCAAACTTTTGGCCACAAGTGTATATAGTAATGAAAGTTTAATAATTTGTAAGTAATTATTAATTTGTAAGTATTTGAATTTACATTACAAAATGCTTAACAGATCATTAGCTAATGTAAGTTAAATTCACTAGTAAACATTAACAAGCACATTATCTCATATTTCTATGAGAAAATATGAATTTAATATTCAGCTCTGAATATATTTGAATATACATAAACTCATAATCTGTTAGGTGTTTTATAATGTTTGTAAATTATTTATTAATGTAAATTCTTACAAAGTGTTACCAGTAACAGTAATCAGGTTACGCAGATTTAAAATGTAATATTATCCAATACAATTATTCAAATACTTGATTTTTTAATCTAACTACATAATCCAGAGATTACATGTCATATTTTACTACACAGCACTGCGAGTAGCTGTGGGTTTAACATGTCTGAGTGTCCAGTGCTTTGTTTGAAATATTATGAGCCATGGCTGGACCTTTCATTGGACCAGTAATGTCAGGCTATTGCACACCTATGTGTCCAAATGTCCAAAACACGTCACCTTAACGAAACTCATGCCATCACCTACAAATTTTATGCTAATTTTGAGAGTTTATGCACATATCAAGAAATTCCATTCAAGTTTTCTTAAGCACAAATTCAAATTTCACATAAATACAGGTGCATCTCAATAAATTAGAATGTCGTGGAAAAGTTCATTTATTTCAGTAATTCAACTCAAATTGTGAAACTCGTGTATTAAATAAATTCAATGCACACAGACTGAAGTAGTTTAAGTCTTTGGTTCTTTTAATTGTGATGATTTTGGCTCACATTTAACAAAAACCCACCAATTCACTATCTCAAAAAATTAGAATATGGTGACATGCCAATCAGCTAATCAACTCAAAACACCTGCAAAGGTTTCCTGAGCCTTCAAAATGGTCTCTCAGTTTGGTTCACTAGGCTACACAATCATGGGGAAGACTGCTGATCTGACAGTTGTCCAGAAGACAATCATTGACACCCTTCACAAGGAGGGTAAGCCACAAACATTCATTGCCAAAGAAGCTGGCTGTTCACAGAGTGCTGTATCCAAGCATGTTAACAGAAAGTTGAGTGGAAGGAAAAAGTGCGGAAGAAAAAGATGCACAACCAACCAAGAGAACCGCAGCCTTATGATTGTCAAGCAAAATCGATTCAAGAATTTGGGTGAACTTCACAAGGAATGGACTGAGGCTGGGGTCAAGGCATCAAGAGCCACCACACACAGACATGTCAAGGAATTTGGCTACAGTTGTCGTATTCCTCTTGTTAAGCCACTCCTGAACCACAGACAACGTCAGAGGCGTCTTACCTGGGCTAAGGAGAAGAAGAACTGGACTGTTGCCCAGTGGTCCAAAGTCTTCTTTTCAGATGAGAGCAAGTTTTGTATTTCATTTGGAAACCAAGGTCCTAGAGTCTGGAGGAAGGGTGGAGAAGCTCATAGCCCAAGTTGCTTGAAGTCCAGTGTTAATTTTCCACAGTCTGTGATGATTTGGGGTGCAATGTCATCTGCTGGTGTTGGTCCATTGTGTTTTTTGAAAACCAAAGTCACTGCACCCGTTTACCAAGAAATTTTGGAGCACTTCATGCTTCCTTCTGCTGACCAGCTTTTTAAAGATGCTGATTTCATTTTCCAGCAGGATTTGGCACCTGCCCACACTGCCAAAAGCACCAAAAGTTGGTTAAATGGCCATGGTGTTGGTGTGCTTGACTGGCCAGCAAACTCACCAGACCTGAACCCCATAGAGAATCTATGGGGTATTGTCAAGAGGAAAATGAGAAACAAGAGACCAAAAAATGCAGATGAGCTGAAGGCCACTGTCAAAGAAACCTGGGCTTCCATACCACCTCAGCAGTGCCACAAACTGATCACCTCCATGCCACGCCGAATTAAGGCAGTAATTAAAGCAAAAGGAGCCCCTACCAAGTATTGAGTACATATACAGTAAATGAACATACTTTCCAGAAGGCCAACAATTCACTAAAAATGTTTTTTTATTGGTCTTATGATGTATTCTAATTTTTTGAGATAGTGAATTGGTGGGTTTTTGTTAAATGTGAGCCAAAATCATCACAATTAAAAGAACCAAAGACTTAAACTACTTCAGTCTGTATGCATTGAATTTATTTAATACACGAGTTTCACAATTTGAGTTGAATTACTGAAATAAATGAACTTTTCCATGACATTCTAATTTATTGAGATGCACCTGTATAGTTGGATTTAAACCCAGCAACTGTCACTAGTATATTTGTAGGAGGCCAGACAATTTTGTACAGGCTTTGCATGGTTCTTAAAACATAATTTATCATATAACACGAACCTCTCAGTAATCGAGAATAAAAAACTGTAATGTCCTTTGCCATAATGCTAGACAAATTAAACATGATACCTTTGAAAAGGGAACTTCTTTCTTGTCCAGCATGGATTTTAAGTTTTGTGCTTCAGGCAGAGAATGTGTTTCATCCAGCACAATCACTTCCTTAAATGGATATTCAGATTTAAACTTCAAAGGTACTTTTTTGATGTTTTTTAAAACATTCAGAGCTACAGAAAAAAAGAAAAATATGTTATAGTCTGTGTTCTAAATCTCTGTACAAAATATCGTAAAATGAAGTAAAACCATTTAGATTCTACCATCCATCAGATTTCAGAAAGGTACTATACTAAATTTTCATAAAATGTGTTACCTTCTGATGGGCTAATCTGCACCTCTGCATAGTTGGAGTCAGCCATGAGTTCAAGGCTGATGACACTGCATTGTTTTCTAACATCTTTGGACAAATGACTGTTACACCAGGCCTGAAGGGCTTTCTCCAATGATAATTTCTTTTTTTTCTCTGAAAGTGATTCTTGCCAGATCACTTTGACTTTAAATTTTGCAATATCATGTGATGCAGAGGCGTTTGGTCTGTTATCATCAGCTGTATGGCTGTCCTGTTACAGAGAAAATATTTATGAATGCAGTTTCTCAAACTCACATATCTGAATATAATAAAAGCTCCAGGCTCAGAGCAGAATAACATTTCAAAATCGTTTCATGCAGAAAATCCAGAACCTCAACTGCACCAGACAGCATTTTTGGTATAATGTTGATAACAACAGAAAATAATAATAAATATATAAATATATACTAATTAAAAAAATTAACACAATAACACAAATATTGTTAGTTGATCTCAACTTGTATTGAACCTTGTGATTATGACCCTCGTTACATCTTTAAGATCTAGCCTATGGTTCAAGATCTACTGTGAATACCTCCTTTGATGATGAAAATGATCTTGGATCTGGAGACCTTGAGATGTTTTGATGCTTTGTAACATCATGGAGGTGTTGTAGGGTCTGTCAACTCATCTAGACCCCTATATATGTCCTATAATTCAGGGGGGAAAAAAGCCTCATGAAGAAGTCCAACCATCACTTTCATAATTAAACAAGTTTACTTGGCCGGTAAATTTGAAGAGTTATTCTGTCCAACCATTTTTAGGTTATACAAAGTTTACATATAGATTAAACCTCAGATTAAGTCTAATATATTGTATTACATGGCTTTCTGGAATTCTCTGTTCTGATTGGTCAAAGCATTCAGTGGTCAAATATTTCTGAATGATGACTGCACATCCAGACTCAAAACTGATATTGGTCATCCAGGTATTGCAGGAAATCTTTCCTATTTCTGTGTTCCTGTTCTCTCATATCACTCTGCAATTTCTACAAGTAATCTAATTAAATATTAGATTACTCAAATCAATATTCCATGCCCATTTATTTATTTATTTGGTAAGTGGCCATGCAATAAATTGGATAATGTCAGAAGTTCATTTTCACAGAATTAATATTGGCAAGCTGATCAGGACCTTGATGCAGTGCGAAGGCTGACTGCATATTATACCTTACGTAAATGTACGTTTGTGTTACAAATGGCCATCGCAAAATTTAGTGTATGGCTCAAGCTCTACTCTTGATCAGTACGATCTTTTATAGTGAGTCTGATCTATGTGGTAAGGATGGAGCTCTTGGCTCCGGGACCCCTGTTATGTTTTAATGCTCTGTATCATCCAGGGGTCCCAAAAGCATTGTTAGCCAACTATGGTCGCAAGTTGACAAAGTCAATATAGTTGAACGATTTGGTGTTTCCCAAAACCGTAGTTCCAACGAATATTTGCAAACCAGATCATACAGTTGTGTGGTTGGAACTACAGCTCTTTACCTGTGGTCAGAAGCATATTTCCTTATTAGTGTGTTCTTCATTTGACTTCACTGAGGCTTCTATGTCTTTAATTCCATCTGTATCTTTGATTCTGTCAAGATTTTGACCATGTTTACATGCATTTATGAAAACGGCTTATTCCGTGGTTTTGCAGAAAGCGGGGTTCTGAAATGTCATGTTAACACAAATGCAGCTGTTTAAGAGATTAAAGGCTGTTAAGACAAAGTGCTTTTTCACACACGTTTTCTGTCAGAGAACACAGCTTTTATGTGTTTTATGTTAACACCTAAGTGACGTTTATGGGTTTTTGAAGAATGTGCATGTGCGTATGTGCTCAAGTGCATTGGGGAACCCCGAAGTCTGACATAGAGTGGAAAGCCCACTGTTGCGGCATATGTATCTGACGAATTACACAGTGCAGCCATCGCTTTTGTGTCTTCAGCAGCCTTCTTGCATTAATCAGCTTTCTGGTGCACGTGTAAATGAGCTATTTTAATGGACATGACAGTGCAGAGAGATCAGTAATAAGAAAAGCACCATTAAGAAACTATATACTAGGTAAAGTTTGTCAAGAAGATTTTTAAAAGAATATTTAAGCTCTGCAGGTCTGCACAATGCAAGTGAATGGGTACAAACATTTTGAAGCTCCATAAAGCACATAAAGGAAGCATCAAATGTGTTATAAACAATTTTTGTGTTCTGGAATTTTCACGTGACTGATGAATTAGCCACACCCCCTCTTTCCAAAACCCCGCCCTCCAAAGATAACGTTGAGACCGAAACAGAGCAGTAGAGCAGCATTGTGTATTTCCATGGCTGTCCAATACAACAGTAGTACAATAACGCCCTCAATAGACAAACATTATAAATCTGAAAAAGGCATTAAACTTCTATGATCTGCTTCAACTACAACACTATGGGAATGCGCAAAATGACTGACAGGCAGAAAGCGTCAGAGACCACGGCCCGTGGACACATTTTTGTTTGCTGTTTACTGTGTCTAGAGCTGTCACAGAGATTGGCGAGATATCTCAAGACACTTATTTCAATAATATCTTTCAGGGAGTAGGACATTTTTTGAATCGCTTACAGCACCTTTAAAGTAATCCATAAGTCTCCAGATTGTTAAATCTTTGTCTTCGTAAGCGATATGACAGGTGTGGATGAGACACAGATCAGTATATTTAAGTCCTTTTTTAATATAAATTCTCCTCCCTGCCCAGTAGATGGCGATATGCACAAAAAATGCAAATCAACAAAAACAAAAGAAGGATGTGAAAGTGAAAGTGGAGATTTATAGTAAACAAAAAAAAAAGGACTTAAATATTGATCTGTTTCTTACCCACACTCATATTTCTTCTGAAGATATGGATGTAACCGCTGAAGTCATATGGATTACTTGTATGCTTCCTTAATGTGCTTTTGTAGCTTCAAAATTTTCATACCCATTCACTTGCATTGTACGGACCTACAGAGCAGGAATATTCTTCGAAAAATCTTTGTGTTCAGCAAAAGTAGTAATGAACACCTGGGATGGCATGGGGTGGTAAATTAGAGAATTTTCATTTTTGGGTAAAATATTCCTTTTAAGTTTGAAGATAAGACAGTTTGAAGGTTATACAGACAGACAGACAGACAGACAGACAGACAGGCAGACAGACCGACCGACCGACCGACCGACAAAGAATTGATAAACCCAATAATTGATAATCTTGTTGCTGTTCTGCTGCAATCCATTATGTACCACTTTCTAATTGTCATTAAACTGTTGCAGGGATTACATAATAAAATTAGCCATTTTTTATTGAAAATAAGTCATGTACAGTACGTGATTTGCAATGTCTTTTACAATTGTGAATGTGAAAACATCAACGGAGCAAATTTCAGCATACCAATATGTGGCAATATTGTGAATGAAATGAATGTATGTAGTTATCTGGCTAGCTTTTAAAGTTACCTTTTAGAAAATTCACTTGACTATTTTAGAAAGCTCAAAGGAGGAATGTTATAACCTTCAGATTTAAACTATAACTTGGTAAGACTTATGGCTTTGACTCTATTGTGGTTTAAGGTTGTGGCAAGGACACATCATATTGAATGATAATAGAATTTGAAAATAATTAACAATAAATTCAAGCTTTTCTAACCATTTTCTAACAATTTGTATTGACTCCATTCATAAAATAAATGAACATAAAATACGGAATCAAATTATATACATTAAGCCCCTTCCCCCAAATGCATGTTCTTGTTAGCTCAAAAAAGGGAGCCACCAGTAAAAGGAGTAGTTCACCTAAAATTGCAAAATTCTGTCATTTACCTACCCTTTTGTTTTTCATATGGTATTATTTTTCTTAGAACATAAAAAGACATAGTTTGCATAACTTTATTCCATAGAATAACAGTTTATAGTGAGTAGGAGCTGACTATAAACTGTTCCTGTATGGAAAAGAGCTTTGTAAAGATTCTTGAAGAAAAGATTGGATTAAGATTACACTGTAAAAATTAGGGTGAACAACTTGATTGTGAGTAAAGTTTGTGTTTGTGTTTTTATTATTATTATTATTATTATTATTTTGTGTATCTTCTTGCTATACAAGAGAAGGAAAATCTGCACTCAGGAAATGTCTAACAAAAATATTTGTTCTTTATTGTCTAAATGTAGCAGCAGGGGAATTCAATTGCTTTTAGACAATAAAGAACCAATATTTTTTGTAAGACATTTCAAGAGTGCAGATCTTCCTTCTATTGTCTGGATTTAATCATTTAGTCAAAGCACCTGGATTAGCTGGGAAAGCAAGGTGATTACCTCTTTCTGTGCCTTTTGCTAGACAGCTAACACAGCTATGTCATTTTACAAATCAATTAATAATGAAAATAAATTCAAATGATATTAATCTTTTCTTTGAGACAGCACGAAAAAGAAAGGTAAGCTGAATAAATCAGGCAAATAGGTAGCAATGCATACACAGTGGTAGTCATGTCTTATAAACTTCAAAAGAACCATTTATCTTTTAAACACAACAATGATCAATTTCGGGCCTTTTTCAAATTTAAAGCCTTTAGTACAAAAGTTATTTCATTCAGCGCCTTTTACTGTTTTAAAAACCTAAGAAGGATCATGTAGGATTATCGATGAACGAAGCCATCAAATGAACATAACACCACATTCCACAGATCAGAGAGATCCCCCACCGAGCCATTAGAGAGTCATAAAAACGAATCCATGGCACCTAAATTACTGAAGGAGACCATCTCTCCCATGCCTGCTTAATCTCAAACTAGCCCAAAATTTGAAGAGTAACAGTATGTTGGCTTTGTCAAACCAACATAATTAAACAAGCAAATGAAACACTTTGTGTAATATTTAGTACAAAGACGCTTAGTCCATAGTCCTTCCTACAAATGATTCAAACCTTAAAACCTATTAACCCTAAACCCTAAGTCCAAACTCTTAGAGTGGATGGAAAATAAATTATCCTTGAGAAATATAACATTTACTTTTGTTGATTAAAAGTAACAAAAGCTCTAGTTTCAAAATTGTGTTAAAATACATCTCATACAGTATGTGCTATAATCATAATACTTTTGATAGCAGTCATAAAAAAGACTAAAAAAGAGATACAAGGTCAGGCTGGTCTGTTTGCTGGTTTTAGAAGGGTTTTGAGCATTTGTTAGCTGGTCAGACTGAGAGACCAGCTAGCTGAACAGCTAAACCTAGTTGAACACTAGCTTGGCCATTCTTATTAAACCAGCTAAGACCAGCAAACCATCTTTTTCAGCAGGGAACAGGTAAATCATTATCTACCTGGTCAAATTCAGTCTTGGAAAGGACTCGGTCTTGTCCAGTAATGCTGGCAGGTTGAGTAGTGACAACAAAGCTGTTGGAAACCTGACAAGAGTAAAAATATTACTTAGTTTGCAGAATTACAATGAATGTCTTGGTTACTCACGTAACCATGGTTCCCTGAAAAGAGGGAACGAGACACTGCGTCAGAATGCTGACGCTAGGGGACTCCTCTTGGGACCTTGAAATCCTATACCATCACACAATTTGATTATCTTTTTGTTTGTTTTTGAGTTGCCACAGTATGCAATAGACTGGCATGTCTTAAGGTAAATATTAGGTAAAAAACGGCAAAAAAGAAACAGCTTTCTCTAGGCCCAGATGTACAACTAAACAAGAGGATAAGTACATCAGAGTCTCTAGTTTGAGAAATAGATGCCTCACATGTCCTCAGCTGATAGCTTCATTTTTTCATTGAAAAAAAAAACATTATAGTGATTTTGTTATTTTTATCAATTTTTAAAGTTAATTCTGCGTAGGACTGTCATAATTATGAAATTTGGCTGACGATCAAATACGTCTATCTTTTTGGTCTACTTAAGTTTGGTCAATTTTATATTTACATTGTTGTTTTTTTAACTTATTACATTTATATTATATTTTATTATATTTATTTATTATATATTTCGTTTCATCACTTCATCACTTCATCACACCACAGTAATAGAGTAAGTGTGCATCTCCTCGTCTGTCAATGCATGTATGAACCAGGAACACGGTGAAACCAGAGCGCTTTGCGTTCACTATCACAATTTATACAGTACTTGTTTGTTTATATTTTCGCGGGAGTTTGGCATGAGCAAACAATGACACAAATGCGCTGTTCATGGCATATACAGTATATTCGCTTTAAATTCACTTATTTGGGCATTAAAATGAGACTGGAATTAGAATGCACAATAATCATGGTAATCTCAAATAACTGCAATCAGCTGGTTATTTAACAGTTGCATCAGGCCTAATTATGCACTATTTTTGCATTAAAATGTGCCTTTTTCCTCACGGTCATGGATGAAAGTGTGCTTTTCTCTCACACACAAACACCACACAGGCAAGGGGAGAGAGAGAGAGAGAGAGAAGACATGCAAAAATGGTTAAAATGACAACTGATATGCTAGTTCCATTTCATGCCTCCAAAATGGTTTTCTTTTTTGTTTTTCTAATTTAACTGTAACAATGAGAGACAACACTTTGGAATTGTCTGTCAATGTCTTAAAAATGTGGAAAATAATAAAAGAAATACCATTAATGCAATCTCTGGTTTCAAGCACTTTACTTTTGTGAGAAAATAAGGCTTGTTAATAAAAAGCTGTGTCCTCTGAGGTGTGGAACTGGCCCTCTGCAAAGTCCCGCTCCCCTTAAGCCACAGTCACACCATATTTCGCGGTCCATTCACTTCCGATCAAATGCACCCAAATGCAGTGGACCGGAAACGCGAGCTCATGCGAAGAAATTTCACATTACGCTGCACACTAAGTTCAAGTTTGGTGAACTCTGACTTGTGAATTCTTATAACTAAAAGATGTAGGATGAAGACAATACTGAAATGTCACACACTGACCTCTTACCACAATACAAAGAATAGCCTACATATTTCAAAGCTGCATGTTTTTATTGTTGCAGGAAAGTACACAGTACATTAACATTTTGAATATAATATTATTTGCTATTTGTGATTTATTATTTATTATGAGCAGAAGCCTTCAACTGTAACATCATATAATGTCTATTGTGATGTTAGGACCCTGCCAATTGTTTACAGTTTTTGTGGCTGGAACCTGATATCCATGTTGTGTCTCTCGTGTTATGTGTGAGCACATGGTTTTGTTGGTGTTTTTATTGTCATGTGCTCTCGTGTCAGTTCTGTCTTGAGTGCCAACCCCGCCCAATCCCTTCCCTCATTACCCTCCTTGTTTGCTTCTCAATTTAATCTCTCTGTGAGCTCTGTCTTGTGTGAGTTCATTGCAGTCATTTCCCTGTTCAGGTGTAGGTTCTACCAAACCTGACAGAACAAACTGGCCCCTACTGGACCAAGTGGAAGCTTCACTGGTATACTCCTCTTACCATCTCCCAACCCCTGGTGCTCCATTAGAGAGCGCCATCACCCAGCTCAATTGGCTTCACTCCCACTGTTAAAGTGAGGAATATGTAAGGTAAGGTGAGGCCTGCGACTTCCTCAGCATGGCGGACGGGCTGGAATTGGAGGACTGATGATTCTCTGCTTTTGGGAGTTAGTGGGTTATCTTTCCCACTGCGGGGAATGGGCATCCTCTAACCAGTGGCCGCTTCCCCTGGTTGAGTGTCCCACCACCCCACCCTCAGTTAGCCACACTCCCATGACCCTTAGGTGGTGGAGAAGGAGTAATGGTTCCACCTCACGGCCGTCATTGACCATCCCTCTTCTAAAGTCCTGCTGCCAACCTTGGTGTTTGTTTCTTTTGTTTTGCCTTTTTTCAATTTTGTTCTTTTCTGTATTTATTTATATTTTCTCTGTTTTGCTTCCTGCATTTGGGTCCTCCATCCCTCTACCGAACCTGATATGCGGTGTCCAAAATCGACCAACATCAGTTCCTGACCTCACTGAAAGCCTTGTGTCTGAATGAGAGCAAATCCCTTCAGCTATGTTACTACATACAGTATAGTGGAAAGCCTTCCCAAAAAAGTGGAAGCTGTTATTACAGCAAAGGGGAAAATTGATGTCTAAGGTTTTGAAATCAAATGTTCATCAAGCACATATGGTGTCCACAAACTTTTGGCCATATAGTGTATTTGTGCATACCTTTTTACTGTTGCTGATACAGTCAAACTTTCAGCATCTGTTCTGCCACAAACACGGAGAGAAAGCGAATGCACAGAGAAACTGTGCACCTTTCAATGGTGCATTTATATATAGTATAGTTGCCAAAAAAGGCTAAATCCAAAACAAATAGTCCATGTGATAGATATTTGCTTTAGAAAGAAAGCAAACGCTTATATTCAATTGAAAAGAGACAAGCCTAATTTTTTGCTTGGATTGAAAAATGACGGCGAGTAGATAAAATATATTTAAAAAAACTATTATGGCAATGGACACGCCAGGTCTACCATTATTTTGGACTTAAAGAGGAACTTAAATTATGTTTCAGAAGTTTTTCAATCATTTCCATTCAAAATATTGTGATGTATTTCTTTATCAACCAAAAATATCAAGAGAATCACAAAATACATTTTTGCATATATCGCCCACCCCTATCGACTAATGTGACTGTTTAATGGTGGATAATGGAAATGTGAAATATGTGCACAAACAAATGTTAAAGTCTACCAATGTTCAAATATTACTATGTTAAATGCTACCATGGGAGGAAAGATAATTTGTTTTATATACTGAAGGAATAGTTCACCCAAAAATTATAATTCTCTCATCATTTACTCACACTCATGCCATTCCATACCAATATAACTTTCTATTTTCTGCTGAACACAAACAAAGATATTATGGAGAATGTCTGCAGTGTTTTCCCCCATACAATTCAAGTCAATGGGGATCAAAAATGTCAAGCTTCAAAAAGGAAATAAAGGTATTTGTTTGTTTATTTTTCAAAATGTTGCATGCATATGTGCTTTTCCTGGATATCTCAACAGACAGATTACTTCAAGCTTGAAGATGTGTGAACGAGCTTCTCTCATGACCACGACAACGAGAGCTAGGTCAGATGTCAAGATTTACTGTTAATAAGGACTAAAATTTTGGTATCATATCACTTCAGAAGGCTTGGAATTTTCCAATCGAGTGGATTGCTTTTATGCTACCTTTACATCCATTTGAGCTTGAAAATTTTGATTATAATTTTTGTGGGAACTATTCATTTAATTAACCGTTCCTCTAATCCATTTTTCTAAAATATGGATTAGAAGTTATAATACATTTTTCAGTTTAGCATGAGATTCATACTAACCTGACCATTAGGAAACAGATTGTTTTGCATCCCTTGATCAGTCAAATGATCATCACTGCTTGGTAAAGAAGGCTGATGAATAAAGAAGAATGTTCACTGTATTATTATTTATACAATCATATCATCACACTATTTATACAAAAATAGTTAAGGTAATTTGTTCTAATTTCCACAAACCACCAAATATTCTGAATATATCATAATGGATATATCAGTATACTACACTTTGCACTCCATTCACTTCCATTCGAATGCATCAAAACATGGGGGACTGGAAATGCAAGCTCATAAGAAGACATTTTACATTTCGCTGCACACGAAAGTTCAAGGTTGGTGAATCCTTATGACGAGACGACATGTGACCAACAGAAGACAGAAACATCACACACTGATCTCTTGGCTCAATACAAATGATACACATTTCAAACTGTGTGTTTTTATTGCTGCAGGAATGTGAGAAAACGTTTATTTTAAGGTGCACTCAAAAGTTTTTGTCATCTTGGACTTAGTCAAAATTCTAATTCAAAATTACAAATTCGGTTTATTAGGATTACATCTTTAATGAACAATTAGTGCTGAGTTCACCTTTAATATTTTGAATATAATATTATTTGCCATTTGTAATTTATTATTTATTATTACAAGAAGCTTTCACTGTGACATATCCTGTCCGTTGAGGTGTCCAAAATAATTTTACATGCTCAAGGTGTAGTGCAGGCTAGTCAACTGGCAGCCCACAGGCCAAATCCGGCCCACCAATCATCTGTCTGGCCCTCTGACTGATTTTTGATAAAATTGCCTCACCATCTGAAATACCAGAGCACTCTCCGTGCTAAACTCAGCGTTCGCAGGCATGAGCCTCAGCAATCAGTGGTGATTTTAACCAGAGACTTTTTAGCAGAGATGGGCCACTTCTATTAAAATGAACGGGAGAAATTGGAACGCCTAACGAAGAAGCTCTTGCACCCAACAGTCAATGGATGTTGAAAGGAAGTCCCGCTTTACAGGTAAAAGAGCCAATCCCCTTTTAGATACAGATATCACCTGTCAATCATCTCGAGAACATGCATGTGTATTAGCTATACAAGCCAGGAAAATTGCATTTTTAGGTTAATCTGAGGTAAAGAAAGCTCAAATTTAAAAGAAGAAGCACAATTTATGATACCAGCATTGTCAGATTTTACTGCTGATTTGAAATATGTTCTTTGATCATAATCTTGACTAACCATTTTTGAGCTTTTGGTGTTCCCCCATTCAAGTAGATAGATGCTGCACTGGCATAACTGGAAACAGTCTCCCGGGAGCGTTCCAAAGATGGACTGACTTGCTAGAAAGACTTTGGTTTAACAGCACTCATTGGCACGTGCAACAGCATTTAGCCATCATCAGTTGTCCAGACCGGAGCACGTGTTTTTTTTGTTTTGTTTTATTTTATCCCCATTTCTCCCAATCTGGAATGCCCAATTCCCACTACTTAGTAGGTCCTCATTGTGGCGCGGTTACTCACCTCAATCCGGGTGGCGGAGGACAAGTCTCAGTTTCCTCTGCTTCTGAGTCAGTCAATCTGCGCATCTTATCACGTGGCTCGCTGTGCATGACACCGTGGAGACTCACAGCATGTGGAGGCTCATGCTACTCTCTGCGATCCATGCACAACTTACCACATGCCCCATTGAGAGCGAGAACCGCTAATCGCGACCACAAGGAGGTTACCCCATGTGACTCTACCCTCCCAAGCAACCGGCCCAATTTGGTTGCTTAGGAGACCTGGCTGGAGTCACTCAGCACAACCTGAATTCAAACTCGCAACTCCAGGGGTGATAGTCAGCGTCAATACTCGCTGAGCTACCCGGGCGATAGTTACACTGCTTTGCTAAACGTGGATCGCACAGTTTAGGTGAGCATTTGATTGCGTCTTTCAATCAATTGTATTTATATAAATTGCTTTATAAATTGTGTGGAGTGCGGTCAAATCTACAGATGTAAAAAAAAAGATCACCGCAGTTGTTACAGAAATTTTGTCAGCACTTAAGCACATCTTATGCAACAAAAGAGAAATCGGTTATGAAAACTGAACGTTCAATGAAAATGTGCTGAAAAGTTTGCTTTTATTCACTATTCTTGAAGTGTCAAACAGACGTGTCTCATCAGCTCCTGCACTAGCTATTGTGTGCAAATTCACAATGTTTGCAGGACTAAATTTCTTCACTGAATAGGATGATACTTTACAGAAAAAATGGAAGAATAGACATTTTATCTCTTTTTTTCCCAGAAGAAAATTGAATTTACATGCATTCTTAAGTAAACATGGCATTTCTATATGACCATTGTTTTCGTATGTTTCATATGTCATTGTTTTCACCAAGCTGTTTGAACTTCACTGGTTACCAGTATTGTTTCGCATCAAATATAAAATAATCCTGCTTACATTTAAATCACTTCATGGTCTGGCACCTCGCTATCTTAGTGAATTGCTTCTCCCCTAAAACCCGATCCGCTCGCTCAGGTCTTCGGGGTCCGGACTCCCTTCTGTCCCTAGATCTCGCCTCTCTACTATGGATGGCAGGTCATTCAGCGTAGTAGCACACAATATATGGAATTCACTCCCTCTGAATCTTCGCAGCATCTCTTCTGTCTCAGAAATTAAATCTCAACTTAAAACTTTTTTGTTTTCTCAGTGTTATTTGTTTTAATGTGTTATGTATTCACTCTCAATGTCTGTACTATCTGAACTGTGTTTTTGCGACTGTTCATTGTTTCTGTATTATTGTGTTAATATTGTAAAGCATCCTTGAGCTCTGGAAAGTCTCCATATAAATTAAACATTATTATTATATGTGGGTTGATATTGTGAGAGGGCTTTAGCAGAGCTAAATGTTTCTCCTCGGTTTTCATAATTTATAAACAATAGCCCTAAAATTATGTTTTTGTTGTATTTATTTTTTTCAAAATAAAGTTGATCAAAAATTATTTGTTAGTTAAGAGTATAAGTCATGTTTATTTTTCAGCCAGATCTTATGAAAGAAATTTATGGCCATACCTTAAAACATTATAATTCAATATACAGTATACCCTGTGACTATTTTAATATGAATAAATGCACAGTATTAAAGGTGTCCTTTAAGTAACATGTTACTTGCAATGTAAGTGCTAGCTAAGATGAATACTGAAAAAAAAAAATGTTGGCCCCCTCGCAAAGCTTTCATCTGGATAATCTGACCCCCGCAAGAAAGTAGTTGAAGAGCGCTGGTGTAGTGTGTCTGCCTCTTTACTGTTGCTGAAACTGTCATGCCTACCATCATCTATCATTTCCTACCATCATCTGTTCTGCTACAAACAAGAGCAAAGTTGGGGGGCGGGGAGGTTGGGAAGATTCTTAGGGCCCAGGACAAATATGGGACCTGCAGAACTCCCAGTCTTTTCCTGCATGATTTTCTAAAATATGCTTCCCATTGAGCGGGTCTAAACACTTTCAGCAAAAGACGCAGTTGTTGACATGGAGACGGTACACAAACGTGAAAGGCATCTGTGTAGCACGTTCAACACAAGTATAAGTGTGATATACAGTCTATGTGATAGATTTTTGCTTTAAAATGAGGCTTCTCTCTTTTCAGTTGAAAATAAGCTTATTTTCAACTGAAAAGAGAGAAGCCTATTTTTTGGCATGGATTGAAAAACAGTGAGATGGTGAGCAGATACAATATTTTTAATAATTAGTGTTTTGTTGATGAAGTTATTTTATGGCTATATACATGGCAGGTCTGCCATTACTTTGGACTCAGTTTTAAATTAAAAAAAAGGAACTTAAATTATGTATTTTGTTTTTATCATTTTCATAAAAAAATGCATATATTGAGATATACAGTGCATCTGGAAAGTATTCACAGCACTTCACTTTTTCCACATTTTGTTATGTTACAACCTTATTCCAAAATGGATTAAATTCATTATTTTCCTCAAAATTCTACAAACAATACCCCATAATGACAACGTGAAAGAAGTTTGTTTGAAATCTTTGCAAATTTATATAAAAAAATAAATAATAATTAAAAAATAAATAAATCACATGTACATAAGTATTCACAGCCTTTGCTTAATACTTTGTTGAAGCACCTTTGGCACCAATTACAGCCTCAAGTCTTTTTGAGTATGATGCTACAAGCTTGGCACACCAATTTTTCAGGTTGGATGGGGAGCGTCGGTGCACAGCCATTTTCAGATCTCTCCAGAGATGTTCAATCGGGTTCAAGTCTGGGCTCTGGCTGGGCCACTCAAGGACATTCACAGAGTTGTCCAGGAGCCACTCCTTTGTTATCTTGGCTGTGTGCTTAGGGTCGTTGTCCTGTTGGAAAATGAACCTTCACCCCAGTCTGAGGTCCAGAGTGCTCTGGAGCAGGTTTTCATCAAGGATGTCTCTGTACATTGCTGCATTCATCTTTCCCTCGATCCTGACTAGTCTCCCAGCTCCTGCCGCTGAAAAACATCCCCACAGCATGATGCTGCCACCACCATGCTTCACTGTAGGGATGGTATTGGCCAGGTGATGAGCGGTGCCTGGTTTCCTCCAGACATGACACTTGCCATTCAGGCCAAAGAGTTCAATCTTTGTTTCTCATGGTCTGAGAGTCCTTCAGGTGCCTTTTGGCAAACTCCAGGCGGGCTGTCATGTGCCTTTTACTGAGGAGTGGCTTCCGTCTGGCCACTCTACCATACAGGCCTGATTGGTGGAGTGCTGCAGAGATGGCTGTTCTTCTGGAAGGTTCTCCTCTCTCCACAGAGAAATGCTGGAGCTCTGTCAGAGTGACCATCAGGTTCTTGGTCACCTCTCTGACTAAGGCCCTTCTCCCCCGATCGCTCAGTTTGACCAGGCAGCCAGCTCTAGGGAGAGTCCTGGTGGTTCCAAACATCTTCCATTCACGGATGATGGAGGCCACTGTGCTCATTGGGACCTTCAATGCTGCAGAAATTTTTCTGTAGCCTTCCCCAGATCTGTGCCTCGATACAATCCTGTCTCGGAGGTCTACAGACAATTCCTTGGACTTCATAGCTTGGTTTGAGCTCTGACATGCACTGTTAACTGTGGGACCTTATATAGACAGGTGTGTGCCTTTCCAAATCATGTCCAATCAACTGAATTTACCACAGGTGGACTCCAATCAAGTTGTAGAAACATCTCAAGGATGATCAGTGGAAACAGGATGCACCTGAGTGTCATGGCAAAGGCTGTGAATACTTATGTACATGTGATTTTTTTGTTTTTTATTTTTAATAAATTTGCAAAGATTTCAAACAAACTTCTTTCACGTTGTCATTATGGGGTATTGTTTGTAGAATTTTGAGGAAAATAATGAATTTAATCCATTTTGGAATAAGGACATAACATAACAAAATGTGGAAAAAGTGAAGCGCTGTGAATACTTTCCAGATGCACTGTATGTCTTTAAGATATCAAGAGTATCGCAATATAAATTTTTGCATATATCTGCCACCCTTATATACTAATATGACTGTGTTTAATGGTGGATGATGGAAGTGTGACAAGCACCAACAAGAGTGAAAATCTGCTAATGCTAAAATATTTTTACCTAAAATGCTATCATGGAAATAAAATAAAAAATAGATCATTTGTCAGTTGTTTATATTTAAGGAATAGTTAAACCAAAAATTATAATTCTCTTATCATTTACTCACCCTCATGACATTCAAAGCCATTACGACTTTCTTTGTCTGCTGAACACAAAATATTTTTATTCTATTTTATTATCTCTGTCTTGTCCTACATCAATCTACACTTCATATTCCATAATGACAAAGCAAAAAACAGGTTTTTGATAACTTTGCAAATGTATTAAAAAGAAAAAAAACAGAAGTATCACATAAGTATTTAGACCCTTTGCTATGACATTTGAAATTTAGCTCAGGGGCATCCCATTTCTCTGGATCATCTTTGAGATGTTTCTACACTTTGATTGGAGTCCACCTGTGGCAAATTCAACTGATTGGACATGATTTGGAAAGGCACACACTTGTCTATATAAGGTCTCACAGCTGAAAATGCATATCAGAGCAAAAACCAGGCCATAAGGTCAAAGGAACTGCCTGAAGAGCTCAGAGACAAGATTGTGTCAAGGCACAGATCTGGGGAAGGCAACAAAAAACAATTTTGGCTGCACTGAAGGTTCCCAAAAGCACAGTGACCTCCATGATCCTTAAATGGAAGTTTAAAATAACCAGGACTCTTCCTAGAACTGGCCGCCCAGCCAAACTGAGCAATCGGAGGAGAAGGGCCTCGGTAAGAGAGGTGACCATGAACCCGATGATCACTCTGGTTGAGCTCCAAAGATCATGTGTTGAGATGGGAGAAACTTGCAGAAGGACAACCATCACTGCAACACTCCACCGATCCAGGCTTTATGGCAGAGTGGCCAGATGGAAAACTCTCCTCAGTGCAAGACACAAAAAAGCACCACTCTCAGACTGTGAGAAACTAGATTCTCTGGTTTGATGAAACAAAGATTGAACTGTTTGGCCTCAATTCCAAGCATCATATCTCGTGGAAACCAGGCTCCGCTCATCACCTGCGCAATACAATCCCAATGGAAGCGTAGTGGTAGCATCATGCTGTGGGAGTGTTTTTCAACAGCAGGGACTGGTCAGGGTTGAAGGAAAGATAAACGCAGCAAAATACAGAGATATCCTTAATGAAAACCTGGTCAAGAGAGCTCAGGACCTCAGTCTGGGCTGAAGGTTCACATGCCAACAGGATAATGACCTTAAGCACACAGCCAAGACAATGAAAGAGTGGCTTAGGGACAAATCTGCGAATGTCCTTGAGTGGCCCAGCCAGAGACCGGACTTGAACCCAATAAAACATCTCTGGAGAGACCTGAAAATGGCTGTCCACCAAAGGTCCCCATCTAACCTGACAATCTTGAGATTATCTGCAGAGAAGAATGGCAGAAAATCCCCAAATCCAGGTGTGCAAAGCTTGTCGCATCATACCCAAAAAGACTTGAGGCTGTAATAGCTGCCAAAGGTGCTTCAAGTAAGTACTGAGTTAACGGTCTGAATACTTATGTCAGTGTGATTTCAGTTTTTTCTTTTTAATAAATGTATGGAGTGTAAATTGTAGATGTGAAAAAAAAAAAAATAATTTAAAGCATTTTAGCATAAGGATGCAACATAACAAAAAATGTGAAAGAAAAATTAAGGGGTCTGAATACTTTATTAATGCATTGTAAAGGTAGCGTAAAAGTAATTCATATGACTCAATATTGTTTATCTCAAGTCTTAAGAAGTAATATGATATACTTGGTTGAGAAACAGACCAAAATTAAGGTCCTTATTCATTATAAATCTTGAAATCCACCCAATCTCTTCTTGGCGAATTCTTGAGAGAAGCTTGTTCATGTTCTAGCAATCGAACCATGCATGTTTGCATGTTCACATGTGAACATACACAGTTTTTGATGCAACCAGAAAGTGCAGTACTATTTAAAACAAAGGAGGAAAGCTTCATTGATTAAGCTCCAAATTAGGTAGATTTGCTTAAGATTTATTTGTATATTTTTAAAAATGCAGCATATATGCTTTTCCTAGATGCCTCAACCGAAAGATTACTACTGCAAGCGATGACCTGTGAATGAGTCTCTCTCATGACAGCGCCAAGGAGCGCTAGGGCAGTTGTTAAGATTTATAGTAAATAAGGACTTTTTGTATCATATTATATTGCTTCAGAAGACTTGGAATATTCCAATATAGTGGATTGCTTTTATACTACCTTTATGTCCATTTTCAAGCTTGAAAGTTTTGACTCATTTTTGGCTTAACTATTCCTTTAACTCATTGCTCCTCTAATCCATTTGTCTAAAATAAGGATTTGAGGTTATAATAAATTAAGTATTTGATTCATACTAACCTGACCATTAGGAAATGCATTATGCTGCATTCCTTGATCAGTCGAATCAATTTGCATCCCTTGAAGATTATCAGTGCTGGGTGAAGTAGAAGACTGCTGAATTAAGAACAATATTCACTGAATTATTATTTATACAATCAAATAATCATTATTAATACAAAATATACAATAGTCATGGTCATTTGTTCTTATTGATTCCCACAAACCTGTTCTGAATATATCTTGTAATATAATAATATAATATAATATGTGTTTAAAATTAATTTGAGTTATGGAAGGAGTCACAAAAGAATTCCCAAGGAAGACAATTTTGCATTTAAAATGATGCTTTTACTAACAAATGGTGGGTGTCAGTGGCACATTATTATTACTGATTTACTTGTTTGTGAAAAATGTTGCCATTTTAAATTGTGTACACACCCCAGAATGTCTAAATGAAAATGTCTGTCTTTATTAGATATTTTGTCTATATAAAAGCTGCATGAACTGCTACAGAATCTTTATAAGCTTGTAAAAACTCTCTTCTGTTGTTTACTTTTCATAGCTACAGAAATAAAAATGGCCAAAATTCCTACATATTAATTGTAGTGCTGTCAGTCAATTAAAATATTTAATCACAATTAATTGCATGAGTTTTCATAGTTAATCATGATTAAATTGCATATTTTGAAAGTGCTGAAATTTTACTGTATATACTTCTTTTCCTGTAAAAATGCATACTACCCATACTAATCTTAATGCTTTTGCCATATCTATGTACAGTTGAAGTCAGAAGTTTACATACACCTTAGCCAAATACATTTAAATTTTTTCAGAATTCCTGACATTTCATCGTAGAAAACATTCCCTTTAGGTCAGTTAGGATCACTACTTTATTTTAAGAATGTGAAATGTCAGAATAATAGTAGAGAATGACATATTTCAGCTTTTATTTCTTTCACCACATTCCTAGTGGGTCAGAAGTTTACATACACTTTGTTAGTATTTGGTAGCATTGCCTTTAAATTGTTTACCTTGGGTCAAATGTTTTAGGTAGCCTTCCACAAGCTTCACAATAAGTTGCTGGAAGTTTGGCCCATTCCTCCAGACAGAACTAGTTTAACTGAGTCAGGTTTGTAGGCCTCCTTGCTCGCACACACTTCTTCAGTTCTGCTCACAAATTATGTATCGGAATGAGGTCAGGGCTTTGTGATGGTCACTCCAGTACTTTGACTTTGTTGTCCTTAAGCCATTTTGCCACAAATTTGGAGGTATGCTTGGGGTCATTGTCCATTTGGAAGACCCATTTGCGACCGAGCTTTAACTTCCTGGCCGATGTCTTTAGATTTTGCTTCAATATATCCATATAATTTTCCTTCCTCATGATGCCATCTATTTTTCGAAGTGCACCAGTCCCTCCTGCAGCAAAGCGCCCCCACAACATTATGCTGCCACCCCCATGCTTCGTGTTAGGGCTGCAACTAACGATTATTTTGATAATCAACTCATCTATCGATTATTAGAACGATTATTCGACTATTCGGTCGATTATTACAATGATACATAGGATGGCCGCAAAGTATTTACTTGTCCCAAGCAAGCACTTTCCTTCATAGAAACAATGGGGGAGTAAGCCATTTGGTGTTTCTCATGTAGCTCCAGAGTGGATTAACTCGCTGTTCTTACTCTGGCTGTCTGAGGAAGCTGGGCGCCATTTTTGTTTCTGTTTGTGTTGGTTCTGCCTAGTGGCTGGAGTTTGTTTTGTGGAATAATACTCCTTCAAGAAACTTTTGCATGGACGGAAGATCGCTTTTACACTGAAGTTCCCAGCCAGATTGAGAATGAATATTAAGGATGGCTGCAAAATATCTACATGCCCACACAAAATATGTCTTTTACAAAGTTTACTGACTAAGTCATGGTGCATTTTTTTTATGCGGCCTCTGAGTGAATTTGACTCTTGACCATCCGAGGAACCGGGACGCCCGTTTTGTTTTCTTTTTGTGCTGGTTCCGCCTAGCGGCTGGAGTTTGTTTCGTGGAATAACACTGCTTCGGGACAGTTGTGGATGAATCTGTTCATTCTTTGTGCTAATGCCTCCTGTTGGCTGGAGTTTGTTTTATAGAGTATTTTTGCGGGACATATGGGCTTTGATGCATCAAGCACCAGAAAGTAAAATCAAGCTTGAAATAATGATGGTGCCTAGACTGCAATGGCAAGATATAAAGTGAAAAAGGAGTTATATTTTGGTCAGTTCTCAACCAAAACCAACAGGATTTCAGATGATTTGCATTTTGCATTGTGAGGACCAACAGAGCTGAGATATTCTTCTAAAAACTTTCATTTGTGATCTGCAAAAGAACAGTCATAAACACCTGGGATGGCATGAGGGTGAGTAAATGATGAGAACATTTTAATTTTTGGGTGAACTATCCCTTTAATGCTGATGTAATTTAGCAAAATTAAAATGTAAATAGTAAACTTTTATCATATTCCGTTGTTGAAAAATTATATTAAGGGCTCTCATATTTGACTGTGGCTTCAAGCCATCAGAGCTGACTGGACTTAGGAGTTTATTTCAACTCACGGTTTTGCAGTTAGCATTTACAGTATAGCAAACATTATTACAGGTATGTTATTAACTCATATCATTTTAATAATTGTATTGCTAAGAATATTTCTGTATTTATGATGGTGTTGTGTTGAACTTTGAAAGAGGGGGCATGTCTAATTTAACTGCTCAGTCTCATGGAAGTTCAAGAACAGCTAAAATCACCAACAACACCTTTATGTGCTCTGTGAACTAAAATGAGTAAAAAGTAAACAAGTAATGTGTTTGTTTTTTTCTTGTTTAGCTTCTCCAGCAGTGTGTTGAGTGTTAAGCCACAATTCCATGTACATTTAAGCTATTTCTGTTACTATTTTTCTCCTCTCCATATGATGAATGTCTCTTTCTCGTATTGCCATCTCATTTTGGTCATGTCAGCGAAATCATCAGCACCCCATGTCATAATTTTGAGAATATTTTTTTATAAAAAGACTTGATTGTGTTATCTTGTAATGCATCAGTGTACATCAAACGAAAACATACATGTGATTTTCTTTTTCTAAATACATTTTCTCCCAAAGTATTTCTCCCTAATGTACATTTTTAATATTTACATTAAAAGTATTTAAAGATTGTATATGCAAATTACTTTCAAATTCATATCTATTCACTCTCTTAGTTTTAATGTGGCATGGTGGTTGTTTGGAGATCTTGTGCACTGTGTATTAATAAAAAAAAATAAAAAAAACATAAATCAATCCTGAGATCAAATTTAAATACTCACATCTCCCTCGTTTTCATATTCCATTATCGCATCATCTGACATGATTGGGTTAGTCTTCCGCAACAGCAACCGAAACCAAAATCTGAATAAATTATACACAAATAAATGTGAGAAAGAAGTACAGTTTTGGCTGTGATGGTTCTTCAAAACAACCTTGGTTGTAAATATTGCTAAAGTCTAACACAGACTTTTCAATTAACATTAAACAGTTAAACGATATTAAAACTGTAGCCCTTGATGTTGTGTAAGTATCGATAGAACTGAGGCGACATCACGTCGCAACATTTTTCAAGTGAACGTGATCACTTTCATTTTCGTTTCGTATACAATAGTACTAACGTAGACGTATTTATTTCGACGTTCTGAAAAAAATAAAAAATAAAAAATAAATAAAAAAAACACACACATACATCTTGCAAACATTCAATGTAAATGTGATGGCTTTTGAAGGCAGCCTTACTCATTCATTTTTTACTTTTTATTCGTTGGGCTTCAAACTGGTGAATGTTGTCAAAATGACTTTATCAAATTCACATCGCAGTTCAAGAATTTCACGTTAGTCACTGTCGATAATAGTCTTGAAACTTTAGGGAATAGCTTCTCAATTTTAATCTTGTACTTACCGAAAACCCTGAGCTGTGTAAATTCGCAAGCTGTCACCCTCTTGACTGCACGGCTCAACTTGTTCAACTGGCTTTTAGCCTTCGATAACGAAAACCAAATAGGCACGGCACCGGAGTAGCATTAGAGGCGGAGCACTAATCGAACGGGACGCCAGAGAGCGCCACGCGCTGTTTTCTGAAGGAACTTACAGACAGTGACTGAGTGACTATGGCAGAGTAGATCCTCATTTTAACCTTACGATTGTGGTGAGATATAATTCTTCTTTGATTTATGATTGTTGGTACACCTAAATTACTAACAGTAAATAATATGTTATCTTAGAACTAAACCGTCGCTAGACGTTCATTAATATGCACGCAGTTAATATGAATGGATGATCTTTGTCCATTAATTATCCTGTGACCCCATCAATATTTTTAAATACACAAAATGTATATGCTGATAAATGACAGTGATAACAAAAAAACAAAACAAAAAAAAAAAAAACATTGTGCTGTGTTCGTTTTGTGCTAACACATTTAGTTAATTAATCTTATTGCATATATTATCATCACAAGATATTGCATTAGATCTTTTTATCAACTTCTTTTTTTAGTAATTATGACAGGTTTTGTACTCCTTTTAAAAAAAAAAAAAAAAAAAAAAAAAAAAAAAAAACTTTTTTAATGTTTCGGAAGGAAATTGGTACTTTAATTCACCAAAGTGGCATTCAACGGATCACAAAGTATAGTCAGGACATTACTGATGTAAAAAACAGCACCATCACTATTTGAAAAAAGTCATTTTTGATCAAATCTAGACAGGCCCCATTTCCAGCAGCCATCACTCCAACACCTTATCCTTGAGTAATCATGCTAAATCACTTGCCATTATATCAAACACTGCTGAAAGCTGTTTGGTTTGTTAAATGAAGCTTAACATTGTCTTTGTATTTGTTTTTGAGTTGCCACATTATGCAATAGTCTGGCATGTCTTTAGGTCAATATTAGGTCAAAAATGGCAAAAAAGAAACAGCTTTCTCTAGAAACTCGTCAGTCAATCATTGTTTTGAGGAATGAAGGCTATACAATGTTTGAAATTGCCAAAATACTGAAGATTTCATACAAAGGTGTACACTACAGTCTTCAAATACAAAGGACAACTGGGTCTAACAAGGACAGAAGAGACGTGGAAGGCCAGATGTACAGCTAAACAAGAGGTTAAGTACATCAGAGTCTCTAGTTTGAGAAATAGACACCTCACATGTCCTCAGCTGACAGCTTCATTGAATTCTAACCGCTCAACACCAGTTTCATGTACAACAGTAAAGAGAAGACTCAGGGGTGCAGGCCTTATGGGAAGAATTGCCACTTTTGAAACAGAAAAACAAAAAGAAAAGGCTAGAGTGTGCAAAGAAACACAGACAGACAACAGATAAATGGAAAAGAGTGTTATGGATCTTAACCCCATTGAGCTTTTGTGGGATCAGCTAGACTGTAAGGTGCATGAGAAGTGACCAACAAGACAGCCAAATCTATGGCAAGTGCTACAGGAAGTGTGGGGTGAAATGTCACTTTAGTATCTGGACAAACTAACAGCTAGAATGTCAAGGATCTTCAAAGTTGTCATTGCTGCACATGGAGGATTTTCTGATGAGAACTCTTTGAAGTAGTTTAAGAAGTTCTGGACATTTTTTTCACATTGTAATAGTAATTTTCACGTTATTAATGTCCTGACTATACATTGTAATCAGTTGAAGGCCACTTTGGTGAATAAAAGTACCAATTTATTTCCAAAAGAGCAAAATCTGTACATTATTCCAAACTTTTGGCCACCAGTGTGTATATTTTTATTGATAGAAGGATTAATTGAACTGAGCTTATTCCGGGCCAGTGAGGGGCACTCCCTGCAGAAAACAAAAATAATAATAATAATAATTACATAATAAATTAATAACCACTTGCTTGATCTGAATAAAATAGGTTTCATTTTAAAGCTTTGTATCTGGACTTTACAATGCATATAGCTGATCCTATCATTTTTTAAATCATCAAATTTGTTTTCACAACAATTGAGTTGGTAAAACCATAAAAAAAGAGATGAGATAGCCATGTTTTGTATATCGTTGGAAAGGTCTCAGTTAGTAGAATGCAAGGAGCAAATTTGTTTCACTCAGTGTAAAAATTGCAGTGAGTGTTAGTGTATGAAATTCCCACTGACACAATATAATACAACAGATATAATAAACAGGAGCTGCTTTTTGTCACTTTTTTGTGAAAAGTTTTAAATATTGATCTATTCCGACAAACACCTAGCGTTTCGATTCAGAAGACATTAATTACCGGTAATCTATTGGAGTGTATGAATTACTTTTATAATGGCTATCCCCTTATTCAGCCCCGCCCCTTTTCCGCGCTCTGCTCTTCCGAATTTTGTCATCTAACTTCCTGTTTGTATTGACGCTACTAAGAAGAGTCTATCCAAATGGATTACGTGTGGGAGCATAGAAAGTATTTTTCACCCAGAGTTGATGGTGTAAGTCTACAGCGTGAAAATTATAGTGAGGTGTTTTTTTCTGTCACTCTAAATGTTCGTTTTTACCACACCCGCGGAGGTAAATTGGACCTAGAAGATCACATTCAGACAGCTATGACACACACCACTTTTTCATAATATAAGCGTTTAATTGTTATGCGTGTAATTCTCCTTAATTTTTAGGTTTCAACTAATTTGTGTTCAAATATATAGTTGATATGAAATTTCCAACTACTTTTTAAAATTAATTTGTCACCATACATTTTTAGAGGCTTAAATGTGATTTAAAATGGTTGTAAACGAAATATAAAATAAAACATACACTTTCACGTGTGTGTGTGTGTGTGTGTGTGTGTGTGTGTGTGTGTGTGTGTGTGTGTGTGTGTGTGTGTGTGTGTGTGTGTGTGTGTGTAAATATAGTTGCACCCGTCCCAGTTTAACACTCAAAAAATCAGATTACCTTAACTATAACACGATGGGTGAATGACACGAGAAGATGGCCAGAGGTGTCGTATAGAGATGTTTTTAATGACTTCGTTTTGTCTCTTGGAGTTTAATGAGTACAGAGGCACATCAGTACGTCCACAGCTTGAAGGTATAATCTTGTGTATTTGTGAATGAAGTACTCTTGTTTTAAAATCTATCTGCTCTGCTTCCAGTTGTTATGACACACCCTGAACACTTCAAAATACTCATGATAGCTATAACCTGTAAATCCACTTCGCTAGCTAATTACATTTTGACATTTGACAATAGATATGTATATAGAACCGCAAAAACGAAAGTTCCGAGACATAATTTTCAAGATGGCTGCGCGCTAGTTTCTGTGGCGCATAAGGGGCGGGTTGCACCAACTGTACGTACGTTGCAACTTAGCCTAGCTGTGGCGTAAATGGGCACTAAGTCACAATTTACGCACTACAAAATATTTGAGCGTTGCACCATTAAACTGAACATTTACGGAAGCCTCCGATCAAGTGTAACGGTTGGAAGAAAAAAGCAGACTGATATTTTATGACATCAATGAGCTCAGGTTTTGCGTGACAGGCTTCAGTCCTTTCGACATATATTATGATGTTGACATTTACATTTACGAGAGAGAGAGGAAAAAAAATGTAGCCTACTTTTAAGCGGCTCTTCAGCATGAAATCGATCTAACGGTGCAGTTTTCATGGTGCCTCGCTCAGTGTTAAGTTTCAACACATTCAAAATATATAAGATATTAAAATAAATAAATGTCTATTTTCCCTGCCTGTTGTATTAGTATTTATTTAACCCCCCTTATTTATTTTATATACAGTTCCTAGCCTATATATTGTTATTTACCCAGGGCAAATATACTATTTATTAAATCTACTTTTATTACGTATCATATTTTAATGGATATAACTTATTACAGCTGACAGTTTATTGGATAAATCAGGTGTGCTTCATTCACCACTGACAAACAAGGCTTATTAATTATGCACCTTTTCTCTCTCTCCCGCCCAACTCCCGTTGTGAGCCTGGCTGAAGGGCGGCCCTAAGAGGTGGGGCGATGATGACGAGCCGGAGGGTAAAACGTAAAGTAAAGGTAAACGTCATATTATGCGACAACGCGTTACTTTATGGGGAGCTTATGACCAACTAGTTAAGTCTTGCCTTAAGAACAGGTGGTGCAACCAAATTAAGCACTGACTTAGTTACAAACTAACTAGTAGTTACTAAGCCCTTAGTGTGAACTTTACATCCCAACTTAAGTGAGACCTTACGCACAGCTGGTGCAACCCTATAGACCATTTCAAGGACTGTTCGTTAGTGACGTCAAGTGACATAATTGTTCCGTGAACATTTCCTGCTTGTCGACAAATCTTTCAATGAGGCCAGGCTAATGGCGGGCTAGGCGCAAGCTTTTCCTCAACGTTGCTCGTATATCTCCGATTTTTTTATTTGATCTTCGTTAAGTCTCCAGTACAATCACTCGTAAATCTTTTGTGAAGTCTTTGGTAATTAATTTCATAATTCACCAAATGCGGAAGGCAACTCAGCTTTCGAAACCTCAGAAAATTATCATTCCTCCTGCTGGGGACATGGACAAGATGGCAGCGGAGGCAGCTTCTGAGATTATAGACATGGATTTGGAGAGCGGGAAATCTGAGAGACGGCGTGATTCTTCTCATATTATGCAGACGAAATCCAAGATAGTGAAGAAAGTGAGAGTTGATGAGGAGATCTCCAATGTGGTTTTGTTACAAGCCATTACAGCTCTTACAGCACGTTTTGATACTCAAGACAAAAATTTGGAAGATCTGATGGATCAGATGTGAAAGAATAGAATTATGGTGGCGGAAATCTCCAAGGCGGTTGAGTTTAATGCAGAGGAGATAAAAGATTGCAAAAGAGAAAATGCAGAGTTGAACAAGGTAATTGAACGTATTAATAAAGCTCGCACTGATTTGGAGAGCAGAATGACGGAAGTGGAGCGTTACAAGAGGAGATGGGACCTGCGCATCAATGGGCTGAAGGAGAGTTTGAACGAGGATCCCTGTAGGGAGGTTGCTGGGCTTGTCAGTGAAGTAGCTCCACATCTGGTTCACAAGCTGGAGGAAATCATTGACTCTGTGCATCGCGTCGGAAAAAAAGAAGCCGGAAAGCAGAGACAAATGATTGTACAGTTTACAATGAGGAAATGCCGGCATGAGATCTGGAAAACGACAAAGAACTCTCCAGTGTGCCTAGAACATGGAGTATCATTTGTGGAAGACTTGACAAAGGAGGATCGAACTGCGCAAGTTGCCTTGTGGCCTCTAATTGAAAAAGCTCGAAAGGAAGGAAAGAAAGCTTACTATAGAGGTCCACACGGTTACATTGAAGGGAAACTTATTAATATCACAGAAACGATTGTTCCGGTTTGCTCATGCGAGTGTATATGTACGAAATATGTTAAGTCAGAGGCAAAGATCCTGGGAAAATAATTATTTCTCGAGTTGATCTGAATGGCCATTGGGTGGTGCTGGTGTTAAATATTGAAGATGTCTTTTTTATTTTAGTTAACATATATGGTTATAATAGTATGAAGCTTAACCAACACATGTTTTCAGAACTTTCTTCGTTGATTTTAGAATTGAAGATGTTATATCCGACCGAAAACGCTATTGTGGAAAGGGATTTCAATGTTGTTCCAGACGAGGCGAATAGTCGAAATCGTGTAAGTTTACCTCTCAACGACCTGATCTCGCAATTTTGTGCAAAATTTTATTTATTAGATGTGTGGAGACATTTCAACCCCTCTTGTAAACAGTATTCATGGAAATCCAATGGATCCAGCAAATCTAGAATCGACTATTGGCTGGTTTCAGACCACCTGACTGCATATGTTAGGGACTGTAGTATTTTGGCCTGTCCACTCACGGATCACTGTAGTGTAGCAGTTTCTTTTAGCTAGTGGAGATGTTAAGAAATAAAGATTATTGGAAATTTAATGCCGATTTATTTAACGACGACAAACGTCGACACAAATTCGCCCGTTTTCTCATTGGAAATAGGTAAATTTCAAAATATCACTGTCCTGGTCACAAAAGCAAAGTTTGTGGGGAATAACAGCCATTTTCTATACTTTTGAGGGATAAGCAATTAGGAAATAACACTTACTACCCAGGAACAAAAATTGTGTTAGTGTTATTAATCAAAGGTTTGTTATGTCATGGACAAATCACCCCATTTTTACCATCATTATATCTTGGGCAAATTGAGTTTATAAGTGAAAAATGCTCTAATAGTTATATTAGACAAATCCTTAACAACATTCTCTACCCTTTTCGATTGGAAAGAATTAATTTGGATCTTTCTTTTTTGTTTGATAAGCAAACTCTTAAATATATTAGAACCGCCTATTTAAAACTTCTGATTCATCCTAAAGTCAAAGAAACTCATTTTAAAATTGTAGCTGATATTTATCCTTCTAGTGAGTTTCTAAATATCAGATTTAATATTGAAAATGCTCTTTGTAGATTTTGTAACTCCTTTACAGAGAATACTGAGCAAATTTTTTTCACTTGTAAATTCTCGCATGCCTTTTGGAATAGAGTGCAGAGCTGGTTAAGTGAGAAAAATGTTGCTGTATTAAATTTGTCTTTTGTAGATATTAAATATGGGAATTATGAAGGAGGAAGTAACGTAGGTTTCTTGATTAACAATATTTTGTTGTTGGCCAAACATTTTATCTACAAATGTTGATTTTTTTAAAATCTCCCACCCTGTTTGTAGTTTTTAAGAATTATCTGGTTCAATACCTAAAAACCCTGTCAAAATTTAAAATAAAAAAGCTGGGATTTTGATAGATACAATTGACGAATATAATTTGTTATCATTTTTCTTTAGTACCCTGGTGACTTTTCTTTTCATGAGGTTGTAATTATTATTATTTATTTTATTTTTGTAAACTTTTTTTATCTATTTTTTTGTGTCTATATTTTTCTTCTTTTTGTGTCTAAGCCCATGTTATAATTAAGTTGACTGTAATTTGAATGCCATTTTGTAGTAATATATTTGGTTTTTGCTTAAGAAAAAAAAAATTTCCTGCTTGTCAAAACAGAGAATATTTAGCATAGACGGGCCACTTCTATTAAAATGAATGGAAGAAATTGGAACACCCAACGGCAGTCAACGAAAAATATACAGCCTCATCACCACTGCCTTTAAACACAGATCACGCCAATCCACGGGAGACCAGTCTCTAACTGCTGGCGTCTTTGCGGGTCCCGGAACGGAGCGGTGTTAGTATGTGATGCCAGGGATTGGAGCACGCGTCACGGCTGGGCCGCTCGAGTGAAGCCGGTGTTGTATCAAATTGTGTTCCCCGTCGGAATCTGTTTCCCCCTAGCCCCGATAGGGTATGGGGTTAGGGTAGTGTAGGTTAGGGTTAGGGTAGGGAAGGGTCAGGCTTAGGTTTGTGCATGGGGGAACGCATTCTGACAGGGGAGAATGTTACCGGCAGATACTGTTCCTCCCATACAGATCTGTAGGGGGAAACAGATCCTGACGGGCCAACGGGGAAACGGAGTTCTACAACACCGGTGCCACACGCACACACACACGTGACCAATAAAATTGTACTGCTTATTTGAAACATATCTTGACCAACCGTTTTGGAGATTTTGGTCTTTCCCCATTCAAGCAGATAGGAGCTGCACTGCCATGATGCTTGTTTACATAGAAAAATAGCTGCCCAAACTGCCCAAGGGCGTTCCAAAAACGGCCGCCTAGTGGACTGACTTACCTTGAAAAAGAGACTTTGTTGAATGGATCTGGAAATACATTTGGACCATTCTAATTCATTTGTTTTTGTTTACATTCTTGAAATGGTCTACATGTGTTTTTTGGAGTTTAAAAAATTGGCACCCATTCACTTGCATTTTATGGAACTACACGGCTGAAATAGTATTCCAAAAATCTTTGTTTGTGTTCAGCAGAAGAAAGAAAGTCATACACATCTTGGATGACATGAGGGTCAGTAAATGATGAGATAATTTTCATTATTGGGTGAACCAATTCTTTAAGACAACCACAAACAAACATTCAATCGTTTTTGAGTGAGAAACATCTCTTCAGCAAATTATTATTGAAAAAAAGTACATGCAACCTCTTTACATTAATGTTACCTTTTGAGTGTGAAATCCACATGCATTTCTGGACAACTCCAAGCAAGGTTATCTGGCCTCGAGTCTGCATTGGATATTTTTCAATCTGTAAATATTATGAAAAATGTATTACACACTTCCCTGATAGCACACGTACATCACCCATACATCTATTTGATGTGTGTGTTTACACCTGGAAGATGTATTTTTAACGGTGTTTGCTCATCTGCAATACGTCTATAAGATGTATGTCAGAATGTTTTGGATGTCCATAACACATTCAACAGATGTCTTTGAGACATTTATGATTTAGAATGTTTGTTAAATTGATCTTTTTAAGATGGTTAACAGATGTTGATTAGATTGTGATACATTCCAGATTAAAAGATCTCAAACATCTCGCAGATGTATATGTGCTATCTGGGTTACAACTGAATGTGCTACTAACTGAATCATTAACCCTTAAAGAAACATAAAATATACTACAGCAAAATAATGTATTGCTATTTTCCTGTGCGTTTCATGTTTGTCTTCAAAATATTCCTTTTGTTTTTAATTTGATAGTTTGTATCTCACAAGAAAATAACATCCAAAATATAGGAACATTTACCTCGTTTGACAAAGGGTTAGTTCACCCAAAAATGAAAATTCTCTTAACATTTACTCACCCTCATGCCATCCCAGATGTGTATGATATCTTTTATCTGCTGAACACAAACGAAGATTATTAGAAGAATTTCTCAGCTCTGTAGGTCCATACAATATAAGTGAATGGGTGCCAAAATTTTGAAGCTCCAAAATCCACAGACGGGTATAGTCCATATAGTCAGAAGCGATATGGTAGGTGTGTGAGAAATAAACAAATATTTGTCTTTTTTTTTTTACAAAAAATTCTCCTCCCTGCTCAGTCAATCTCTGCTTCACTTTCCCATTCTTCTTCTGTTTTTGGCAATTCACATTCTTTGTGCATATCGCCCCCTACTGGGCAAGGAGGAGAATTTATGATAAATTAAAAAAAATGCTTTTTTTTTTTTTTTTTTTATTAATCTGTTTTGAATTGATCAGTGTCTTACCCACAACTATCACATCATGTCTGAAGATATGGATTTAACCTCTGGAATCATATTGATTACTTTCATGCTCCCTTTATGTGGATTTTGGAGCATCACATTTTTGGCACCCTTTCACTTGCATTATGAGGAATATTCTTCTAAAAATCTTAATTTCTGTTCTGCAGAAGAAAGTCATACACGTCTGGTATGCCAGGAGGTGAGTAAATCATGAGAAAATTTTCATTTTTGGGTGAACTATCCCTTTAATTCCCCCACCATCTTAAATGTCTTTTCTCCAGGATACAAAAACCTTTAATGCAGCTTTTCATTTATAGCATTACAGAAATACTGTATATCCATCTATAAATATACCAACATAAGTATTTATTTACAGTAATGATATCTTAACTAAGCCATCGTGCTATTATATTGTTGTAGTGCATTTGATCAGGTCAGTGTTATGTCAGTTATGACCTTTGCTGGTGAGGAAATGTAGAGACCTGACCTCTCATAACTTTAATTGAATACCGCTGGTATATACCATGTACCAGTTGAGTTGTTACCTAGGTTATTGTCATTAAAATGGATAACTTTGAAGCCTGTCTCTCAGAGATTGTGTGGAAGTATATTTTTTTTAATGACTTGCAACACAAACACTACAAAGACACCAGGACTAATGAGTGGAGATTTGAGTTTTTAAAAGTTAAAGGGGCCATGACAAGCAAAGAAGCGGTGGTCTTCCAAAGTATAAACCAGGCTTAAGAGACCAACTTAGATTTAGAGCTGGAGCCAGGCTTGTCTTGGATGTTAAATATTCCACATGACAAACCACAGAAATGCCATGCTCACAGACATGACTGGATATGTGCTGCACAGACCAAAAGTATGAGTGACTTGGTGAGAAACAAGCCATGACATTTAAAATCACCATAATCATATCGACGTTTTCTTATTTGAAATGAAAAAAATTCGAACTATATTTATAATAGAAATAGGATTGTAAAATATGTGAGCCATTTTGTGAGACAAACTATTAGTAAAGTATATTCTATCGGGTAGACCCACCATCAACCTGGATGGACCAGTGCCACCCAGGCCCTATTGTAGCATTGCCTCTGGTTGGAGATTTTGACAGTAAGAGTTCTGACACACCTGAGAGGACTTGACAGCTTCATGTTTGATTCTAGTGCAGACGTCTCCAGCTCTAGCAAAACAGTTAGAAGGTACAGCAGCTTGCAGTTTAATCTTCAATTTTTCCATTTCAGCCAGGTCTTGGAATGAGCATGTCTGCACTGAGGGGCAGCTGTAGACCCACTTCTGATCAATCTGATTCCTGTAGCCTGTGACAGTTCATATTACTGTGTCCACAGTGAATGGGCACTGAATCCTTCAATAGATTCAGACTGGTCAGCTAAACTGGTCCCCCTGAGCAACTGAAATATTGTCTTTTGCCATTTTACTGTATGAGACTGTCAAACGTAGTTTTGGTTTTTCAGAAGAGTTCCGTTTAAAGACCCGGTTAAGTAGTAAACAAATCCACTAAGAAAAACATTGTCATTTATATGATATTTATATTGAAAAAAAAAAAGGCCCTCACATTTCGTTTTCTCAAAGCTACATTTATAATATTCTACAAACAGCATTAACAAATTCAAGACAAAGACAGGAATGTCTACCCATTACTTTTAATACACATAAACGATATATACAGCTAACAGGTCATATGAGTCATGTCTATCAGGTTAAAGGAATAGTTCGCCCAAAAATTACAATTCTCTCATTATTCACTTACCCTGATGCCATCCCAGATGTGTATGACTGTCTTTCTTCAGCAGAACACAAATGATGATTTTTTTTTTTTTTTACAAGAGGATAGAGCTCTGTCAGGTCCTTATAATGCAAGTAAATAGGTGCCAACACTTTGATGGTCCAAAAGTCACATTTAGGCAGCATTAAAGTAATCCACACGACAAAGCGAATCGATAATTAAAATGGTTTTTAACTTTAAATCGCCGCTTCCGTCCAGGGCTCTGATACTGTTTGAAATGCCCAAACTCTCACGTGACGTTCGTTCTTCTGTTGTAAATAAGCGCCGCTTCCGAATTCTCGTGTGAACTCGCTGACACGCTTACGTCACGTGACAGCTGCATGGTGCGTCAACTGCTGGCAGGAAGCACTTTTTAAAAGTTAATGTTTTAATTATCTATTTATTTTTTACACAAATATATCGATTTGCTTCAGAAGACATTCATTGATCGACTGGAGTCACATGGATTACTTTTATGCTGCCTAAATATGACTTTTGGACCGTCAAAGTGCTGGCACACGTTTACTTGCATTATAAGGACCTGACAGAGCTCTATCTTCTTCTAAAAATCTTAATTTGTGTTCTGCTGAAGAAAGACAGTCATACACATCTGGGATAGCATCAGGGTAAGTGAATGAGAGAAATTTCATTTTTGGGTGAACTAATCATTTAAGCCTTATTGTTATAGAAATACAGATGTAAATGGATTATAAAAATACAGAAAACCCTGAACAGCAACCTGCTTACATGCTTAGAACTTGGCACATGTGCATTGAATATGGACAGCAGAATTCTTGTGAACATGTTTGCTGCCATATCAATAACAGGTTGACAATGTGCAAATTATGGACACTTATTATACAGTGCTAAATGGTGGGAAATGGTATTTTGAATATGCCATAGAAATCTGGACAAGAGCATTATCAACATCAAGTGTCAATCCCGATGCAATCTGGAACAGTAATTTGTTTTACAAATGCTACATGACATTTACAATTTTTATCAACACCAATACTCCACATAATTTACTGCAAAATTGATTATACAAAGCTGCTTAAAGAGTCAGGACAGTATGAGGGCTCGGTTTGGGGCATGAGATTTTAGAGAGCGGAGGTAACGTCTTGCTTTCTCTGTCATGATCAACTGGTCTTTCGTCCGTCCACAGACAACCGTTTCCCAAGCTGGAGACATCTGGTGGCAGAACAAATAAAACATGATGAATTATGGTGTGACATACTGTACAAACTACATTGTACATAGATGTGTGCTCACTCAATTTTACTAGCTTTGTTATGATCTTTGTACATTATTTTAGGTACTTTTAGACCAGGGCTCTCAATCGATAAAAAATAAATGACTTTCATGATATGCTGATTCATTCAACTAAAACACACATTTTTGTGACATATTTGCTCAGAAAACCCCTTAACTGCAGATAACATTCTGACATGACAGATGAGTAAATAACTGAATAAACATTACAAAAGTGGCTTAAGAACTCACTATACTTTCATATCATTGAACATAAGCCTATCACGGAAATATAATCCACATCAATCCTTTTTTTTTTTTTTCAAACGAGTTCACAGAATGTTCTCGCGTTCTATTGGAACTATTTTATACATTTTTGGCCAATGCACATACACATGCAGATGGATTATTGCATCGTTTTTAGGATGGTTTTTAGTAGTTAAAAACAGTTCATCTTTGAAAAACTTCAGTCCTGTGTGAACAGTTCCACCTAGTGATGGCAAAAACAAAGCTTTCCGAAACTTCGAATCAAATGAACCAATTGCTTCGCAAAATGATTCACTGTTTCGAAGCTCTAAAAACACCGCACTCTGAGGACATCTGCTGGTAACAGGCGTGTAAAAGCAATGAGAAGACTCAAAAGCAGCTACAATTACACAATGCACTGGAAATTATTTATTTACTGTATTTGTCATATATTTTTCATGGTTGTTTATAATATCCTGAAATAAACAGATCTGAATACAAACCTTCATACAGTGCTGTGAAAAAGTATTTGCCCTGCTTAATGCAGCTAGATTATAAGGCGATGGCAGCTTATTAAATCATAATATATGTCACTGTGCATTTCTTATCGTGAAGAAAATTGGCAAAACGCAGCTTTATTAATAAGAGAGAGTTTGTTTTTTTGTGAGTTAAAGATGGATTGAGGTGAACAAAAAGGTGAGAGAGGGTAGTTTCGCCCCATTATACACTGCAACAAAATAAAAATTTTATTTTTTTTTGGCTTGTTTTCAAATATAAATATCTAAAACTCCTTTAAAACAACGTACATTTACTTTAGCAGCTATACTGCAGAATAATTTTTTGGTGTTGCTTCTCAAGTAAATGTATCTTGTTTAAAGGATTTTTAGACAATTTTAAATGGAAAAAAAGAAATACACTTGATAACAATAGGATTTTGTAGTGAAATTTTCACTGAATTAAACAATAAAAAGTATTTTTTCCCTTTAATTCAGTGAATGTCATTTAGAGGTATTTTTAAAAGATGATTTTGGCCTCTTTATTGTTAGCAAGCATGTTTAATACAAACTTTTAAGTCGGGGCACAAGCTGAATAGTCGGTTAAGAGCTAATGATTAATCGTTGCAATAATCGCCCGAATAGTCGAATAATCAGTCTAATAATCGTTCGATTAGTCGATTATCAAAATAATCGTTAGTTGCAGCCCTACTCTCTACCAGAAAATTCTAAAGGAGAATGTCCAGTCATCAGTCTGTGAGTTGAAGCTCAAACGCAACTGGATTATGCAGCAAGACAATGATCCAAAGCATGAGTAAGTCCACCTCTGAATGGCTCAAAAGAAGCAAAATTAAAGTTTTGGAGTGGCCTAGTCAAAGTCCTGACTTGAACCCGATTGAGATGCTGTGGCAGAACCTTAAATGTGCAGTTTATGCTTGAAAATCCTCCAATGTGGCTGAACCAAAGCAGTTCTGCGAAGTAGAGTGGGACACAATTCCACCACAGCATTGTGAAAGATAGATCTCCAGTTATCGGAAGCGTTTGGTTGCAGTTGTTGCTGCTAAAGGTGGCTAAACCAGCTATTAAGTTTAAGGGGGCAGTTAGTTTTTCACATGGGTGATATAGGTCTTGGATAACTTTTTTGCTTCGATAAAAAATAAAATAAAAGGATATATTTGAAAACTGTATTTTGTGTTTACTCAGGTTGCCTTTTTTATATCTCATTTGAAGATCTAAAACCATTTAGTATAAAAAAATACACAAAAATAGAAAAAAAAAAAACTTTCACAGCACTGTATATAAGTTGGCCTTTTTATGATTAACATTTTACAATTATTTTAAATACCAAACAAATGTTTTTTTTATTATTCTAAAACAACACTGTTTTGTATAAACAACTTTTAAAAATAGTTATACTTTGACAGATTGTGCAATAAACATTTGAATACGAAACATTATGATTTACAAAAAATGTACAACTCACTCATCGAGTGCTTCAGCTTGCTTAACGAGTGTGATAACCACTACACTATGCAATATTTTAAGTGTTGTAAAACTGGGTGTATTAAATAAAGTAGTGAAATTCCAGATTCACCTTTTGTAAAACAAATCTCTCAAATTTATCTCATATTTTTCACGGTGGGAACACAACTGATCCACATAGAATTTAAAATGACTGAATTAAAATCAGAAACTCTTGTTTGAAGTGAACAGATCTGATTTTATGGATCTAAGTTAATGCTGAGCTGACTCAAGATCATATACAGCCAAGGAGCTCTAAAAGACCAGTTACAGCCTTCATTTAACACTGATTCAGGGTTTCAATGTGGGATCAACGCCCCTAGTGTAACCACAGAACATTTCAAAACTGTTTCCAAACAGTATAACGTAACCAAGCCTCATTTGCTGAAATTGTGTGACTTGGCCAGTTTGATACGTGCTCCGAAGAATTGGTTAGAAACAAAATGATTCGTAAAGGTCTCAAAGCTTCATGAAGCGTGTTTCGAAAGTGCCCATCACTAGCTCCACCTGCTCTTGGCAAGTGTGGTTTGGCGAGGCGTGCTAACTGTAGTAGCAGCTGGGGCAAGACAGACTGTGAACTTGCAAAAACATTCTTCACAGGCTGAACTCCAAGACTGAACTGAAAATGATTAAAGCTGTACTACGGGGGCCTGGGTAACTCAGCAAGTATTGACGCTGACTACCACCCCTGGAGTCGCGAGTTCGAATCCACGGTGTGCTGAGAGACTCCAGCCAGGTCTCCCAAGCAACCAAATTGGCCCTGTTGCAAGGGAGGGTAGAGTCACATGGGGTCTCTATCGTGGTCGCGATTAGTGGTTCTCGCTCTCAATGGGGCGTGTGGTAAGTTGTGCGTGGATCGTGGAGAGTAGCATGAGCCTCCACATGCGGAGTCTCCACGGTGTCATGCACGACGAGCCACGTGATAAGATGCGCGAATTGACGGTCTCAGAAGTGGAAGCAACTGAGACTTGTCTTCCGCCACCTGGATTGAGGGGAGTAACTGCGCCACCATGAGAACCTACTAAGTAGTGGGAATTGAGCATTCCAAATTGGGAGAAAAGGGGATAAAACATAAATAAATTAAAAAAAAAAGCTGTACTACAGAAGATTTTTTGGTTAAAGCGTTAGTTCACCCAAAAATGTAAATTCTCTCATCATTTACTCACCCTCATGATATTGCAGGTATGTATGACTTTCTTTCTTCACCAGAACACATAAAAAAAAAAGACAAATATCTTAGCTCAGTAGGCCTTTAAAATGCAAGTGGCTGTGATCCAACATTTGAAGCTCCAAAAAGAACAGATAGTGAACAAAAACATAATCGATATGACTCCAGCTGTTATATTAATGTCTTCTAAAGCGACATGATCACTTTTGGTGCGAAAAAGATCAATAGTTAAGTACTTTTTAACTTTAAATCATCGCTTCTGGTCAGCAGCATTGCACGCGTGTGATGTAATCGCGTTGGCACGTGATACACGCGATAACTGACGCATGTCCGACTCACCTTGAAGAGCAGCGCTGTTTACAACGGAGCAGGAGGTACATTGTACAGAAGCTTCATTGGTTTTGGTTTAGATCTGTATTTGTATCTGCTTCTTTACTCACAATGGTGCATTTGTGTGCTTATCCTGGATGTCTCAACCGAGAGAAGAACGTGAGATTATGTCTGTAACATGCCAATGCTAATACGTCACACAAGTGACCGTGTGAGCTCAGCACTCTCGTGAAGCTTGCCGGAAGCAACGGATTATAGTTAAAAAGTACTTCAATATTGATCTGTCACACCAAAAGCGATCATATCACTTTACAAGACATTAATTTAACCACTGGAGTTGTATGGATGACGTTTATTCTGACTGTCTGTGATTTTTGGATCTCCATTCACTTGCATTTTAAGGGCCTACTGAGCTAAGATATTTTTCTATTTTTCTTAAAATGTGTTGTGGTCAAGAAAGAAAGTCTTACACACCTGCGATATCTTGAGGGTGAGTAAATGAGAGAATTTTTATTTTTAGGTGAACTATCCCTTTAATGAATCGAACATTACTCTGACAATATTGTGTTCACCAGTTGCAAAGTGTTTAACAGGTTTCGTTTTCTGGTGAAGTTACTGTAACGTGTTTAGAAATATTCATGAATTCTGATTATTTTATAACATTGCTGCAGTTTCGATTTTCCTAAAGTGCGTGTGCCGCTGTTTTCTCATTTATTTTATCCCAGTCTCAGAAATGCACAAATTTGTGGTCACATTCCATTGCCCTTTTATGGTCTGTTTAAATAGAATGGACCATTTAAAACCGCATCTAAAAACCACTACAGGTATAAAGGTACTAAAAGGTAGTTCCGCATGAATATATATTCTCAAACTGTTTATAATGTACCGAGTAATGTACATATTAATTTGTTTAGCGTGTAACCATCTCTCTAACGTTTCTGCCAAAGAAACAATATTATATTACATATTTCTGCATAATATTTTCATGTTTAATAAAGAATATTCCATCCCCATCATTATTGAATCCTCTTCTTGTGTTTTTAGTCTACAGTTTTATTGACTGCAGTGCATATCTCTACTATTTTAGTATTACGGTTTACCTGCAATGTCCACTGAGGCTGAAGATTGTAATGTAAAAATAATTTAAGGTCTTTCAATGAACTCATCTCAGCCATATCACAAGTTTCACCTCTTAAATTGATAAGCGTAGCAGTACAATACAACATTAATGTGTAATGGATAGTCAGTATAGTCATGTTAAAATATGTAAGTAAGAGTGTTGTTTATCTTCCTCAAAGCAAGTAATATCTCGGTTATAAATATTAATCGAATAACATAATATCAAAGTGAAAATAGCACATCATGACTCCTGCTCTGCAGGTAAATGTCTCCAAGTGATCACAGGCAAAGTCCTGGTCGAAACACAACTGTTATAAAATGTTCCTCTGCAAATTGCTTGCAATTTTAGGTTTCAACCACAGCTGTCATTGAGAGCCTAACATTTCGTAGTTTTAAATGTGCTGATTTTGTTATTAACATTTTAACACATTTTCTATAGTAACACGTTAAATTTACGACCATAATTTCTACTACATACAATTTGAAAGACTTGATTTAAAAAGCATGCCATTTACAGTTGAAGTCAGTAGTTTACATACACTTAGGTAAGTCATTAAAACTCTTTTTTAACCACTCCACAGATTTCATATTAGCAAACTATAGTTTTGGCAAGTTGTTTAGGACATCTACTTTGTGCATGACATGATTAATTTGTCCAACAACTGTTTACAGACAGATTGTTTCACTGTTGTGTAAGTTAACTGCCTTTAAGCAGCTTGGAATATTTGAGATAATGAAGTCAAGCCTTTAGTTAATTAGATTCTGATAGGCTAACTGGAGTCAATTGGAGGTGTACCTGTGGATGTATTTTAAGGCCTACCTTCAAACTCAGTGCCTCTTTGCTTGACATCATGGAAAATTCAAAAGAAATCAGCAAAGACCTCAGAAAAAATAAATAAAAAATTGGACCTCCACAAGTTTGGTTCATCCTTGGGAGCAATTTCCAAACGTCTGAAGGTACCACATTCATCTGTACAAACAATAGTATGCAAGTATAAACATCATGGGACCATGCAGCCTTCATACCGCTCAGGAAGGAGACGCATTCTGTCTCCTAGAGATGAACGTAGTTTGGTGCGAAAAGTGAAAATCAATCCCAGAACAACAGCAAAGAACCTTGTGAAGATGCTGGAGGAAACAGGTAGACAAGTATCTATATCCACAGTAAAACGAGTCCTATATTGACATAACCTGAAAGGCTGCTCAGCAAGGAAGAAGCCACTGCTCCAGAAAACACCATAAAAAAGCCAGACTACAGTTTGCAAATGCACATTGAACTGTTTGGCCATAATGATCATCGTTATGTTTGGAGGAAAAAGGGTGAGGCTTGCAAGCCGAAGAACACCATCCCAATCGTGAAGCATGGGGGTGGCAGCATCATGTTGTGGGGGTGCTTTGCTGCAGGAGGGACTGGTGCACTTCACAAAATAGATGGCATCATGAGGAAGGAAAAGTATATGGATATATTGAAGCAACATCTCAAGACATCAGCCAGGAAGTTAAAGTTCGGTCACAAATGGGTCTTACAAATGGACAATGACCTCAAGCATACCTCAAAAGTTGTGGCAAAATGGCTTAAGGACAACAAAGTCAAAGTACTGGAGTGACCATCACAAAGCCCTGACCTCAATCCGATAGAAAATTTGTGGGCAGAACTGAAGAAGTGTGTGCGAGCAAGGAGGCCCACAAACCTGACTCAGTTACACCAGTTCTGTCTGGAGGAATGGGCCAAAATTCCAGCAACTTATTGTGAGAAGCTTGTGGAAGGCTACCCAAAACGTTAAACAAGTCAAGTCAACCTTTATATATATATAGAGCAAATTTAAAAACAACAGAAGTTGACCCAAAGTGCTTTACAGATCAAACAAACAAAATTACAGAGTGATATAAAAGCAGATTGATTTAAAGTTAAATATAAAACATAATAAAATAAAAACATTTAAATACAACATCATGTATTTATCCATTTCAAACTATTCAAATGCTACAGAATAAAAATATGTTTTTAAAGAAGATTTAAAAATGGCTAATGATGAAGCTGACCTCACATGGAAAGGGAGACTATTCCATAGATTAGGACCTATCACAGAAAAGGCATGGTCACCCTTAGATCTATAGTGGCAATGAGGAACCCTCAATAAAAGTTGATCAGCAGACCTGAGTGCTCCGGTGGGGGAGTAAGTGTGTAGCAGGTCACTTATATTTTGGGGCACGAGACCAGATAGTGCCTTGTAGACAAAAATCTGAATTTAAAAATCGACCCTGAATTCCACAGGAAGCCAGTGTAAAGATGCTAACACTGGGGAAATGTGATCCCTCTTTCTTGACCCTGTTAACAGCCTTGCTGCCGTGTTTTGAACTAGCTGTAGGTGGAATAATGCAGTTTGAGGCAGTCCAATGTACAATGAGTTACAATAGTCTAAGCTTGATGTGATAAGTGAGTGGATCACATTTTCTAAGTCTTTATTGGAAAGAAATTTTTTTATTTTAGCGATAGATCTCAGGTGGAAAAAGCTACCCTTGACAACAGCACTGATCTGCCTATTGAAAAGTAACGAGGAGTCCAAAATCACTCCAAGACTCCTCACATGATCTTGTACATTCGACGACAGTGGACCTAACTGGGCAACCAGGCCATGTAAGGAGGACATGGAGGAACCTAAAGTCAGAACTTCGGTTTTGAAATTGTTTGCCAGCCAATGTTTAATATCTTTGAAGTAATTTAGGGCATTTTCAGATGAACAATTATTGTCTACACTCACTGGGAAATAAAATTGGGAATCATTAGCATAACAATGATAAGATATACTGTACTTCTGAAAAATAGAGCTCAGAGGAAACATATACAGGGAAAATAACAAGGGTCCTAAAATCAACCCTTGAGGGACACCACACTGTAATGGAGTCAACGCAGAAAATTACCAAAATTTACAGAGAACGTCCTTTCTTTTAGATAAGAGGAAACTCACTGGAAGGCCATACCCTGGATGCCAACCATACATTCTAGACGACTGAGAAGAATATTACGGTTAATAGTGTTGAATGCGGCACTGAGATCTAATAAAACTAAGACGACAGAAGAAACCTGAATCCATGGAGAGTAAAATTTAATTAGTGACCTTCAACAATGCAGATTCAGTGCTGTGCAAGGGTCTGAAACCAGACTGAAATGTATCTAAAATGTTAAATGTATTTAGATAGGAGTAGTGTGAATAAACAACTCTCTCCAAAATCTTGGAAATAAAAGGCAGTTTGGAGATTTTGTCTGTAATTGTTGTGTATTGCCGGATCCCAGAAAGTTTTTTTTTTTAACAAAGGATGTAGAATTGCATGTTTAAAACTACTTGGAACAACTCGCTACCACTTGCTAATGAGCTGTTAATTATAACTGTCACACTGGAACTGATAGTCGTGAAAACTTCTTTAAGGCGGCGTGGAGAAAGAATATCCAGCTTGTAACTGGAACACTGGAACACATCTGCTAACGTAACTGGTTCAAAGTGAGTCAGGGAGCTGGACGGGAAAGGAATTAGTGGTTGATCAAATTGCGCAGGTACAATCACACCTTTAATCTGCACAATTTTGTGAGTAAAGAAGTTTAAAAATGTTTCACAGGTCTCTTGGGTGGCGTCCAGACAAGCATTTTTAGTTTGGTTTAAAACAGAATCAATTGTTTTGAAAAATACTTTGTCGATTTGTGTTATCAGAGATTAATGTAGAGAAAAACTTAGCTTTCGCTTTACAGCTCTCTGATAGTTAAACACTTTTTTATTTTTTTTTATCCCCTTTTCCCCCCGATTTGGAATGCCCAATTCCCACTACTTAGTAGGTCCTCGTGGTGACGCGGTTACTCACCTCAGTCCGGGTGACGTAGGACAAGTCTTAGTTGCCTCCGCTTCTGAGACAGTCAATCCACGCATTTTATCACGTGGCTCGCTGTGCATGACACCGCGGAGACTCCCAGCACGGGAGGTTCATGCTACTCTCTGCGGTCCATGCACAACTTACCACGTGCCCCAATGAGAGCGAGAACCACTAATCACGACCACGAGGAGGTTACCCCATGTGACTCTACCCTCCCTAGCAACCGGGCCAATTTGGTTGCTTAGGAGACCTGGCTGGAGTCACTCAGCACACCCTGGATTCGAACTCCTGATTCCAGGGGTGGTAGTCAGCGTCAATACTCGCTGAGCTACCCAGGCCCCAGATAAACACTCTTTTAAAATGTCATAAGAGACCTGAAGCTTATCTCTTTTCCACTTGCACTCAGCTTTTCTGCACTCTTGTCTGAGAGCGTGGGTGATGTCATTTAGCCAAGGCTGTGAAACACCCTTAACTCTCCTTGGCTTGAGCAGAGCAACATTATCAAGTGTAAAAGTACAATATTTATTAAAAGCTTCAACCAATGATTCAGTGTTAAGTCCAGCTAAGACATTATCTGTGAAATGAGTTAGATAAAATTCTGAAAAAAGACTGGCATAGACGAGTGAATGGACCGGGTGTGACGTAAGGGCTAAGAAAAAGTAGGCAGAGGACAAGTAGAGACAGACTCAAACATTACTGAATAATGGTCAGAAATCCCAATATCTAAGATCTCTAAGTTGGAAACAGAAAGACCATAAGACAACACAAGATCTAATGTATAACCCATATTGTGAGTAGGACCAGTGACATGTCGTACAAAATTTAAAGACTCAGTGAGGGAGATAAATTCATTTACCAGAGGTTTTGATGGACACCATACATGAATATTAAAATCTCCAAGAATCAGGAGTCTATCACCACAAGTCACCAGCCCAGAGAGAAATTCCGAAAATTATTGGGTGAAGTCCTTATTAAATCTGGGAGGTCTGTACACAAGTGCACAGAAAGCAGGACCCAAGATGTCAATCTTTAATAGTTGGACCTCAAAACTGGAATACATGTCCATAGGCAGTGTCCTGCATTTAAAAGTGTTTCTAAAAATAGTGGCAACGCCACCTCCTCGCCCTGAAGTCCGTGGGGAATTTAAAAGGTCACAGCATGGTGGTGTTAGATCCCCCAGGGGCATTTGTTCACCAGGATTCAGCCAGGTCTTAGTGATGAATAAAAGGTTCAACGATCGTGATATAAAAAAGTCATTCAGAATAAAAGATTTCAGCAAGCTGAGATTATCAAAATTGACACCTCTCTTCACATCACTTTCACCAGTCGGAGTCTGGTATGTGGTGGTTGTCAGAGGAATCAACCGGTAATCTGCAGGGATGTCGGCATGACCCTCGATGGACATACCGGGGGCGATGCGCAATTCCAAGAGCAGCGCAATAGTTATAAACTCCATCTTAAACAATTTAAAGGCAATGCTACCAAATACTAACAATGTGTATGTAAACTTCTGACCCACTGGGAATGTGATTATATAAATAAAAGCTGAAATAAATCATTCTCTCTACTATTATTCTGACATTTCACATTCTTAAAATAAAGTAGTGATCCTAACTGACCTAAGACAGGGAATGTTTTCTACGATTAAATGTCAGTTTAAATGTATTTGGCTAAGGTGTATGTAAACTTCTGACTTCAAATGTAAAAACTTGCTATTGCACTATTTCTCTATGTATTGTAATAGCACTTACAGGCAATGGAGGATGCAATTTAAATGCTGGAGGCACAGGTTTGGTGGGCAGCCCACTCTCATTCGGACCAAGAATAAATCCTTGATCCAAAACATTCTCCTCCTTTTTTACACCACAAGATGACGCAAGAGAGAGTGACCGTGATGTTTGAGCCTGTAACGAAATACAAAACCTGTTTTACACTCTGTTCAGTGGTACTGGGCTAAATGTATCACCATTGGATAGGTTTCTGTACCTTTTGAATTGTTCTGACTGTAGGTCTAAATTGCTGTTTGCGGAAAGTCTCGCTGCAGTCAATGACATCTAGAGCCAAAGATTTACGGACTTTCTTCATAGGAGGCCGGTGCTGTTGACAAAGGACACATTTTTTATAATTTTAATAAGATATAATGAAAACACAAGGGACACATTTTCATTAGGGGAAAAAAATAAGATTAAAAAAAAAAGCTGTAAATCATTTACAAATATTTTAGGATTGGCTTTGCATTGAAAGCACCTTGCTTTCTGAATGTGATATTTACCCATTACCATTTAAAGTATCATCTAACTCTTCATTATCAGACTCATCAATATGAAAATAATCATAAATACAGCTGCAAGCAGCATCGCGACACATTTTTAAGTTAGAATTCTGATGAATGCTGTAGGAGTTAAAGATAAAAAAACAAACATCGTGTTTCTCAAGATACACTACTGTTCTATTTGCGTGTACTAGTTGCACATTAAAATCTCTATCATCGGCAGAACAAAAGTGCTTGCTCTTTTGGCTATTAGTACATTGATAAAGAGCATTTACTCAAAGTTGTGCAGAGGGTGTTAAGTGCAACAGTGCACACTATACATTGTTTTGTATATTCTCAAGCACTTTGTAGGATTTTTTTTGGAAAAAAATAGGAAAAGTCAGTTTTAACATCCATAGAGTTATATGCAATACATTTATAGACATCTATGCAATATTAATTTAATCCAATTTAAACTAAAAAAAAAAAAAAGTTTTGATTATTCCCATGACATTAACTTAATTGAAAACAATTTGTCTAATTGACTGAAATATTTCAAGCAAGCACATTTAGCCATTGTTTACTACAGGGCATCCAGAATTCACAATGACCCCCCAGGGCAAGGTCCTAAAATATTTTCATTTTACTAAGCAAATGCAACAGCCTTAATTCCTCTTTGGTATTTTGTTTATAAATTTAGTACTTTCAAATTTGTTTGTGAAACAGTTCTAAACAACAAAAATCTATTTGCTAATATTTTCAGGCATGGTCTGCACAAAAAAAAAAATCAGCAGATTTCAATTTCATGTTGATTAGACAAATGTTATAGGAGTAATAGCAACAACAAAACATTTACATAAAATCAAATCATGGCCAACCATGGTATCATTGTTCTCTGCATGACCCAGACAATCTAACAAGACCAGTCTCACAAAAATGCAAACATACATCCTCAAGTCCATTTTGGTGTGCTCAATGCCAAATTTGTAGATGATTGGCCAGTGGCTGCCATGTTTCTCAATATATGCAACTGTCCTCCTGATCAATGATGGCAACTCCCACAAAGATACTGAATGCAAATACACTGCATGCAAATTTTGAAATTAATGGGACCAATGTTTCTATATTTAGAGCCACTTTCATATTGTTCCCTGTTATAGCGCCACCAAATGGCCAAACCCCGCAACTTTTTCTGTGTGTTCTCAGGATGAGCCCTCATATAAGTGTGTCAATTTGGTGAAAATATCTCAATTTACGTAAAAGCAGAGACCACTTTTAAAATTCATTGGCCTGTTTTTGGCATTTACGAGCAGAATTTTGCCATGTTCTCTATTAACTTTTTTAATTTACTAACGACGCTTCTTATTTTGGTGGTTTCGTTCCGATCGGACGAACGGCTTTGACACCTCGCTAAAGTAGTTTCTGAACTATTTTCGAAGTGGCAACAGGCCATAAGGCGAACCATAGCAAATATGGTATCGTTGCGCTCGGCAAGTCCTCCCGAACTTAACGCGACCAGTCCTGTGAAAATAGACCAACGCCTCTAAAAGTTATAATCTCACAAAGTAAATAAAATTCAATTTTCCACCACTAGGTGGCCAAACTTCCGCCAAACTTCTCAGGCACCTTCAGGGCATGGTCCTGATGACACAATTTCCTTATATAAAGGAACAAAGTTTTGTAACGATACGCCAATGCGTTCAAAAAATACAGCATTTTGCGACAAAATTCAAAATGGCTGACGCCCAAAATGGCCGACATGGGAAAATTGGGTATTGTTTGACTCGGAATGTTTCACTGAATCTAAATTTTGGCCAAAGCGTTCAAGAGTTATAAACCAAAATAGCCGTTTTTGCTATCTCCTGACCAGTAGGGAAACGCTGTAGGTGACCTCAAGGCATTATGGCGATGACACATACCAAGTTTTGTCACAATCTGTCAAAGTGTTGCGGAGATACAGCATGAAGTCCATTTTGGCGTGCTCGCCGTCAACTTTTGTGTAGCTCTATCTCATGATCACTTTAAAACAATTTTGGTGGAAATCGGACAAAAATTGTAGGAGTAGCTAAAAAACTTGTTTCCTTAAAATTCAAAATGGCGGAAAATCTAGTCAGGTGGAAATCGAAACCAAGGTATGCATTCGACTTGTCGCGAGCTCAGGAATCAGGGGAAAATTTTGTCTCTAGGACTTAAGAGTTCAGAAGTTATTAGCGTAAACATGAGTGAAATTTTTACCTGTTGGTGGCGCTAAAGGGTTTGTGTTACAGACTCCAAATTTGCTGTGGTATTAGTTCAGACTGTTCTCTAGCTGTGTGCAAAATGTCATAACTTTGCTGCGAACAGTTCTATGAGCTGCCATAGACTCCCATGGCAGAAAAAAAAAAAAAAAAAAAGAATAAGGGGGTCAAGCCCTGATGACTAAAAAAAAAAAACTGGGGGAAAAAAGCACAGTGGGGAAATGCACCTCCCTTATTTTTTATTAAATGAAAGTTGGTTGGCTACTGTAGTGTCCATATGTGAAAATGCATAGGTTGAGCCAATGTCTGGCCACTCAAGATTGCAGTTCTGTTTAGTTCTGCTAGTGACACAAATATTACACATTGCAACTTAAAGAGATGTATTAAAAGGATAATTTGGTCATCTTTGAACTATGGGTGAACGATTTCTTTAATGGTACTCATCTGCTTCATGAATGAACTGCTTTTTCCATGACAGAATCACTCCTCCGTTCTCTCTTACCGCTTGTTTGCATTTCTTCTCAGAAGGAGTTTCATCTTCTACGATCAGCTCAATTCCTGCTTCACTGCGCAACACTTCTTTAAGGTCCTCCTCCAAATTCGGGGTTGGAGGCTCAAGTAAAAAACAAAAACACGTTTTAATATTTTCATTCTCACAGTATTAGGACTGCACAACAATAAAAACTAAATAAATAAATCATTATTACTAAGGTTGCTATGATTAATTAATCATTAAAAGTGTCTATTAAAGCATTTCATTTAGATCTAATCTTGTTGTTTCAAAGGTTTCTATTCACATGTTCACAATGTTTGTGCTTTAATGCCATTCCAGCTTTCCACATGAAAATGCAAATGCAAATCAGAAACATTTAAATTAGTCTATAGGCCCATCAGTAATGACAACTGGTAATAATGAGCAACGTTTAAGCAGTCTGATGCGCAGATGCGTGGTTTATGTTTCACCTCTGTTTGTGGTGCATCGAGATTACAATATCAAGGAAAATAATCAATTATGATTTTTGTAATAATCGTGCAGCCCTTTTCCAGCATCAAAACTAGAATATCAAACAGGAGGTCAACTATCAGTGCAAGTAGATAAGCTTTAAATAAGAAAAACCTATTGTGATTTCATTACCAGTGGCCGCAAGGGGCCATATTTTTCCATGGCATTTTTAAACGGAGTGGGAGTACGGGGAGTTGTGTCCAGATCAGACTTGTGATTTGGCGTGATAAACCTACAGAGAGAAATAAAAGTTTAATTTGAACACAAACTATTTGAATAAAGGTCTGTGTGACAGCGGAGGTTTTGGACACATACAGGGAATTCTCCTTCTGTGTGAGTGGAGTTTTGTCACGGTGTAGGGGTGTTGTGACAAAGGCCTTCTGGCTGCACACTGGAGTGGACGTCAGAGAGGGATTCTCCAGGTCCAGGGTGTCCTGCTTGGTCCACATATTGAGGAACTGTGAAGAACATAAAGATTAAATAAATGCATGACATGAGTATAGTATAGTTCCTGTTTTGAATTGTTTTTTTGTTTTTAAATCAGAGGGAGTCATTCAAGTCAAAACTGAGCATTAGATTTTTAGATGTGTGCAAAGCACAGACGTTGACTTATGTGGAGGTTTTTGGCTGTTGCATCTTGCTCTCTAATCTTTGTCTCACAGCACATGGGGCTGTTCACACAACTGTTTTTGCGTCCATCTGAGTTTTTTTCCCATTGTTTTTTCTAAGCAGACATGCGCAAGACGGACGTCTTTGACTGTTGTGCCACGTTCAGCTGTTTTTTTTTCAGCGTCTCATGAAGGAGTGTAATGTTTTTAGACACTGTGTAAAGTGCATCTCGAGACCCCTGCATTCTGTTATATGTGTTGCTCTTCATCTAGCTTTTTTTAGCGCAAGAATGCGGTCGGCCTCAACGGTTCTTAAGGAGTGTGTTTTAAAACGCTATGTCATGTGGAAAGGATTTCAATATCGAAAAGCACCTCTCGAGATCCCCACGTTCTGTTTCAGTTGCACTTTGTCTAAAACAGTCCTTATTGCAGTACTGGGCTCAGATGGGCTCAATGTCTTTACAGTGGAGGGTCTGAGCCACAAATGCTCTATTTTTCTTTTCAACCGAGTTCAACTAAATACCACAAGCGTTTGGAAATATTTCTACCGTTTCTACAACTGTAATTAATGAAAAAAAAAACTGTGGTACTACCACTAGTTTGAAGCTTGAGTACCACGTCATAGGTATACCGTGCAACACGAAGTTAACAAAACTGTCTATTGGAGCATTTCTTTTCTTGATTTCCTTTTTTTTTTACTTAATATTTGAGAATATGAACTGGCTAAAAATCTTTTGATTTTATAATTTTATGCACTTCAGTTTAAAATGGAATGCATTTGTATTAGACATGTTCTTTGCAATAACACAATATAACTTTGCTGTTTGATTTAAATGTATTTGTTGTGCCCTCTTGTGAGCTAAGGAGGCTATGGCGATTTAAATATCTGGTGATCACTGAAGATTAGGGGTGTAATGGTTCTCTGTAAAAAAATAAATAAAAAAATAAAAAAAACATACAGTTCGCCACTCACTTTTTTTAATGATGCATCTTGAGGACAAGGTTTGGCACAGAAAACAAAGCATCAAATAAACAGGCACAGTTACAACCTCCACTAATGTACCTGTATCAAATTGGTGTGTAGTTTAAAATGGCAAGCAGAGAAACCATACTGCAGATAGAGAAGCCCCATGCGTCATTCAAGTCTCCCATGTGAGAACATTTTCTATTTTGCAGTCAGTTAACAGCAATGGTCAAAAAACCTAAACAAAACAGGCACGTTTTGCAGCCATTGCTCAACTTGAGTGATGTATACTGGTAAATACATCAATATATGATTAGCTGTTTACACCGACATCACCAGTGGATAGATAGCGCATGGCACACACAGATGAGCCCAAAACTACATAGTCCACACTTCCGTTTTTAAGCAGGCACACTGTGCTAGTTCGGACAGATATGAAACAATAACTAAAGCAATTGGGGTGTTCATTGTCAAAGTTAGGTTTCCCTGCTCCATTAATGGGATTTCAGTAACCAAGTTAATTTTGCGGTTACTGTGATTTTTCTACAAATACCATGGTTAAACTACTGTCGTAAAACCATGGTTATTTTTAGTAAGGACAAACCTGTTAAAGTGTTTGTTACCAAATAAAGTATTCTTACTTTGGATTTGGCAGTAATATATATTTTTTCTGAAAATATATTAAGCAAATACCAAAATGTACCG